>NC_057386.1:23181720-23502468 GCF_019320065.1 Cervus canadensis
ATATCCTTAATGATTAAGGAATATCCAGGTGACTCAGTTTCACAGATGCTCTCAGAGGGCCTCTATCTGAAACTCTACCCTTTTGCAGAAATGACATCTGTGGAGTGGAAAGGACTCTGAGAAGGGTAGTAAGAGTTACACAACCCTAACACATCCTGCGTACTTTGGAGTCAGAGTACAAATAAGGCTTTTCAAAATTTTTGACTGCGCTTATTATTAATATAATACCATGCTTCCTCATTTTCTTATATGAAGGCAGTTAAACTCTGTATTCACTTCCTTTTTCCTTCACTTGGGATCATCATTATAGCCGGAAAGTTTCTTAGAGATTTTCTTGCCTGATCCATGCGGTTTTTTTTTTTCATGCATTTTTACAGATGAAGAAACTGAGGTTTAAAAAGTAGTGTGACTTGGCCAAGATCTCAGAGCTAGTTAGTGGCAGAATTAATGGACCCAGGTCCCTTGGCTCCTAGCTTAGTTCCCTTTCTGCTGCACATCAAACACTGTCACGGCCCTTGTCACTTCAAGGGTTAGCATAATCACCCTCTTCAGAGAAAAAGTATAAAATCTCAGTAAAGTAAAATGAAAGAAAATGGAGATGGAGTACACAGCTCTGAGCTTTTTGCAGTTTCTTCTGGTTGCCCAGAACTGTTTCTCTGTTTTTCCTTAGTACTTTGGGCACAGTGATGTGGTATATGGGATGAAGACTGCTTAGAATAAGCTAGATAACAAATCCAAACAATTATTAGTGAATTAGGCAATAAAAGTCTCCTGGGGGTATAAAATTTACTTAAGTCACTCAAAGATTTTAGGTAAGGAACTAGAATGAACTTGGAAAATTTGGATTATAGCAAGTGGCTATAATAATCTGAGGTCCAGTGACTATGTATCTTTGCTTTTGCGCCCCATCTCAGGGCCATCTACACATCCATAGTAGCTATTGTCAGTGTTCTCTAAAGGGTAGTTTTGTGGAAGCATCTCTTGCAGGGCCAGGGGGAATGGGATTCAAATCAGTTCATCCATTTTGCTAATTGCTAGTAGTTTAGATGGAGAAGGCAATGGCACCCCATTCCAGTACTCTTGCCTGAAAAATCCCATGGATGGAGGAGCCTGGTAGGCTGCAGTCCATGAAGTCGCTAAGAGTCAGACACGACTGAGCGACTTCACTTTCACTTTTCTCTTTCATGCATTGGAGAAGGAAATGGCAACCCACTCCAGTATTCTTGCCTGGAGCATCCCAGGGACGGGGGAGCCTGGTGGGCTGCCATCTATGGGGTCGCACAGAGTCGGACACGACTGAAGCGACTTAGCAGCAGCAGTTTAGAAAGTTAAGTAAGCAGAAGGATGAAGGAATTGGGTTGAATGTGTGTTTTGTTTTTAACTGTTCCCAAATGAAGAATTGATTAGCATTTCTCTCTGGGCTTCAGATGTATTTGCTTTCTGTGAACTAATCCAGGGAAAGTTATCTGTAATCTACATTTCTCATGAACCATGTGCCCACTGGTATAAAAGGCTAACAAAAATGTTGGACATTTGTGTGGTAGAATTTTAGTTTTGTCTTTTTTAAAATAAGGTTATTCTTCCTGATTTAGCATAATGAAAATTCTTTAGGAAAATTGGTAAGATGATTTGGTTGAATATTTGCATTGTTAGAACCTAATAAGAAAGTTTAAAACATTTTTTAATTTTTCTGCTAAAAAGTGTTATCAGTGTAGTTTACAGATTCATTCAGAAAGAGCAGGAGTAGAACTGGCTTTTTTGTTCCTTTTCTTCAGGAGAATATAAGAGAATCTATGCCCTCATGGAATAGTCCTAGGAGAGGTATATTAGTCTTGAGATGCTCGTTAGATGAAAATGTGTCAGATTTTCTTAGAAGCCAGGAGCCAGTTCAGGAGACTCATTTTAAAATACATTGCCTTCCTCCTCTGAGGACCTTAATCATTTCGGAAACTGAGATGAAAAAAAAAGTAACTATGTCAGAGTCCCATCTATTGGCCTTAAATCAAAAAGCTTGCTCCTTGGAATAAAAGCTGTAACAAACCTAGGCAACATACTAAAAAGCAGAGACGTCACTTTGTTGACCAAGGTTCGTATAGTCAAAGCTATGATTTTTCCAGTAGTCGTGCAGATGTGAAAGTTGGACCATAAAGAAGGTTTAGCACCAAAAAATTGATGCTTTCAAATTGTGGTGCTGGAGAAGACTCTTGAGAGTTGAGTCCCTTGGACTTCAAGGAGATCAAACCAGTCAATCCTAAAGGAAATCAATGCTGAATATTCATTGGAAAGACTGAAGCTGAAGCTCCAATACTTTGGCCACCTGATGCAAAGAGCCAACTCACTGGAAAAGATGACGCTGGGAAAGATTGAGGGCAGGAGGAGAAGGGGGTGACAGAGGATGAGTTGGTTGGATGGCATCACTGACTCAGTGGACATGAATTTGAGCAAACTCTGGGAGATAGTGAAGCCTGGTGTGCTGTAGTCCATGGGGTCACAAAGAGTCAGACACAGACTTAGTGATTGAACAACAACAAAGATTCCATTGGCTATACACTCAAGCCTCAGAGCATGAGCTCTGTCATGTCATTTTGTGTACATATGCTGTCATTTCTTCAGTGTTCTGTTCTGAGCTAACTTACAGATTGATTGTTTTTCTAGTAAAGAAAGAGAGGCAGTACCAAACTCCCCTACCCTTGACTGGTCCTGCCTTTCAGAGTAGCATACATTTGCAAAACATCATGCCAGAGTTTGAGTGTGTGGAAGGCAGGTAATGGAGTGTGAATTTTATGGGTCCTTAAGGAAATCAGATCTGTACCTTTTATTTTTTTGGCATCACGCCACTTGAACCAGCTCTGCCCGCTGAACCAGCTGTATCAAGAACTGACATAACACTTGGAGATTTTCATCTCTTTACCCTACTTTATTTTTTATTTTTTTGGCCACATCATGTGGCTTGTAGGATCTCAGTTCCCCAACCAGAGACTGAATCCCGGCCATAGCAGTAAAAGCCCAGAATCCTAACCACTTAGCCACCAGCAACTTGCTCCTCACCCTGTTTTAGAAAAGAGAAAACTGAGAAACAGCAGCTTCTCCAAAGACAGTGAACAAATTAGGAGCAGGGCTAAAGACCAGAATTAGCACCACCATCATACACACCACTGTTTACCTACAAAGCTCCTTCCTTTCACTTTTTGAGGAATTACATGCGTGTCTTATTCATTCATTTATTCTGTGAGTACTTAGTGATTACTATGGGCTAGCATTAGTGTTGTATATACAGCTATGATAGTGTTACGAAGGAAAAGAACAGAGAGTATGATGGTACTTAGGTTAATTGAGAGACAGGGCCTGAAGTCACTCTTACCTGAGGTATTGATCATTATCCATGGTAAAGCACAGATCAAGTCACATGCTCGGATAAATGGTGCTCCAGGCTTAGGACCCAGGGGCTATGCTGGCCCCAGTGGACTGAAGACCACTAGGAAAGACAGGGGTCTGCAAGCTGAAAAATCTCCCTACCCATTCTTCTGCAGCATTCATCAGATCAGCAGGCCACAGCTTATCAGGAGGAACAAGTACTGGCCTAGACTGGAATGTGACCTTTCCTTAGAGAAACTGATCTGAGTTTTGACATTGAGGATATGCCAAACTGTGTCACAAACCAGAAAGCCAATACATTTCTTAGCTCCTCAATTCAGTCCCAAGAACAGACAGTTGAGTACCTCAAAGTCCTCTTGCCTTCTCTGTGAAAAAACTTTCTTCTGGGGAGCTGGAAGAGGAGGCCTGTTTGCTTAGAGTTCAAAATAAAACCAGGAAATAAGTGGGTGGGGCAGAGCCAGAAGAGCTACTGTGTTTTTTGGTTATTGTACTTAGACTATTTTTTTAAGTTGTATTTGCATGTGTGTGTATACAATCTTCCAACATGTTCTAGCAGCTGAATCTGTAAGGTATTATGTCGTTTTTGCGTACGTACAGCTCTTTCTTCATCTGCTGTGTAGAGCTGCAGTGTTGTTCTCATTTCCCAGTACAGCTGAGGGTTGAGTAACATGGACTCACTAAATTTTAGGCCAAGGAGACATTTAGAACATGGGACATGTGACTTTTGAAGGGCAGGAAGTATCAGGTCCTGACAGTTCTAAAGACTTTGTTTCTTTTATGTATTGTTCTTTTCTCCTCAATAGTTCCCCACCCTTGATCACATTTTATGTGTACTATGACCTCGAAAGGTGAAATACAGCTTACTGTCTCCATTTTGTAGAAATCCAAACTTGCTTGCTGTCCTCCAAACATGGACTGCATTTTTCTGTTTCTTTGCTTTTATGCATGCTGTTACATTCATCTGAAGTTTCCTCACCCCCAAACACACTTGTCAAAACCCTAATCTTCTTTAGGACTTACCCAGGATTCCACTCACTGCTCAAAGCTTTTCTTTATTTCCCTAACCAGTCTCGTCTCTCTCTCTCTTTTGAACCCAGGAGCATTTTGCATGTATTTATCCATTTGGCAGTCACTTAAATTCTCATCTAACCTCCATATCGGATTGCGACCCATTTGAGGGCAAAGACTGTATGCCAGAAAAGAGAAAAAAAAAAAAACCCACAAAAGTAATAATCATGTCTGTTAAGCCCTCTCTTTATGCAGACTTTGTCCAAGTCCTTTATTCTGTCAGCATGATTTTAGGAGCTTCCCAGTTGGCTCAGTGATAAAGAATCTGCCTGCCAAGCAGGAGACACAGGTTCGATTCCCTGGAGAAGGAAGTGGCAACCCACTCCAGTATGCTTGCCTGGGAAATCCCATGGACAGAGGAGCTTGACAGGCTACAGTTCATGGCATCACAAAGAGTTGAACATAACTTAGCAATTAAACATGCCTTTACTTTGTGTGAATTGCCTACTGTATGACAGGTACTGATTTAAGGACTAGTCACTGTCTACTATAGGCATACCTAGTTTTATTGTGTTTCACAGATACTTTTGACATTTTTTACCAAATTGAAAGTTTGTGGCAACCATATCTTAAGGAAGTCTGTTGGCACCATTTTTCTATCTGCATTTGCTCACTCATGTCTCATTTTGATAATTCTTGCAATATTTCAGACTTTTTCATTATTTTTATATTTATTATGGTGATCTGTGATCAGTCATCTTTGATGTTGCTTTTGGCACTTTTTAATAATAAAATATTTTTAATTAAGGTATGTACATTATTTTTTTAGACATAACGCTACTGAGCACTTAATAGATTACAATGTAAACAGAATTTTTATATGTACCGGGAAACCAAAAAAAATTGTGTGACTCACTTTTATCCAGTATGTGCTTTATTGAGATGGTCTGCAACTGAACCTACAATATCTGCAAGGTATACCTATATTTCAGTTAATGCTCACACATACACACAAAGAATAAGGTAGATGTTATCAACCCCATTTTACAGATGAGGAACCATGCGCAAAATCCAGTTAAATAAATTACCCAAGGGCATTCATTTTATAGGTGGTGAAGCTGGAATTTGAACTCCAGCGTTTTGATTTCTGAACCTGTGCTTGTCACCACTGCATGTCAAATAATCTTCTCTTAGGCCTATCTTTCTGCACTCATTCCCAGCCCCTAGCAGAGTGCTTTAATATTAAGAAGGATCTGATAATTACAGGATGAAGGGAATTGAATAGAGAAGCTGAAATCTAGAGAATTGATGTTCCAAAAGTCACAGGGCTTGTTGGGATAAAATATATAGAGTCTAAGTCTTATAGTTCCAGCTCAGGGAATTTACCTCAAGGCTGCCTTACTTACGGCATTTAGAAGAAAGGGAGAAAATTAGCTATGAGCAGAGGATAAGAATATAATGAGGATGGTGGTGCCTGTGGTGAAGAGGTCAAAGATACTCTCAGAAGATTCTTACAGCATAGGAAGTTGTGAATGCAAAGTGGCTCATAGTGAAACAGAAAGCAAGTTGTGTGATCTCAATACTTGTCAGGCTTTTGCTTTTCCTGACTTGCCCTGAACGGAATGTTCCCTGGATGAGAGCCCAGAAATTTCTGGCATTTCAGACAACCCTTTTGAGCCTTATTCTATCCCATATCTCTTTAACAGGACCCCTACCATGGAAGAGACAGTAGAAGATCCCCCCACATCAGCTGTCTTGCTGGACCACTGTCATTTCTCTCAGGTCATCTTTAACAGTGTGGAGAAGTTCTACATCCCTGGGGGGGACATCACGTGCTATTACACCCTCACCCAACATTTCATTCCCCGTCGAAAGGATTGGATTGGCATCTTTAGAGTAAGTGTTAATTTAGTACCAAATGATTAGGAACCAGAGGTGAATCTTAGTTGCCTGAGTGTGTGTCTGTCTCAGTATTATAAGCATTTTGCATATATGTGTGACCAATGTTAAAATCCTAAACTAAGCTACCTAACACTTCCCGCTTCACACATCAACAGGGCTATAGGACTCAAATTTTAATTTCAGCCTTAAGCTAAAATAAGATAGCAAATCATACAGTCCCCAAGTTTTATTACACTTTCAAAAACCAAATGTAAATATGTTTTAAATTAATATTCATTATGACCTGACTGGGGTGGATGGCCTCTTACATAGTTTCTGTGAATTAATGTCACTTGCTTATTTAGTACAGTGTTTAATTTTTTTTAAATATGAGTGTTACCAATCTGGAAAGGATGTTGAAAAGTTAATACCCTGCATCCAAGAAGTTTGTTCCTGAATAAGTGTGTCTTGCTTCTTTGTGAAGATTTCCAAGAATAGAAAGTTTATGAGCTCCTTTGGTTTCCTCTTCGAGTGTCTAATCACCATGTCAGTTCAAGTACAGAAATGGTACTTTTTTATTATAGTCATTTATTCTCTACCTCCCCTTCTTTCCCACATGTCTCTGTCTATCTCTAACATTCCCCCTGCCACAGACACATACACTCACTCATTTATTCACATACCATAATGACAAATTGTCCTATTTCCAGAGATAGGAGATAAAGGTCAAACATACATTATTTACACTGCAGAGTTCCAGCGTCAGTGACCTTTGTTTTGACACCTCAGTATGTCATGTAGTTGTTTGCCAACACTGTTCATCCTGAAATCAGACATCATTCTTGACTGCAGTATGTAGGAGCTGGTGCTAATTCACATCCCTCATCAAATTCCTTCTCTTAATTGTTTGGGATTTCAAGCTAAATGAAAGAGTGATGGAAGCTGGAGGTAACAAGGCTGGTGTTTAGAGGTGGGGATAGTGGACAAGCAGAGGGACACTGGCGAATGTCATGACAGCTCCTGAGACTGCAGGACGTTGACTCATTAGACCAAAGGTGTCCTAGCAGAAACCTGACAGAGCAGGGTGTTTTCTATCTTGGAAAGAAGATGGCAGCTGTGTTTTTTCTTCCCCATGTGTATCTAAGCTGTCCATCAGAACTTTCTATGATTAACACTGACAAGTAGAATTTCTCGGAAGGAGCTATACTGGCTGCTTCGCTGTCCAGTATAGTAAGCTCTCACCACATGTGGCTAATGGCACTTAAAATGTAGTTAGTGTGACTGAGTAACTAAATTTTAAATTTTATTTAATTTTAATTTAAGTAGCTTCATATGCTTTAAATTAAGTAGCTTCAATATGCTAGCTAGTGGCTATATATATAATTGAAAAAAAGGTATATATAATTGAAAAAAAGAATGATTAAAAATTATTTATAGCTTCTCAGAGGTAATCTAACTTTTTTCCCCATTTTGCTCAGGCTGATTGTTTATAATTCCCAAGCCTTAGCAACTTCCAGCGAGGACGTCACTCTAAACCAAATGAAAGGATTATACTTTTTAAAAACAAATGTTTAAAAGCATTGTTTGTATTTTTTTTTTTTAGATCATATTTTTTTGGCTGTACCACTCAGCTTTCAGGGATCTTAGTTCCCTGACCAGGGATTGAACCCAGGCGCTGACAATGAAAGTGCCGAGTCCTAACCACCAGACCACCAGGGAATTCCCTAAAAGCTATTGATTTGACACCTACCCCAAAGCCTAAAAGGCTTCCTTCATAGCTCAGTTGGTAAATCATCTACCTGCAATGCAGGAGACCCGGGTTCAATTCTTGGGTTGGGAATTTCCCCTGGAGAAGGAAATGGCAACCCACTCCAGTATTCTTGCCTGGAGAATCCCATGGACAGAGGAGCCTGACAGGCTACAGTCTACAGGATCACAAGAGTCGGACACAACTTAACATCTAAACCACCAATCATAACCACTAAAGCCTGAAAGAACATTTTAAGACTAATAAAGAGAGAACACAAACTTTTTGAGAACATATGATGTGCTAGGTCTTTGATGGGGTTTTCTTTCCTTCTTTCTTCTTTTTTTTTTTTTTGTGGGTGTGTGTTTTCTAATTTACTCCTCACAGCACAGCAGCCCCCTGAGGTAAGCAGTTTTATTACTTGTGCACAAATGAATAAAATGAACATACGCAAGATGGTGATTTTCCCAAGGTCTTCCTGTTTGGAGACCTTTGTTTGACTCTCAAGCCTCTGCTTTTCTTCCTCTCTTCTGCTGAATTCCTTTGAACAACAGATAGTAAATTAGAGAATTAAGGGCTGAATGTAAAGTTTTGTCCTTTGTTGTTGTTCACTCATCCATTCGTGTCCGACTCTGCGACCCCATGGACTGCAGCACACCAGGGCTCCCTGTCCCTCTTCATCTCCCAGAGTTTGCCCAAGTTCATGTTCATTGCATCAGTGATGTCATCCAACCATCTCATCCTCTGATGCCCTCTTCTCCTTCTGCCCTCAATCTTTCCCAGCATCAGGGACTTTTCAGTGAGTCGTATGTTCACATCAGATGACCAATATACTGGAGCTTCAGCTTCAGCGTCAGTCCCCCCAGTGAATATTCAGGGTTGATCTCCCTTAAGATTGACTGATTGATCTCCTTGCTATCCAGGGGACTTCCAGGAGTCTTCTCAGGCACCACAGTTCGAAGGCATCAATTCTTTGGCGTTCTGCCTTCTTTATGATCCAGCTCTTATAACCGTACGTGACCACTGGAAGGCCATAGCTTTGACTATACGAACCTTTGTCGGCAGAGTAATATCTCTGCTTTTCAATGCTTGTCCTTCTTAGCTCACTTCTAAAATGTTCCTGGTGTTCTTGCAGTGTAGTCTTAATCCTACTCCTCAGCTCCTCATCTGCCCTAACACCACTGGTTCCTGGCACCCACGGGGCCCTCACAAAATGTTTCTGCATGTGCAGCATGCTCCGTCTTCTCCATAGAGTGAAGGCTACCACCAATGATAAAAGCTAAAGTGGTTTGGAGTCAGGTTTTCTTCCTTCAACATAGAGCCCTGTGCTCCCTACTGTCCTTTACCTGGGCTCTTATGCCATGTTCCATGGTCATACGACAAGAGGCAGGCTGGGACGAGGACTCCTGAGACAGAGGAGCCAAGGACAGAAAGCTCAGGTGACTGGAAGTTGCTTCCTTGTTCCAAGGCAGTAGTAATTCTTAGGCCTTCCCAGATGATATTTTAGTCACAGTGCATTAAGAAGCTCCAGGATGTGAATGAAGACTCCATAAAATTCTTGCTTCCTGTCCCTCCACAGGCTGCAGTGGCTCAGAGGTGCTCACAGCAATGGGGTGTGTATTAATGAGACTCTAAAACATGCCCCAGTATGTTCTGATGAGCTTATAGCCTTTTCAACCATGCTCTGATTCCTTACTATATAAAAATAGAATTTATTTTTAGTTTCTGCTCTTCCCACTGGGCTCAGGCAGAGTCAAAATATGGCAATAAATGTCATTTTGCTTCTTATTTGCTGAGTGTTCACCCCTTGAAGACACACTCACTCCCTCTCTGTTCTCCAGTATGCTCTTATCTTCCAGATATGATTTGAACATCTTTTACCCCTTTTCACACTTAGTGAGAATATTTCCCACTTGCCAGCTTTCTGCTCTGAGGCATATTTTACAGCATCCTTATATCTTATGACTTACTACATTTCATACCTGGAAGAGGCCTTTATGACTACCAGATTATTTTTTTTAATCTTTATCACCAAAAAATCTTCAATAAACATATATTAAAAAAAACACTGGGCTGATTCATATCAATGTATGACAAAACCCACTGAAATGTTGTGAAGTAATTAGCCTCCAACTAATAAAAATAAATAAATAAATAAAAAACTTCTAAACCAAAAAAAAAAAAAACAACACTGGAGCAAGAAAATCATACAAACTGGACTTAGTTATCTGGTGCCTGCTGATCTAAGAACTCTCTTGCCCATACAGCCCCAACACACACATTTTTAAAAGCCATTTTTAAAGGCGGTGATGTGACCAGGTTGGTATAGGTGACAAGACTGAATTGGACACAGGAGAGGACAAACCAATAGAGAGAGCAGATCAGAAATGCCTCTTGATTAAGAAGTTCCAAGTACACCATTGTAAGAAGATAGCAGAATCAAAGTTCACAATCCCACAACTTTTCTTCCCAATCACTTTCAGTACTGTATCTGACTTGGAGGTACAATATTTGGCACTCTTGTCCTGGGTATTGAGTGGCCAGTTTTTGTTTCCTTCTAAGATGAGTAATTTATGAGTAACTGGTATATGTGCATGCATACCAATTTTTAATTGTATATGTAGTTATCATAAGTCAAAAAGATTTGATCCATTGTGGGTAGATCTTATGATAATGAACTTATTCTACTATAATTTTAAAATAACAAAAGATGCATTTTCAGAAGACAGAGCCTAAATCTGAGCACTTTCAGATGCTGAACAAGAGCCTCTTGTCATTGCAGGTTGGATGGAAGACAACCCGCGAGTATTACACCTTCATGTGGGTTACTTTGCCTGTCGACCTAAACAGTGAATCAGCCAAACAGCAGGAAGTCCAGTTCAAAGGTGAGAAAAATACTAGATCAAAAGTATTAAAAACAGCAACCACGACTCATTAATTCTCTTGAGCTAGATAGAGCCTTCTGGGATAGATAAGAGACTTCCAGATTTTTAGTTTTCTGAATAGACCTTACTTTGGGTTAAAAATCATGTTCTATTTCCAGCTTATTACCTGCCCAAGGATGACGAGTATTACCAGTTCTGCTATGTGGATCAGGATGGTGTGGTCCGGGGAGCAAGTATCCCTTTCCAGTTCCGTCCAGAAAATGAAGAGGACATCCTGGTTGTTACCACTCAGGTCTGTAAGCATCTCATCTCGGTCCCTTCCTGCCATTAAGAGTAGCAATTCCAGGGTAGGGTAGAATTTTAGTCAGTAAGCCTTTGTTGAAAGTCTAACAGATACTGTTGTGAAATTTTTACACAGTCCCATTCAAACCCTTCAGAAGGGAATAACTTCAGAGTGTTAATAAGAATCATAATAATAAGTGATTTCTCCTTTCTCTAAAACTTCTGTAACTCACTTGGCATTCAGTTATTCCCTTAACTTTCCCAGTTACTTAATTTTTGTCATGTGTACATCTTATCACTACAGTAAATTTTTTAAGCTCCTTTGAGGAGAGACATAGCAGATATTCTGGTTTGTATAATATCTTTCAGTTAGATTCATTTACTTACTCAGCTATTTAACAGGACACCTAGTTTCATCCAGCACTCTGGTGGACACTAGGGATGTGATGAAGAATCTGTTAAAACCCTATTCCAGTCTCACAGAACTGAGTCTGATAGGAGAAATAAAGTATTTGCACACACACACAAAAATTAGTCTTCTGTCATTTCCCCTTTTAACTTTTTGTGGCTTAATTTTGTTTATCTTTTCTTTCTTGGTAATGGCAGGCTCAGCGCTTATGGTAGACACATTTCTCTTCTCCCTTCCCTACCTACTGAGGGGTTGCCTCCACTTGGGGTACACAGATGTCACTACAGTGAGTGGGGACCAGCTAGACCCTCACCATCCCAGCGTATGAGAATTTCATGTCAGCGGGACTTGAATATCCATTGAGCTATAAAAAGCCAAATACATGTTTATGAAACATTCTTACGTAGGGTGAGGTGGAAGAAATTGAGCAGCACAACAAGGAGCTTTGCAAAGAAAACCGGGAGCTGAAGGACAGCTGTGTCAGCCTCCAGAAGCAAAACTCAGACATGCAGGCCACGCTCCAAAAGAAGCAGGTATGTGTGCTCGTTAAATGTGAGTGGGGGTGATGGCTTCTGCCCAGCACCCACTTTTTCGTTTGATCTGACTCTGTTATACTAGTATCTGGCACAGATTTTAGTATATTAGATGTTTCTTTTTTATTGTTTATGTATTAAAATGATACTGTAGATACACTGGATTAAATACATATACTTTTAATAAAATAATTTCATGTCTGTTTTTGCTTTTTTAATGTGACTGCTAAATTTTTTAAATTATATATGTGACTTTCCTGAATTTATTGGACAGCACTTTTCTAGGAAAAAAGAAATTTTATTTTGTCCACTGCTGTGTCTGCAGTGCCAGAACAGGGTCTGGTGTATATAGGCACTCGTTAAATATTTGTGTAATGATTTAATGGACAAATATAAGCTCCACTAGAAGAGAAATTAAGGTAGATGTATTTTTCCTTTCTTTTTTTAATTTGAAATATAGTTGATTTACAATGTTGTATTAGCTTCAAATGTACAGCAAAATAATTTAATTATGCATATATATATCTGTTTTTAAGATTCTTTTCCTTTATAGTTTATTATAAATATTGAGTATAGTTCCCTGTGCTATATACATAGGCCCTTATTGGTTATCTATTTTATACATAGTAGTCTATATATGTCAATCCCAAACTCTTAAGGTAAATGTATTTTTAATATGGAAAGAACATATTAACATTTTAATATGAAAATCCTTTTACTTGGATATTTCATTCACTGCTGTGTGTATATGCTTGACATATTATAAGTGCTCAATAAATATTTGTTGGCTGCCTGAGATGCTAAACATTGCCTTAGAAATGATCAGTCAGCCCCTTTGACATTTCAATATACAGGAGGAGCTGGAAACCCTGAAAAGCATCAATAAGAAGTTGGAACAGACAATGAAAGAACAGAAGGACTGTTGGGAGATAGAGCTGCTTCAGTGAGTCTGATTCTTGAATGGGAGGAGCTGCTGTATTATAAACACCCTTTGGCAAGGTCAGATTAGATTTCTAGAATTTGTTAGTACAGTCTTCCTATTAGGACAATGATAGGTATGATTCTCCCTCTTTGATTCATGAGCTTTTTGAGTCTAGGTTAGAGAATTAGAATCAAAATGGTAAAGACAAATGACCTGAATTCAGGTATTAGTTTTAAGTAGTGAACACTTGCAGTTTGAGGTCAGGAAGCCAGAACGGGACTGAAGAAGAGACTAGTGGATTTTAAAATAACTCTGCAGGCTTAGGGCCAAGGCAGCCTTAAATCATTTATGGTCTGGGGTAGCTCAACTAGAATCAGCATATTTTTCGTTTAGTCATCTCTTACCTCCACAGACTGAAAGAACAAAACCAGAAGATGTCCTCAGAAAATGAGAAGATGGGAGTCAGGGTGGATCAGCTTCAGGTAGGTTATGCCAAACCTTTGCCAAAGTAGATTTTCTTAGCCTCACCACCACTCCACTATGGTGATCCAGGAAGATGTAGTGCATTGTAGTGGGTGCCTAATGGTGGACTTCTCAGAGCATCAGACTGAAATTTCAGAGTGTGTGTTTTCCATTCTTGACCGCCACCCGCCCCCCAATATCCTTTCTAATTTTTTTCTTTCAGCTACAAAATTTTTCCCAGCAAAATCTTACTAAAAAGACTGGATAAGCGGGTAGAAGCAGAACTGCTCTCATTTTTAGGAGGCTGTGCCTTAGAGTGGGGCTTTAAAGGGTAGTTTGTCAAGTTTTACTCAATTGAGTCCTAGATTCTTAGGTGTAAGGTGCTGTGCTTAGTCGCTCAGTCGTGTCCGACTCTTTACAACCCGATGGACTGAAGTCCGCCAAGCTCCTCTGTCCATGGGGATTCTCCAGGCAAGAATACTGGAGTGGGTAGCCGTTCCCTTCTCCAGTAGGTGTGAGGTAGAGCTGAAGAACACAGAGGTTCATAGGGATAGCTGGGAATTGCTGGGGAAAGCACATCTCTAATGTTACTGTACGTTTAAAAGCATTGTTCCTGTTTAGGTTTCCTTCTTTTATTTATTTATTTTTTGTTTCCTTCTTTTATATCTTGATTGTATTCACTACTTTTGCTTTAGGCTCAGCTGTCAAATCAAGGGAAAGAAATGGAGAAGCTTGTTCAGGGAGTTCAAGATAAGACGGAGCAGCTGGAGCACCTGAAAGAGGAAAATGGCCAGCTCTTTCTCAGTTTAACTGAGCAGGTAGAGTCATGAAAGAAAACAACATTTTTTGACCTTTGTGAAAAAATATATGCATTGTTCTTTCTTTATTGTATATGTGGGTATCACAGGCTCTGGGAAAGGTCTCAGGGGAAGCCATCTGAAATGAGGCATCTCACGGCTTTTCTCAGAAGCTAATAAGAGAAGATTTGCTTTTCCCTGTCTTGCTCATTAGCTTAGCAGGCCCTTCCCCAGTGCATGTACACTTGTGCTTATGCATGTGTGTGTGTGTGTGTGTGTGTGTGTGTTTTCCCAGCAGTGGTACTCATCATCTGTTTTTCTGCAGAGGGAGCACCAGAAGAAGCTTGAGCAGACAGTGGAGGAGATGAAGCAGAGAGAAACTACTGCAGTGAAGAAACAACAGGAGTTAATGGCACGTCTCTCTTTGAATGGCTGTGTGGGAGGGCGCCTAAGGAAAGGAGAGGATAGGACCTATTTTCAGGTGATAGGGTAAATGACAGATTAGAATAGCATTTACCTCTGGACTTGTTTCTCTGTACCCAAAAGGACAGAGAATCTGACCTTTCCAAACTATTTAGGAGAGCTGGGCATTTCTAATGTGTGATGAGTGACAGAGGAATATTGTAAGTTAAACTTCCTGACAGGTTGTAGTAAATAGAGCCTTGGATAAGGAATCACACAGAATAACCTCTGCCCCCTTCTTAAAGAGTTACTGTGGGGGCAGACATATTAATGATTATAAAATGAGCTCTAAATTAGAAAATATTATAGTAGTCAAATTTTGTTATAATTAATATTATTATAATGTTAGCAGTTGTCATCCTTATACATTATTCTAAGCTATGCAACACAGTGATGAAAGCCTAATTGACTAATAATTTCCTGTAATATATTGTTGTAGAAGAGGCCTTGTGGTGATAACAAGTGCTAGAAATCCCATTTTCTGAACTGTTGTAAGGGCCTGAGAAATCCTGATGTGTGGAGAATATCCAGTTATTGGGAATGTAACTCATATCATGCATGCATCATTCATTCAGTCAGTCATTATCCAATCAGTGATTGAGTACCTACTATATATGTTACTGTGTATTTTAGCTTGATGTACTAAAGAATAGATTCAACAAAATTTGAAAAGCAGCAACTCACAGATTAAGTATATTCCACAGAAATGTTTTATTTTGTTCTAAATAGTGTCTTTTAAAAAATTGATTAGCTTATCAACACTTAAAAATGGGGGGGGAAAAGGGAATATGTCCCATTTAAAAAAAAATGGTATTTCCAGCTTCTTGAAAAATCAGAGGCTCTGGCAACATTTGAGCCGACATTCCCGTCCAGCAGTGGTGTCTGGAGCTGAGTAACTGCTGATCCTTTTGATGGGTCCTGCATGCCCCACGTGGCTGCAGTCTCACTGTTTCATGGCATCCTGCTCCTTCATTCAATTGTATTACTTGCCAGGCTCCTATTGGCACTTTTGAGTTTGTGACCTCTGATGTGGCAAAGAGATTACTGTTGTTTGTAAATAATCTATAGCCATTCAAAGGTTTAAACCTCCTTGTGGCAGATACAGGTTTCCTTGGTTTTCATGGAATACTTTTCAAGACCCAGGGGCTCCCCAGCTGTCTGATAGCATTCTTTATTCCTCATGCATCTAAAAGGCCCCTAACTCTGAGGACTACGTATCTTATGCTTCAGGAGCCTAGGAACAAGAAAACAGCAGTGGAGGAGCAGTTAGTACAAGAGGTGGAACGCCTAAAGGCAAAAGTAGAGGCCGGGAAAGCCTGTTTCTTAGAGAAGTACAAAGAGTGTCAACGTCTCCACAAACAGATCAGGCAACTCAGGGCTGCCACACGGGTAGGTGACAGAGATGTGGGGCCCAGGAAGCAAGGGGTATGAAGGTTTGTAGTTCTGGGACTAGGATTTTACACCCTTGTTAGGGAGAGAGGAGGGATGGAGTATGCGGCCAGAAACCAGTCTGGGGATCCCTGGAAATAGAAGCCTCAGCTTAGCCATGGGTCTAGGAAAGGTTTTTGTAACCATTGAGTGGGTTGCTGTGCAGACTCAGATAGTCCTTTCTTATTTCTGCCTTTTGAGGAAGTGAAGCAGGACCAGAAGAGCCAGCAGGAGCCAATGGGGATGGGGAGCCAGGAGCCTCCAGTCAGCACTGTCATCGGGTAGCCCCCTCTGGCATTACTTCCTCAGGGTCGGCTAGAAGCGCACAGCATTTTGGGCACCAGCATTCAAATAAAAAATCTTGAAAAAAAAAAACCCCACAACTAGTAAGATTAGCTTAAGTGTTTCTGTGAGGTATGCGCATGTGTACGTATGTAGGTAGGAGACGGGAAGCACTGAAGCATGCCTATGACTTTTGGGTCCATGAAACTAGTCAGGTGAATCCATCGTACTGGAAAGCCCAAGATCCCAGTCTGGGTTCCTTGTAGCCTTGGGTAAATGCCATCCAGGGTTCCTTCTTCCTCCTTGTAACTTGAGTCCACATGCCTGTCCTCACACTGGGAGTCACATCAGCCTAACTCAGTGCTTCACTGTGCATTCAGTGAGGTGTTCATTCAAGACAAAGATGATTGTTTCCATGGTTGGGTGGGGTTTCTATCCCTCATTCTGATAAGTCAGTCTTGAGGTTTCTCCCAAGCTAACTCTCTCTTTGGTCACTTACTCCCAGCTAACCCAAAAGAAACTGGCATCTTGATGCCACCCCAAGCCTTCAGGCATTTTGTTAAGTTACTTTTCTGTAAGTCTGCATCCCCTCCATGGCACCACTTGTCCCCATCCCTGGTCCCTTCGCCGCCACCTCAGTCCCATCACTTTGGAAACCAGATCCTCTACTATCTCCTTGTTGTATCCCACCTCAGATCCAGACTATAATATGTGATCCTAATCTTAATTTTTTTTTGATAGGACCAGAACATGGACCTGTCAAAAAGACTGAGTGAGAACAAGATGATATATAATGTTCTACAGAGAGAGAAAGAGAAAATGGAAGAAGAAAATGATGTAAGTATGTAAAAGAGTTTTAAAGGGAAGGAGCAGGATGACCCAGAGATTTGGTGATAACGTAAAAAGAGCTCTTTCTGGGACATTGGATGAAACAGTTTCCCTAAACAAAGATTACATTTCATTTGGTTTCCTAATCTACCGCAAAACCTACTCTTTGTTCTGTAACTGAAATGTATTTGGCATGGCAGTAGTCAACTTGAAAGGAACAGCTGTGATGAAGATGTAAGTGACTATTTTTGCTTTTAATTCCACAACTATTGTAAGTATTGTATTTGGGAAATAATAACCTACGTCATTTTTATGCTATTTAGCCAAGGGACCCCTTTCTTTCTGCACAACATTTTCCTTTTTCTCTGCTGCCAAACTAGGAACAGAAGTGGTGATCTGTACCAGTGCTGGACCCATGGTAGGCCCCGTGAAATTCTGTGCATTCATTCATTCATCAGTTCATTCATTCATTCAACCAGTATTTATTTTCTGCTCTATGCTAAACACATTATTATTAATTGATTGACAATGATGGCAACAAATAAAAAGATTGAACTTGAAGTCATTTTCACATACTTGCTAGCATCAAAGAGCAGGTGTCCATGCATTCTGGCTCCTCCTCTGATCTATACCTCCAGCCATTCTGCATCTCGCATTCCCTCCCTCTCCATAACGCTTCTGGGCTGTGCCTTCAGTCATCCTTTCTACCTTTGATTATATCATTTATGCCAATGTGCTTCAGTTTTGCAGAAGGACTTTGGGGTCTGTTTCTGGTCCTGTCATTCTCATCCTCTTAATTTAATTAAGTACCCTGACTTTGAAATAGTTGATAACATGGGTGGGCCTTTGGGGAGGGGTGTGCAGAAGATGGGAAAGGAAGAATGCACACAGCTTACAACAAGAAGACCATCTGATATTTGGAAGCTTTGTTAAGAACAAAGTAAAGCTCCCTGAAGATGTTAAGAAGTTTACTAATTTTCTTTCTTCTGAGAACTCTAAATGTCACCTGTCTCCCTTGCAGCTTGATTTCTTACATTCCTCCTTGCATTCCCTCCCTCTCTTCCTTCCTTTCTCTCACTCTGTTAGCATATTCATTTGATCGGATAAAACATGAAGAGGGGAAAATTATATGAGAAGAACATTCACAGTATGTAAGAAAATTGTTCTAGGAAGGAGACTAAAGAAGCATTCTGCTCTCAATAATGTACAACATTTTTAGTCTTAATATAGCTCCTGCCACCTTCACATATCCACACAGCTTCTATGCCCACTTCAGTTGGTATGTATTTAAAGATTGTAAATTCCTTTTTGCATTGATTCTAAACGAAATCCAGTATATATTTAAATTCAGATATTAATACTTAGATTTTGGGACTTCCCTGTTGGTCCAGTGGTTAAGACCTTGCCTTCCAATGCAAGGGTTTCGGGTTCAATCCTTGGTTGGGGAGCTAAGATCCTACATGCCTCATGGCCAAAAAAACAAAACAGAAACAGTGTTGTAAAAAATTCAATGAAGACTTTGAAAAAATTGTCCACATAAAAAAATCTTAAAAAGAAAAGACCTCAGTCTTTGGAATATTGAAGCTGCTGCTTCCCCTTTTAAAGAATAAAGGTTTATCACTTCTTGGACTTCTCTGATGCCACATTGTTAATTGACAGCTACCTGTAATGAGCATCTGTAGCCAGTTCTTTGTGGCCGTTCTTTGTTATTGTCTTTCAACATATCTCTGTGAATACTCTATCCTTAGTTTTTGAAGAGAGAGAACAGCAGACTGCTGAGTTACATGGGTCTGGACTGTGACTCTTTGTCATATCAAGTGCCCACTTCGAATCAAGGAGGTACAAGACAAGACCCAGGACTTGTCTTTGGAAACCCATATTCTGGTAAGAACTTTGCCATTCGAGCTAGGAAGCCCCTGCCTGCATCCCGTTCCCCCACTAAATTTTTTTATCTGAGATGCTAATTAAGACCAGCCTCATTGTTAAGACTTGCTGGGCAGAAGCTGAGTACCCAACAGAAAGATTGCTAGGCAAGAAGTGTTAATTGAGAAATAAATCTGAATCTAGAAGTCACAAATCAGATCATTCGCCTAGAGGCAGCAGACACAAATTGAGTCCCGTGGCTATATTCCAAATATATAAATCAGAGAAATGTCTCTGTGAAGAAGATATACACAGAGCCAAGGAAGCTAATTAAGATTTGGAAATGGAAGCACAAGAGGCGGGTTCTGCTGCCCAGGATGGGCGGTGAGGCAGCTACACCCACGGCCTGACCAGGGGTAGCAGGGGTATGCTCCACAGAGACCCCTGGGTGGTTTGGAGGACAGGAAATGGGGGGGCGGTGACAGCCAGTCTTGTCATTTATGGACCTGGGGGCAGATGTCCTTGCCACACAGGGAACTTTCCTGCTTTTTTGTCTCCAAAAGCAACATGAGACCTCATTTGCTTTTTAGGGACAGTTTAAAGCAGTCATATTTTTTAACAGTTACAATCACATCTTTGCAATAGACAGTGGTACGAGTTTATTTTTCCTTAAAACTACTTTTAAGCATTTCATTTAAAAAATGACTTCTTGTACATTTGGTCTTAAAATCTATTCTCAGACTATTTTCTTGTTAAATTGTTACTGTTTTCATTAAAATCTCATTTTCTCCACACTGAAAATAGGTTTATTGTTTTTTCTGATTATATAATGGCTACTAAAAATGCCACTTCATTATTTTTTCCTCTTTTCCCTCATTGACCTAAATCCCCTCTATCGAAATAGATGATATATATAGGAGCTAAAGAATCAGAAGAGGAATGATGAGGGTTAAAGAAAGCAACTGCTAGAACACAGCTGGAGAATGCATTCTAGTGCATAGATACTTTTTCATTGAATGAAATCTTTTTTATTACCCTCAGGTATCCAAGAAAGTTCTGCCCCAAGCCTGGTAAGTATTTGATTCATGAGATGGCCCACATCAAAGCTTTGAGAAAATTTCCCTTCTTGCTCCATCCAGTTTAGGGGAGAACTATAGGGAGACTGTTTCATTGTGATAACTCCAAAGTCAGCAAGATCAATTTGGTCAGTGCCAGGAGCTAAGAGAGCCTGTTTGGGTAGAGAGAAGAAAAGCACAGTTCTGTTCACATCATTGTTCTGTTCAAGATCTCTACCTGCGAGTTGAGTTTGGTAGCAGGACTGGGGAGGAAAGATGAACCAAGTAGGTAGTCAGACAAGGTATATCCAGTGCTTCCTTTCAATCCTGGGGTTAGAGAAAGCCCTAGTGAGTATCTCCAAATGTGAATTTGCTCATTCATCTTCTGTTTCTTGATCACCTACCATCTGCCGAGCAGTATGCTAGGTGCTGAGGATACAGTAGAAAGTCAGACATGGTCTCTGCCATGTATACATGGCATTCAGACTGACCTCTTTGTTCTTCCTCCCAGCTCTCCATCAAGAAATGCCCCACCTGCAAATCAGACTTTCCTGATGATGTTTTTGATCACAACTTGGCCTTGGAGCAGCACCTGCAGACCCCTAGTTTGAGTTGTCCAATATGTGACAAGACCTTCTCAGCAAAAGAGAAGCAGATCTTTGAAGACCATGTATTCTGCCACACTCTCTAAGTGTCCCAGCCTCTTGGATCTATACTGTACATGTATTTTATACAGTAGAACCTATAGCTTCTTCTATGAGTTATGACCTAAGATCCTGCCTAACCTCAGTTATTAGGAATTTACTTAGTCCTACTGCCCTATAGGTGGAGTCATGTCAATTATCTGAAGCATAGTGTTAAGGGCTATTACTTCCATCCTTGTGAGTTACAACCTTTTAAGTCACCTAACTCCAGCTATATCAGCCTCTCACTTAAAATGCCTAGTCTTCTGAGGGTCTGTAGCATAAAGGCCCTGCCTGCAACAGAGCTGACCTGGCTCTTCACAGCCAGCCTGACTCAAGTGAGTAGTTTCCCAGGTTGTCCCACTGTTGTCCAAGGTCAGACCTTGAGTATGTTTGTACTTAGTCCTCACTCCTGACCCTGGGACTGGCGACTGATCTGGAATTGAGAATTTCTTCCTCCTCCTCAGGCCTAGCCCAAAATGGCATGGCAGAGAACCCAAACATCCAATTTGGATACCAAAGTTTTCTCACCTTGATTTCATAGCTCCCAATAGAAGCATTCCTGAATCAATGGACATGAAACATTATTTAAATCACAGAAAGTCTTCTTTCTCTTTGTATTATACCTCTGGATGACATTTTTCTACTCTGGTTTTTCATGTGCACATAACTTTTATTGTTATAAGTCCTTTCTTAATGGTTAGTGGGACTTGGTAGAAACTGTATGGGTTTGTAACTTTCTGAGCAAGTGAGTTTGAAAAAGGATAAGTCAAAATAATGAGAACTATTGTTAGTCACATTAATACTAAAAATAAACTAGTCCTCTACTTCAGGGACTTTGGTAATTTAAACCTTGAGTTCATGTTCTTTTATTTTTAAGCTTATGGGGAAAGTGTAATCAAAAGGATTGTGGGAATTATAGACCCCACCAAGGATTTCTCTTCACCTGTCTTAACTAGTCAACAAAAGTATCCCGGCCATTACCTTGAGGTGGAGACGGAGTTGAGGAAGCATGAGCTTGAGAAACCTGGAACCTTGACTCATTACTCTAGTTTTATACGTATTTTTTAAAGAGTGTGGATTCTGGCACCTTTTGTGGACTAAGTTCAGTTCCCTCCATCCAGACCTGCCTACTTGAACCAAAAGAAAGCAATTCCATTTTCTCTACCTGAGGGACTGAACAAATGGAAATAACCCCCAGGCAATGAACCAGCTGGTCACTAGAAAGACTTTTACAGGAACTTTTGAATGATATGAAATAATATTATGAATCAGATTGAGCCAACATAGTTCTGCAGTCCTTCTGAGGTTTCCCCTGGCATGACTGGAGTTGCACCTTAGACTAGCTATATTATCTTGGTCACAGTTCCTGGCCTTTATTTCTCCTTTGATAAAATGAATATGAAACTATACTCCCCCCTCCTTCTCCTGTATCACCATTTCAATAGAATGTCTCTTGGACTCATAAGTCTTTGCCCCTTCAGAATCAGATGTGACATTAAGACAAAGTCTAGAAGAGAAATATAATAGAGAGTAATGCTGTTTTTCTGGCATATACCCCTCCTCCCTGCAAAATTTCTGTTACTCCCCAGATAGTTCCAATGAAGAATTGCAGTTTCATTTATTTTGTACTAGTCAGCTCTTAATTAAGCACATGAATGGAGAGGAGCAGTGGTGCACATAATCCAAATCAGTGAATACCATTTTCTGGTGAATTACCCACCCCTTTGCCCCTGCTACCCTGAGGGTTACTGTGATTATCAACAGCAGCAGGAGCCTTCCACAGGCTTGGTAAAAAAACAGTTGAGGTGTTAATGATCCTTTTTGCTGGATGTAAAACAAAGCATCTTTTAACCACTGTTCATTATCCCCAGCTGCTCTTACCAAGGCTTTGAAGGGGAAATTATGCTCCAGGCAGTTACTAGTGGGAAAGGAAACAGTCAGACTTTCTTATATAGTCCAGTCATCACCCCTTTGATAAAATGAAGATGAAAACTAGAAGATCACCCCAGCCTTTCCCCTCTTAATTCTTGCACCTACAGACTTTAAAGCTGTAAAATGCCTCTGAAAAATAGCAGGTGGTAGGAGTAAAATGGTATCTACATCTAAATTGGGTTTTGAAATCTTTGTACTTATTATGGCAACAAGTTTTCCTTCTTAGTTCATTTTCTCTTTTTTAATATTAAAATGTTTTTGCATTACCTTAGCACATGTACTTGCTAAGCAGTTGGGGAAAAAAAAAAGTCACCCTGGCATACATGAGTGTGAGTGGTAAAGAAAAGCAAACCTAAAATCAGAGAAGGGGGAGTTGGCAAGATATTTGGTAAAGCAAGGTCCCTAAGAACACCTGTAGCTTCAGCCCTTTTCCCTTGACTTACTAAAAATTGGAATGAAATGGAACTGCCTTGATGTTTCAATATCATCCTATGATTCGGGTGATTTTCTACATTGGCTGTGGGTTGCACTGAGCTAAGCATTCTCTAACCTGGTCTCCTAGCAACAAATGCTAATGAGATGATAGGCTGTGGCTAAAAGATACAGTCCATTACCTAGGGAAAAAAGCAAAATGGACTCAACGTAACAAAGATCAAACCCAAAGAGATAGCACCTAATTCCCCTGAGTTAACCAACAATAGGCCACAAGCTCAGGGAAATTACACTGGCCCCAACATTCCTTAATTGATCTCATATAAATATTAAAATGTCTTTACATGTATGTAGTGCTTTATAGTTTAGAATGTATTTCGTATTTTCCATGTTTACTTTCAGTAATCCTTTGAAACAGACAGCTGTTAACTCCCATTTTTATAGATTAATAAGATGAAACATGGAGAAATAACCTGCTAAAAGTGAAAACAACCCACATGTCCATCAATTTATGAATGGGTAAATATGGCATAGCTTTAAAACTGGATATTATTTGGCATAAATAGGAATGAAATACTGATATGTCACAATATCTTGAAACCTTGAAAACTTGGTAATTGAAAGAAGCTAGTCACAAAAGACCACATATTGCAAGAGTCCATTTATATGAAATATCCAAAATAGGAAAATATTCCATGGAAACAAAATAGATTAGCCTTTTTCCTGGAGCTTCCCTGGTGGCTCCGTGGTAAAGAATCCCCCTGTTAATGCAGGAGACACAGGTTCAATCCTTGGGTCAGGAAGATCCCCTGAAGAAGGAAATGGCAACCCACTCTAGTATTCTTGCCTGGAGAATTCCAAGGACAGAGGGAGCCTGGCAGGCTGCAGTCCACAGGGTCACAAAACACGACTCAGCAACTAAAACAAAAACAACAGCCCTTTTCATAGGGTTGGGCGTCGGGGAAAATGGAGAGTGACTGCTATTGGGTATGGAGTTTCTCTTGAGAGTAAAGAAGATGTTCTAACATTTATTATGGAGGTGGTTCCACAATTCTGTGAAAATACTAAAACCACTGAGTTACACACTCAAAATAGGTGATATGTATTCCATGTTGTTTATATCTCAAGTTGGTATGTTTTTAAAAGGTTAAAAAATGGTAAGGTCATATATAGCCTATAAGGCTCATAGTAGGATGTCTTTTTTTTTTTTTGCCACACCATGTGGCATGAAGGATCTTAGTTCCCTGACCAGAGCTAGAACCCATGCCTCCTGCATTGGGAGCACAGAGTCTTAACCACTAGACTGCCAGGGAAGTCTCTAGGATGTCTTAAATATAGACAACACGGTTGACCTTGGTTAAAGCACACTTGTCAGTACAACCCCTGCTTCAGCAGTGTTGGAGTCTCTTGGGCTGGAGGCAGGGCCTCATATGTGATGAGCAGTGTGTATGTGCATGCATGCTAAGTCACTTCAGTCATGTCCGACTCTTTGCAACCCCTATGGACTGTAGCTCACCAGGCTTCTCTGTCCATGGGGATTCTCCAGGCAAGAATACTGGAGTGGGTTACCATACCCTCTTCCAGGGGAACTTCCCGACGCAGGGATTGAACCCGAGTCTCCTGTGGCTCCTGCATTGCAGCCAGATTCTTTACTGCTAAGCCACAGGGGAAGCCCGTGATGAGCAGGGTTAGGCCAATTAATGGTAGCCCATTGTTTGGCCAGTAGCATTAGTGGTCTCCGGGAATCTCTATTCTGTGGAGATGAATGTATCCAATAAAGTTGGGAGAAGGAGTCACCAGCCCACAAATCCCAGGTAATCATATTAAGGGATCCAGCCTGCTCTGCTGAATGTTATTACTTTCTCCCTGTGGAAAGAAAGAATATGACACTCCAGGGGACTAAGTCTATCATTTACCCAGTCAGTAGACATTTATTGAGCACCCACAGTGTGCAGAGTTAATATAGTGCCAGGATTTCCTTTTAAAAAACAGAAGATAAGTTCTTCCCTCAGGGATCTGCAAGATTAATGAAGACATTCCTTCTGCCCTGCTGGGGGAGAGAGCCTCTGGTTTCAGGGGTCTCCTAATCTGTTGAGGAAACAGGATAAACACCCCCAAAAGCAATGTTAAGGACATGAATATAAGGGACATCATCTTCCAAACTGAAGACAGAAGGGTTGTGG
Organism: Cervus canadensis; assembly: GCF_019320065.1. NCBI lineage: Eukaryota > Metazoa > Chordata > Mammalia > Artiodactyla > Cervidae > Cervus > Cervus canadensis. The sequence goes on from NC_057386.1 coordinate 23,207,173, forward strand.
GCCCTGAGTGTTAATTAAGATGTGAGCAAAGCCCAAGTTAATGATGTCTTATAGGAGTGTGCTTTGGAAGAGGTGAAGGATAAAAATGGCAGACCAAAACAGGGAGGGTATCCTGAGGGGCTCTATAAAGGGGCAGACAGAAGCAGCCCCAGAATGCCAAGAGCTTTAAAGCAGAAGTACTAGCATGTAAAGAGAAACAAGTTTCTGTCCTGAAAGACACTACAGTCTAGTTGAATTCCGTCTAACAAGCTTATTTGAGCTCAGAAGGGACAGGGGAGGGCGGGTGTAAGGGTATAGGAGTGTCTCAGAGCCCCAGACTGCAAGACTCCCAGCCCTCGGGACTGGAGCTCTCAGTGACACAGGAACATCATCCCTGCTGTCTCCTCTCTGGTTTCTCTGCCTCTAAGTCAAAGCTTCTCTTTCACTCCAGTCTGACTCTCTGCCTCCCAGATTGCATGGTACAAAATGGTTGCTGCCTATCTGAGTTTTTAAGCTACTCTGCTCTAAAAAAAAAAAAAGATTTAAAAGGAAAGGATGGGAATCTCAGTCCAATTCTAGATTCCCTGAAGGAGGACTTGTTGCTCTGCTAGGGTGAACCAGTGCTCACTGTGGCTAGAGGATGCAGTCACCCTGCTCCAACCTGTCTGCTCTAAGTCACTGGGAGGATGAGGAGGGCTGAGCATAGGGAGAGGAAGATACCAGAGAAGATGATGTGAGCTGAGCGTACAACAAGTAACTGTGATAACATTTAACAAGTCCTGCAGGTGGGAGGACGGGATTTGAATCTGACATTAAAAGATGAGTGACCCTTAGGTGGAGAAAACTGTGGAGGATGCTGTAAAAAGGCACAAGATGGAATGCTACCCAGCAATAAAAAGGGACAAACCTGGCACATGCAATAATTTTACAGAAATCACCAGGGAATTATGCTAAACTTGAAAGCATTTTAATTACATACTATATATTCTGTTCATTTAACCCTCTTGAGGGACTTCCCTGGTGGCCTGGTGGTTAAGAATATGCCTTCCAATGCAGAGGACATAGGTTTGGTCCCTCGTTGGGGTACTAAGATCCCAACTAAACCCATAGGCTGCGACTAGAGAAAGTCCATGTGACACGACAAAGAGCTTGCACAGCCAAAAAAAAAAAAAAAAAAAAACCACCTTTAAAATTCAAAATTATAGACATGAAGACTAAACTAGAGATGCTAAGGGTTAGGTAGAGGTATGAGGGAGAAGGAAGGTAGGGATATGTAGGAAGGAGAAGGAAGGTAGGGATATGTATGAGGGCTGTACAAGGAAGGGGTCCTTGTACTGTGTCTTGACTATGGTGGTGGATTCACTACCCTACATGTGATAAAAATACATTGAACCAACTACATAACGAGAACCAAAAAATCAGAAAATTGAATAAGGTTGGCAAATTTCATGAGTGTTGATATCCTGGTTGTGTTATTTTACTAAAGTTTTGCAGGATGTTACCACTGAGGGAAGCGACATTAAAAGGTGCATTGAAGTTGTCATTCAGTCACTAAGTCATGTCCAACTCTGCAACCCCTTGGACTGCAGCACACCAGGCCCCCTGTCCTTGACTATCTCCTAGAGTTTGCTCAAATTCATATCCATCAGTGATGCTATTGAACCGTTTCATCCTCTGCCGCTCCCTTCTTTTGTCCTCAATCTTTCCCAGCATCAGGATCTTCTCCAGTGAAAAGATCAGGTGGCCAAAGTATTGGAGCTTTAGCTTCAGCATCAGTCATTCTGATGAATATTCAGGGTTGATTTCCTTTAGGATAGAATGGTTTGATCTCACAGTGCAAGGGTCTCTCAAGAGTCTTCTCCATCTCCACGATTCAAAAGCATCATTTCTTTGTTGTTCAGCCTTCTTTATGGTCCAACTTTCACAGCCATATATGACTACTGGAAAAACCATAGCTTTGACTATATGGGCCTTTATCAGCAAATTGATGTATCTATTTTTTAATATCCTCACTAGATTTGTCATAGCTTTCCTTCCAAGGAGCAAGCATCTTTTAATTTCATGGCTGCAGTCACCATCCACAGTGATTTTGGAGCCCAAGAAAGTAAAATCTGTTACTGCTTCCACTTTATCTCTTTCTATTTGCCCTGAAGTGATGTGACTGAATGCCATGATATTAGGGTCTTTTTAATGTTTAGTTTTAAGCCAACTTTTTCACTCTCCTCTTTTACCCTCATCAAGACACTCTTTGGTTCCTCTTTGCTTTCTGCCATTAGAGTGGTATCATCTGTATACCTGAGGTTGTTGATATTTCATCCAGAAATCTTGATTCCAGCTTGTGTTTCATCCAGCATGGGATTTCACGTGATGTACTCTGCATATGTTAAATAAGCAGGGTGACAATATACAGTCTTGATGTACTCCTTTCCCAATTTTGAACCAGTCAGTTGTTTCATGTCGGATTCTAACTGTTGCTTCTTGACCTGCATACAGGTTTTTCAGGAGATAGGTAACGTGGTCTGGTATTCCCATCTCTTTAAGAATTCCACTGTTTGTTGTGATCCACACAGTCAAAGGCTTTAGTATAGTCAAGGAAGCAGAAGTAGTTATTTTTCTGGAATTCCCTTGCTTTCTCTAGGATCAAACAAATGTTGGCAATTTGATCTCTGGTTCCTCTGGTTTAACCCAGCTTATATATCTGGAGGTTCACAGTTAAGGTACTGCTAAAGCCCAGCTTGAAGGATTTTGAGCATAACTTTACTAGCACATGAAATGAGCACAACTGTACAGTAGTTTGAACATTCTTTGGCATTGCCCTTCTTTGGGATTGAAGTGAAAACTGCATGGGATCTCTATTATTTCTTACAAACTGTACATGAATCTATAATTACCACAGAATTAAAGATTTATTATCTAAAAACAGAACAGGCGCTTCAAAGAACAGGTCATGAAAAAGGAATTGCAATGATCCATGTGATGAGAGCACAGTGTTCCTAGTAGTGCAGAGTGAGAAAGGAGGCTGGAAAGAAGGTTACATCCCATCTGGGAAGGGCCTTGCAGACCATCCTGAGGAATAATCTGAGCTTGGTCCTATTAAAGGCAATAGAGAGCTTTTGAGATCTTTTAATAAGGGAGTGATATAGTCAAACTTATATTCTAGAATGCTCCCTGTGTTTCTAGGCACTGGAACCACTGTGGAAAATGGATTGGGTGTAGGGATAGTAATCAGGGGAAGCCTAGAGAAAGGGAAAACAGTTAGGAGACCATTATAGTGGTTCAAGAGAGCACAAAGGGACCCAGAACAGAAAGTGGAGATATACAAGGGAAAGAAACCAGAACTACTTAGGAGTGGAAATCAACAAGACTTTTGTGACCAGTTAGATGCCAAAGAGTGAGGTTACATTAATTTCCCTAACAACTTAACACTAACTGACTGCCTTAAAACAACAGAAAGTTATTGCTTCACAGTGGCAGATTCTGGAAGCTCTTAGAAGTTCAAAACCGAGGTGTTGGCAGGATCACACTCCCTCCCAAGGCTGTGGGGAATAGTCTGTCCTTTGAGTTGGTGTCCCTTGACTTGCAGCAGCTGCCATTCTCTGCCTCCTCGTTCACAATGCCTCCTCTTGTCACCGTGTCTTCTCTTCCATGTGCCTCTTAAGGACCCTCCTCATTGGGTTTAGGACCCACCTAGATAATCCCAAGATAAGCTCCTCTCAAGATCCTTAATCACACCTTTCATTTTATAAGGCAATATTCTTTATCCATATAAGGTAATGATTATAAGCCAAAGACATCTCTTTTCAACCTGCTACAGAGAGGTAGGGAAGAATAGACAATGATTAGGATTCTGACCCAGGCCATTAATATAGATGTCACAAAAGGAAGAGTTTCCCTCAGGGAAGGAATTTAAGTTTTAAGCATGTTGAATCTGAGAGACCTGTGGGGATAGGCAGTAGGCATTTGGAGAAACATTTCTGCAAGGAGATGGGTTGGAGCTACAAGTTGTTATTGACACAAGGTGGTGTGATTAAAGCCACGGGAGGGAGCGCTCCAACCTGGAGGGTCAGTTGAGGACAGACCCTGAATAATATCAATTTTAGGAGTTAGGCAGCCATCCAAGAAGGAAAGGAAAGCTGCTGCCTGAAAGCCAAGCAGGAAAACAGCTTCAGAAAATGAGTTCAATAGAGTCAAATACTAGCGGGTAAATTAGGTGCAAAAGAATCATTAACGAAGGAAACGAAAAACATATGGAAAGATGTACAAATGAAGTATAAGGTGAAGGACGCTTAACTAATGTAGTCAGTTTTAGCTACATCTGCAGGGCTAGAAACAAACCTTTGACTTCAGGAACTAAACATTGACAGGCAGATGCACTACTTTCCTCTCTTTTTAAAAACCAGTATTTTCTCATTAAAGAGCATTTGAAATATATGAAATAGAAAGAAAATTATAGTTCCAAATCAAACAAACAATCACTGTTAACATTTCCATCTAGTTCTTTCTGTGCATAGGTGAGCTTTAAAAAAAAAAAGACCATTTAATTGTTTATCTGTGTGCACATGTGTGTGCACAGCTGCCGCCTTGATTTCAAACATAAGCATCCTTCTCTAAATCCTGCTGGAGGATCTGTCCCCAAGTAGGGAGACTGAGTTCTGGACCTTGGTGAGGTTCCCCCAGGGTGAGCTACAGAGTGTGGGCCTCCCGACTCGGGGCATCTTCCTATATCTCCTCCCATGGAAACTGCTGAATTGGTTTGGCCTGGACAAACACCAGGCACTTTCCCCTGGGTCAATATTTCACATCCGTTGTCAGAGGCTAGTCCCTCCTCAACATCTGCTCCCTGGGATGTTGTTCTCTGCCCACCCGCAACACACACACACACACACACACACACACCTCTGACCCCCTCCTGGTCTCTCTATGAGCCCCAACACACACACACACACACACACACACACACACACACACACACCTCTGACCCCCTCCTGGTCTCTCTATGAGCCCCAACAGCAGAGGTGCTTTCTCCACCTCACTGCTTCTTGCTGTTTATCTTTTTCACCTTTTTTAATCCACTAGCCTTTCCCTGAGCTGATAATCTCCCACCAATGACAGAAAGAAGCCCCCTCAATCTGAAAACCTTCCCCGATTACTGAACACACAGGTGCCTGGTAGACGCTTGTTACCTTGGGTTGAATTCAGGGGTCCCTGCATAGTCTGCAGGCAGCACAGTCTAGACAGTCTAGCCCCTACCAATGCCCTCTGTGCTTTTGTGGTGGAATGGTCGATGCTCTAAGTCAATTCCCCAGAATCTGCCAGGGGGCCCAGAACACATTCTGATCAGATGTCCAGCTTGCCACTTGTGCTTCCTGCTCCCAGCCTATGGGAGCCCTGGGGACACACTTTTATTTGAATAGCATCTCAGCATAGACAGGGAAGAGAAAACCAATGCAACAATGTGACAAAATTTACTGCCAAGAGCAACTAGAAATTCTCTCCAATATTTGTGATTTGCTCCCCACCACAGGCTGGAAAAGGTATTTTCCAGTTGCATGTCTTTTGATTTATGCCTGGCTTGTTCCTCTAATCAGCTGCCAAGAAATGGGACAGACTCTCTTCTGTGTTCCTTCCCCTCAGTGCAAATCTCTGACCCCAGGAGTCATCACTTATTATATTATTTATATCCAACATACAAGGTTTACTGTCAGTAAGTGCTACTGCCATTCTCTTTTACAGAGGAGGGAGCCGAGGTTTAGTGATGGGGAGGACCTGATAAGGGAGGCACAGTCACAGGAGGTCAAGCGGACCAGGGTTTAGGTTTGTTAATACTGAAGCCTGCTGTGGGGGAGTGGGCGGGGGGAGACTGAGGCCAACTTCCTCTCACCAGCCATTCTATCCTGTCTGCAATAACGTCCATAGTTCAGGAAATTCCCTACAAGTGACAATGACTCTGAAACTTCCCCAAAGATAAGAACTACTTGGCCAGGCGCCCCCTCACCACTTGCCACCCCTTCAGCTGACATTCGATAACTCATTCTTTGCCAGTAGCCAGAAGGGTTTCTGGCTGCCTCCAAGTGAGGACAAATCTTAAAGAAGCCCTAGTGATATCCAGGGGCTTCCCTGGTGGCTCAGACCGTGAAGAATCTGCCTGTAATGCAGGAGACCTGGGTTCGATCCCTGGGTTGGGTAGATCCCCTAGAGGAGGGTATGGCAACCCACTCCAGTATTCTTGCCTGGAGAATCCCCATGGACTGAGGAGCCTGGTGGGCTACAGTCCATGGGGTCGCAAAGAGTCAGACACGACTGAGCGACTAAGCACAGCACAGTGATATCCAGACCTGGATCCAAGCCCATCCCCCATTATGGGGGGCCCATCCCTGCCCCCCCATCCAACCCACTTACCGCACCCCCCCTTCCTTCCATCCTTCCTTCATTCCGGGAGTTTTTGCAGCTCAGTTCTCACTCAGCCAAAGAGAAGCAAATACTAATGCTAAGCAGTAAGGAGACTTAGGTAGGGATCCAGAAAGTACTTTAAAAACAGAACTTTACTCAGGTCCAGGAAATAGTTATAAATGCGCACCTTGGCAATGCAGGTGCTCCATCTCCTGGTTGTAAACTTCAGGCAATGCCATAGAGAATATCTGTTTATCAACTGTCATAGATTCAGGAAGCCACACATACCTGCCCGTCACCAGGGCATCCCCAGGCCCTGCCTCCAGAAATGACCACCCCTGAGTTGAAATCCACTCTTGGAAAGAAACTGTGGAGGAGCTTTTACAATTTGCTCAAGCTTCACACTCTTTGTTGTGAGGAAATTCTTTCTATAGCTAACTTGAACAATAGAATTGTTTTTGTTGTTGTCTTCCCATTTAATTTGAACAAGATAATAGGCATTGATTGTTTGTATTAATATGTTAAGCATTGAGTTAAGCACTTTGTATGTGGTCAGTTTAATTCCCACAACAAGCCATTAATCATCACTATATGAACAGTTAATGAGTGAAGTTATCATTAAAATAGTAAACTCCAGGAGTTGGTGATGGACAGGGACACCTGGCCTGCTGCAGTCCATGGGGTTGCAAAGAGTTGGACACGACTGAGCAACTGAACTGAACTGATCATTAAAATACCCATTTTAAAGATGGGACAATAAGACTTAGGTTGAGTAAATTACTGAACATCATACGGTAACAGAGTTGGGATTTGAATTCAGGTAGTCCAACTTCAGGGTCCATATGCTTCAATATTAACACTCTGTCTCCCTACGGTTTCCCTTTCTCCAAATGTGATCCTTCCACTTACATAAAGCTGTGCTTATTATTTCCCTTTGAGTCACAAAACCTAGAACTGGTCCCAGAGACCCTGAATAGAGTCATATTAGGGACCAGAGCCGTGGACGTTTCCCTTTCCAACACCTAATTCAATCTCTGACCTCATCCACACCAGCCTTTCCCCCACACAGACCCGTCTTGCTAGTATCCTCAATAAAGTGGCTCCTGACCTTAACTGGAGGACTGTGTGAGCCATTCAGGAAAGCTTCAGCAGACCAATGGCCCTGATCACAAGGAATAAAGGAACCCTTATTTGCAAAGCAGCTGTATTTGCTAATTAAAAACCACTTCAACAAATTGCCTTAAGGGAAAGATACCTGGGGAGGCATTATGTTCTCTGTAGTTTTGATAGGAACTCAGCATTGAATTCCTTTTGAGGAAACAGCAGAGAAAAACACTGCGCGACCAGCTCCTGTGGCTGGGTTCTCCCTCATACCCCTCATAGACCACTACACCCCACCCTCCGGTTCTCTACCCCACTGGGCCTATCGCTGCCCCGGCCCCATACCTTGTGACCTTATAGAACAGGCAGGCTTGTGGTAAAGAGCCCAGACTCTCGAACCAGACAGCCTGGAAGCAACCGTAGGCAAGTTAAGCAAGTTAATTTGCCTCTCTTGGCCTTGGTTTCCCTGTTTGTGAATGATCATTGCCTCCTTTACTTCAGCTAAATGAGTCAAAATGTGCAAAGCCTTTGGAACAGGTCTGTACTGATGGTAAGCACTCAAACGTTCCACTCTGCCACTTAATTCATACCCTGTGAAACTGGGTAGGCTGCTTTGAAAAAGGGCATGATGTAGTGATTAAAAGCATGAGGTTTGAAGTCAGCCAGACTTGCCCTTGAATCCTGACGGTCCATAACTTATATAACATCTCTGAACCTCAGTTTCCCTATCTGTGAAATGAACCTAATAACATCCACTTCTCATTAGGGTTGTTGAGAGGATTAAATGAGACAAGATATGTAAGGGACTTAGCACAGGGTCTGCCTGGAAGTAAGCACTCAATAAATGACCCTTTTTTTTACTATTATAATTAACTCCTTGAACTTCAGCCCCTTCGTTTGTGAATTGCAGACCCCACTGCCCCAGGAAACCTGTGAAACCTGAAGAATGTGCCATTTAATTTCCCCTCCCCTCTCTCCTGCTCTTTTAGGATGTTCCACCTACTGCCCGTTTGACACTCACTCACCTGTCAAAGCCAACTCAAAATGCTGCCTCTTCCCAGAAGCCTTCCTGGGTCCCCACCCAGTGCTTTAGAGCCCTTGACTGGTTTTGACTTGAATTCAGAGTCACTTGGTCACATTCTCATCTCCTGCCCATTCTGTTGCTGATCCAGAAGTCCCAGGGGAAACAGCCTCTTCCTATTCAATATCTTTCCAGTGGAAGAGCTCAAACCAACCCTTTGTTATCTTAACGTGAGATCAAGAAAGACGGTGGTCGAGGTCAACATTTGTTACTGACCAGACCTTGGTGGGCGTGGCCCCAGAGCCCTCAGCAGAAAAGGGAAAGGCAGGTGGGTATGCAGACCTCCAGCCTCAGATTCAGTGGGAAGCTGAGCTAAACAGCAGGGCCCTGTGCCCTCTGGTGGGGAATCTGGGCGTCCAATAACACTCCATTCCGCTTACTCTTTCCCAGGGCCTTTTCAAGAGCATCAGCGGCCCTTGATGCTTTGGGATTGCCCACAACCTGACAAAAACAGGAAGATGCACTCACATCTCACATGAAATATAATTTATACATAAATTATGTACAAGTGGAGCTACAGTTAACTGGGTGATGTTTTTATCTTGTGACCATTTATTTAATATTTGTGAATTTTCATTTTGGCAATTTTCTTTGCTCATTTTAAAACCGATAACTTTTTCCCATCTTTCAACCATAGTTCCTCAGCCCTAAAACAGTATCTAAGGGATAAGCCAACAGTGCTTCCAGTACCTAAATCTGGAGTGGAGCTACAGTTAACTGGGTGATGTTTTTATCTTGTGACCATTTATTTAATATTTGTGAATTTTCATTTTGGCAATTTTCTTTGCTCATTTTAAAACCGATAACTTTTTCCCATCTTTCAACCATAGTTCCTCAGCCCTAAAACAGTATCTAAGGGATAAGCCAACAGTGCTTCCAGTACCTAAATCTGCCAGGTTAGAGTCTAAGATCCCAGGGCTTGTCAACTCCAGAGCTCATCCAGAGCCACCATATCTATCCACCCACCTATCTTAGGCAGCTTCTCTGGCCTCTGCCCGGTTGCTTTTATTACCTTAGGCAGCTTGTATGATGATGGGCATACCTATCTGTCTACCCATCATCATGCAAGCTGCCTAAGGTAATAAAAGCAACTGGGCAGAGGCTAGAGAAGCTGCATGTGGTATGCGACTGCCCTCTAGAGGTTGCTCCGGGAAGGTGCAGGTGGGGAGCCCCTCTTCTATTAGGCTGCAATCAACCCCACCATTCATTCACTGACATTTATTGAGCGCCCACCTCTTCCAGGCCTCCTGCAGGTGTTCTGAGAACAAAGGGAAATAGAGAGGAATAAGTTTATCCCATTTGAGAGGTCACCATTTTTGTAGTGACAACTACAAACACAAACACACAATTAACAGCTCAGTGCAATGACTGCTGTAATGCATGTGTGTACCAAGTTCCACGGGAGCACAGGGGGAACGTGACTAAGTCTGGGAAGTAGGGAAAGTGTCACCACAGGGGAGGTGCCATGTAACTTGGACTCTGAAGGATGAGTAAGCGTTTTCCTGGCAATGCTAGAGAGGAAAGACATAATCGCGTGAGCAAAGGCGATGCACTGTAGAAGTGCGGGCTTGTTGGGGGGCAGTAAGAATGCCGGGCAGCTGGAATATGCAGAGTTTGGAACACTGCAAGGTCCACCTGGAAAGGCAGTGCGGCCGGGTGGTGAGGAAGCTCCCATTTGAAGCTGCCCTGTAGGGCAACATGCTGCATGCTGCCCTGGCCAGGACCCTGTGTCCAACAAGAGGGAAGAAGAACGTCTCTCCATTCCCCCCAGTTTGGTTAAGGCCTTGCACTGGCCTCCTTGTTTCTCCCCCAACCCCCACATCACTACCTTAGGATGCTTCTAATCACAGGGCTGCTCCTGAATTCCACCTGCTTAAACCTCTCCACTGGTACACTAACACGCACAAGGCAAAGGCCAGGCTCCAGGCCTCACATATAAGGGGGTGAACTGCGGGTTGTTTCAAGTAGCAAAGACCCGGGTCATGCAGAAGATCTTTATATAGTGGGGGTTTATCATGAGGCCACACAGGGAAAGCAGGAGGACAGGAGTCTCAGCCACTGAACAGCCAGGCCGTGCAGTGACTGGAAGGTGACTGAGTGGCCTGAAGGCAGCAGTGCAGAGGAAGCTGTAGGGGAAGCAGTCTTTTACTGGCAAACATGACATGACACATTCCTACAGGAGTGTATAAGAGTGACACGCCTGAAAGTCGAACAATAGAGGTATGTGCTAGAGGAAGGAAAGTTATGACCCCAGAGAGCAAAAAATAGCTAAAACAACAACAACAACAACAAAAAACACTAAATAAGGCCCAGAGCAGAATAAAACAGTGATGAAGAGTATTGGTCCTGGGACCAGACCGTCCCGGCTGCATCACTGATTGCCTATGAGATTCTGGGCAGATTAATGACTGCTCTAGTTTCCTTCCTATACCAGGGTGCTTTCCATTCATTCTTGTACAGGTTACAGGTTTCACACACCTCCCGTGTCTGAAACAGAGTGTACACATAGAAACCACTCAATAAACACTCTGATTCATGCAGGCCTTGGGGCAGAGAGTACTAACTACCCCTTGAAATACTCTCCACTGCCTATCCTCCCTTTCTTCTGGTTAGTAATGGGAGCCCCACCCTCAAGGATAAGTGGCAGTCCAGCCGGAGACCAGAGTTCATCACCCCCCTTGCAGCCATGTGGCCACGTGACCGAGTTCTGGCCAATAGGAGGCGAGCAGTAAGGAGGTGCCCAACTTCTGGATCCCAGTCCTTAAAAGAAAAAAAGATGCTCGCCCTTCGCATTTCTCCCCTTCCTGCTGATGACGATTGGTCTAGACAGAGAAGGAGCACATGTTGAGGATAGCAGAGGCACTCCAAAAGCTGCAGGCTGCTCACCTCTTACCGCTACATGAGAAAGCATCGACCATCTGTCTTACTCAAGCCCCTGCATTGCAGGGCCTCTTTGTTACAGCAGTTTAGTGTGTACCTTTAGTGAGTGCTGTATCTTTCTCTAAAATAATCCTTCCCTGCTAGAAAAGTGGACAAGAGGAAACAGTTTACTTACATACACACACAAAGATCTAAAAATGGCCTTAATTGGGGAATACGTGTAAATCTATGGCTGATTCATATCAATGTATGACAAAACCCACTGAAATGTTGTGAAGTAATTAGCCTCCAACTAATAAAAAATTTAAAAAAAAATAAATAAATAAATAAATAAAAATGGCCTTAAGATATATGAAAATATGCATAATTTTACTCATGAAGAAGAGAAGTGTAAATTAAAAGTATATCATAACCCTACTTCTCATTTATCTGATTGGTAGAAATTCAAAAGCATAGCCACATACTCTGCTGGCGAGGCTGTGTGGAAAACACACACTTTCATACTTTGCTGCAATGACATAAGAAATGTATATTTGGAACTTCCCTGGGTCCAGTGGTTAAGAATCCACTTGCCAACGGAGGAGACACAAGCTCGATCCCTGGCCCAGGAAGATTCCACATGCCTCAGGGTAACTAACCCCTCACACCACAACTACTGAGCCCACACGCCTATGGCCTGAGCTTCACAAGAGAGGCTACCGTAATGAGAAGCCCAAGCACCGAAACTGGAGAGTAGCCCCCTCTCGCCACAACTGGAGAAAGCCCAATAATCAATCAATTAATTAATTTTTTAAAAAGAAATGTATATTTGGTCTCTGCCACTAGTTCCTGACACTGAGCCCCTATAACCCTGAATGTAGGAGTGGTAAGCTCCTTTCAACCTTACCTGAATTTATGCTAAAGAGGTGACTCTTGGAGGACATGGGCTGGTTGCCAGAGGAATCAACGACAAGATCAGAGGGTCAGAAATTTCAGCTCCATCCCAGCCCCACCTCTGGGGAGGGGAGAAGGTCTGGGGATCAAATTAATTACCAATGGCCTATGTAATGGATCCTCCACTAAACTCCCATGTGAGTGGACTGAGAGAGTGTCCCACGGAGGTGTTGCGTTTGTAGCGTACCTGGAGAGGGCGGGGGAGCTCTGCACACACTTCCCCACTTTGCCCTGTAAATCTCTTCCATGTGGATTTTCCTGAGTTACATCCTTAAAATAAGCCAGTAAGAATATGTAAAGTGTTTCCCTTAGTTCTGCAAGCCATTCTAGGAAATTATTGAACTTGTGGGCTGGGCTGTGGGAAGCCCTGATTTACAGCTTGTTGGTCAGAAGTCTGTGATGCCTGGACCTACGACTGGTGTCTAAGGTGCACCCGAGCCCTAACCTGTGGAATCTGCTCTAACTCTGGGTAATTAATGCCTGAATTGAACTGAATTGTAGGACACCCTGTTGGTGTCTGCAGGGAATTGGAGAACTGATATCAGAAGTGTTGTTGGTATGAGTAGAAGAAACACTTTTCCTTTAGCTTTCCTTTTGGAAGTATAAAATGTTGTAACCCTTTTGGAGGAGGATGTGGCAATACCTAACAAAATAGGCTTTGACCCTTTGACCTGGCAATTCCACTTCTAGAATTTACCCTAGATATAATCCTAAATATATTATATTATTATATAATTAGTATATATTTACATAATATTATATTTACCCTAAATGTATTTTAAATATATAAATAAATATATTTAAAACACATCCACACAAGGTTTTTCAGTATTATTTGTAATAGCAAAGTGTGAGAAACAAATGTCCAAACATAGGAGACTGGCTAAAGAAATCCTGGTATATCCACGCAATGGAGTACTATGCAGCTACTAAAAAGGAGCAAGAAAGTTTGTTTTGAACTGATACAGAGTCAGGATGTATCATTAAGTGAAAAAAGCAAGATACAGAAGAGTGTGCAGATATCCCCTCCTTCTCAAAATTTACTTTATGCCCCTCTGCTTTTACAGAAGACCTACATTAATACTTGTTTTTGCTAACTGAAAGATCTGAAGAGAATTTTTGCTTTAAGAAAAATGGTGGGACTTCCCGATGGTCCAGTGAGTAAGAAGCTACCTGCCAATGCAGGAGACATGGGTCTAATCCCTGATCCACAAAGAAACTAAGCCTATATGCTACAACTCTTGGGCCTGTGCTCTAGAACCCGGGAACTGCAACTACTAGTCCCATGTGCCACAACTGGTGAAGCCCTCATTCCCTAGAGCCCAGGCTCTTCAGCAAGAGAATCCCCCTCAATGAGAAGCCCGTGCACCACAACTAGAGAATAGCCCCCACTTGCCACAACTAGAGATAAGCCCACACAACAACGAAGACCCAGCACAACCAAAAGTGAAATTTTAAAAAAAAAAAAAAGGTGAAAGGGAATTGTCTGGAGGTCCTGTGGTTAGCATTTTTACTGCCAAGGGTCCAGGTTCAATCCCTGGTTGGGGAAAATACCACAAGCCACCAAGCACAGCATCATAATAACAGTAATGATAGCACTGGAGTTTGCAGCTAGCTGTTACTGAGACAGCATGCATCCCAGTAAGAGTGGCGCCACCAGGCTCCTTGCCTGGAAACTACACACAACATCTCACCAAGCTACTGTAGCTTTGAACTGTGTCTGTGAGCATCTGTGCTTTATCTCAATATATTTTGTTCTTTCCATTAGCCAGATGTGTCCAGAGGTAACTGTTTCTTCCTTTTACATCATTTCATTTTATGAAAAATTTCATAGGAACTCTCTACTTTCAGACAGCAAGAGAAACTTGTATATACATAGAAGGCTGCTGTTGTTTAGTCACAAAGTCATGTCAGACTCTTTTGCAACCTCATGGACTGTAGCCCACCAGGATCCCCTGTCCATGGAATTTCTCAGACAAGAACACTGGAGTGGGCTGCCATTCCCTTCTCCAGGGGATCTTCCTGACCCAGGGATCAAACTCGAGTCTCCTGCATTGTAGGCAGATTCTTTACCTGTGAGCCACCAGGAAAACTGATATAGAAGGCTACCTTTTGTATAAAGGAAATATTCTCAACCACAAATGGGGTTAAGAAATGAGGAGGGAAGAATTTGTAGTAGTAGCTACAAAGAAAACTAAACAAATGAAAGAACGAGACAATTAATACCAGACCAACCAAAACATTGCATACGAAAGGAAATGTAATTATAATATACCATGTGGCTTAGCTGGGAGTCATAGTTATTCAGTCATAACCAAAAATTATAATATGTGGAGTGTGGAGGTGTATCAAAGGAGAAATCAGGAACTGAAGGGGGCTCAATGTTCATCTACCACAATAAGAAATAAAATGGATAATGTCTAATGTTAAGAAATTAGGAGTTAACAGTATAAACATTACTTAGAAATATGGTGGTAATACTAGAGGAAACAGCTTGAAATATTAGATGAGAATAGTGGCCTCTGAGGAGTAGGACTGGGAAGTAGGAAGGGGGGTCAGGTCTTTTACTATCATTTGCCTTTAAATAGTATATACCAATTATGTTGACTTTTAAAAAATGGTTTTTACTTTGAAAAAAAAAAATGAAAAGTTAAGAACAGGAGACTCCACACTCGCAGTAAAAGCTAGTAGAGTGTGTAAAGAAGCAGGAGAACCCACTTCCCTTCTCACTTTGTCAAACCACAGTCTATCCCCCTAATTTCAGCAAAGACTGCACAGAGGGGAATATTACTTGCAATTATTGGACCAAATCCTGAGATATTTGAGTTTTTAAAACAGAACAGGGACTTCTCTGGTGGTCCAGTGGCTAAGACTCCTCACTCCCAGGGCAAGGGGGCCTGGGTTTGATCCCTGGTCAGGGAACTAGATCCCACATGCTACAGCTAAAAGAAAAAAAATATATTCTGCATGTGGCAACTAAGATCCCATGCAGCCAAATAAATAAATTAAAATATTAAAAATAAAATAAAAATAAATAAATCAGAACAAAGGACTTCAGTTGGGTTTGCCCAGAAGCAGACCCCGAGCAGTTTTTGAGGACATAGTGTTATTGACGATTCCAGGGAACGTGGGCAGAGGCAGGGTGAGGGGAGGAAGCCAGCAAGGGTGAGTTATGAGCCGATGGGGCTGCTGCGGGCAGTTGGGCTCAGGCCCGAACAGAACCCATCTCAGAGTTCCCCTAACCACGAATGAGACAGCCGGGGTGTTTATCCACTAACTCCTACCCACCATCAACTGAGGGCCATCCCCAGAGCTGTTCATTCCCAACCGCTGCCCCGTTTTTGGCCCGCCCCAAGGAGGCCAGCACGCTTCCAAAGCAGAGCAGGTCTCAGGTGGGAGGTTGCAGGTGTGTGAGGTAAAGAACGGCCGGTGTGGAAGGGAAGGTCCATGAGGGCAGAGTGGATGTGCAGGGGATACAGGAGGAGTGCTGACGCTCTCTGCCTCCGGACTGAAAGGAGCGGAACCTGCTTTTCCTTTGTCCAGGACTGAAGTTTCTCAAAAAGGGGCTGGGATGCACTGTACTGTGTGTCCTCTAAGAGGGAAAAGGGGAGAGAATTGAGGGGACAGAGGAAGCTGAGTGAGAGGGACCATCCACATTAAACACCCTCCCTTCTAAGGCCTAGGATGGGAAGACTCTTCCCTTGTACGGTATGAGGGAACATGTAGATAGAACTACTGCTTGTTTTTTCCCACACTCTGCTGCTCTTTCAGGCTCCTTTATTCATTGTTGCCTGGTGTGTGTTTCGTGAAAGGAAGATAGGACCACCATTTAAAAGGGGACTTCTGTTGAGATAACCAAATTTCTACGTGGAATACCTGCTAGTTACCCTCTGATGGTGTTGGCTTTGCCTGAAGACTCTCTTCTGTCACGGCCGCCAGGCAAGTACAGCAGTTCCAGTCATAAATCCAGATGACAACGTCCAGAGTAAGAAAAAGGATTCTTTATCCTTTCACCCCTTTCAGGGTGGGGAAGATCCCCTGGAGGAGGAAATGACAACCTGCTCCAGGCCTAGAGAACCTCATGGACAGAGGAGCCTGGTGGGCTACAGTCTGTGGGGTCTGTGGGATCACAAAAAGTCAGACACAACTGAGTGACTGAACATGCACACGCACATCCTTCTTGTGTCTCTTTCTTAGAAATCCACTGGCAGACTTTCCTTCATATATCATTGGCCAAATGGATTTGATGTAGAGGGGCCAACAATCCTGGTTTGCCTGGGACTGAGGTTTTTCTGGGATGTGGGACTTTTGTGCTAAAACCAAGATAATGCCCTTAACACACACACAAATAGTCCAATTTTAAAATGGGCACACCCCACTGAAGTTAGAGAAAATTCAAGCACAACAGCAAAGACCTAGTGCAACCAAAAATTAATTCATTAATTAAAATATATTAAAAACTTTTTAGCAGACAGATACATTTTTCAGGAAAAGATAATACAGATTACTGGCAGATGCATGAAAAGATGTTCAGCATCGCTAACCGTCAAAGAAATGAAAATTAAAACCACAATGAGAGATCACCTCACCCCTGCTATCATTAAAAAGCCATCAAATAACAAGTGTTGGCGAGGATGTGGAGAAAAGGGAACCGTCATGTGCTACTAATGAGAATGTAAATCGGTGCAACCATTATGGGGAAAAGTATGACAATTCCTCAAAAATTTAAAAATAGAACCACTATATGACCCGGAAATTTCACTTCCAGGCATTTACCTGAAGAAAACAAAACTTCTAATTAGAAAGATATATGCACACCTATGTTCAACCTAAGTGTCCATTGATAAATGAATGGATAAAAAAGATATATATACATATATGCTGTTGCTGCTGCTAAGTCACTTCAGTCATGTCTGACTCTGTGCGACCCCAAAGACAGCAGCCCATCAGGCTTCGCCGTCCCTGGGATTCTCCAGGCAAGAGTACTGGAGTGGGTTGCCATTGCCTTCTCCGATATACATATATATATAAGGGAATATTACTCAGCCATAAAAATGAAATATTGCCATTTGTGACAACATGGATGGATCTAGAGGCTACTATGCTAAGTGAAATAAATCAGACAAAGATACATAAAGTTTGATCTCACTTATATGTGGAAACTAAAAAAAAAATATGAGAACTGACTCATAGATACAAAGAACTAATGGGTAGGACTTCCCTGGTGGCACAATGGATAGAAATCCACCTGCCGATGCGGCGGACATGGTTGGATCCCTGGTCTGGGAAGAGTCCACATGCCGCAGAGCAACTAAGCCATGTACCACAACTACGGAAGCCTGCACATGCTAGAGCCCAAGAGCACAACTGATGAGCCCCTGTGCTGAAACTGCTGCAGCCCCAGTGTCTAGAGGCGGTCTTCCACAACAGGAGAAACCACCACAATGACCGTGCACCGCACAGCGACCAGAGTAGCCCCTGCTCTCCGGAACTAGAGGAAGCACGTATGCAGCAACAAACACCCAACACGCAGCCAAAAATAAATAAATAATGTTTACAAAGAATTTTTATATATGTAAAAAAGAACAAATGGGTAGTTGCTGGAGGGGAGGAGTGAGGTGGAGTGAAATTAGTACAGGGGATTAAGAAGTACAAACCCCCAGTTGTGAAATAAATAAGCCACAAGAATGTAATGTGCAGTATAAGGAATATAGTCAACAATATTCTAATAACTTTGTATGGGAACAGATGGTTACTAGACTAACCACGGTGATCATTTCATAACATATGCAAATACCAAATAACTATGTAGTACACCTGAAACTACCATAATATTGAATGTCAGCTATATTTTTTTTTAAAAAAAAAAAAGGAAAAACAAACAGATAAAACCAAGTCAGTCCCATGCAAAAACTGGGACAGTAGTCACCCTAATTCCACGCTATAGTACATGGTTTTGGTGCCCCGTGCACAAATCCCCTCTACTGAGCTGGGGGTTCCCCTGAGGGTTGACTACTGATGACCCACAGCTTGTCTCCAACTCCAAAGAACTGCCTTCAGCTGAGCCAGAATCACCTTGCTATCACCATCACCACCACAGCCTCTCCTCAGCGAACCTGTAGCCAGTGATTAACAGAGAGGCGGGTACAAAAGGTTAGCCCCTGGTTCCAAGATGGGAGGAAATATGTGGTGCAATTTACACTCCAGAGCTCCACATGGACTCACATTGAAGCTAATCTCCAAATGAGACCATGTCCTTGCTTCCCTTCCCCTGTTTCCCTCATTTCCCTTCTCCTGAGAGCAGGGAGTCCATTCATCAATCACTTGTGCGAGCATCCTTGTCTTAGACTGTACTCTAGCAAACCCAACCAAAGACCCATGACTAGTGCTAAATGAGTCAACGACAAAAGCAATGGAACTGGCCTGATTCGCTTCAGGTTCTGCCACTCAAGTTGGGATGGAGTCCCTTTCTGCTGACATATATACCACTGTGGAGAGAAAACACCAGGCCAAACTGTACTTAAGAAGGAAGAAAAAGAAGACATGGTTATTAGTCAGGCAATCAATCCAACAGAGGCACTCTAGCAAGTAAAACTCTTGAGGGAGGAAAGGAAGTAATCCCAGTACATCTGGGCTACACACTGTATTAATATAAGAGCAAGTTTGGAGTTTTACAAAATGTAAGCCCCAGATTTTACTTCCTGTGAAACCCCTCTGTATCTTTATAATAAGTCCTCATATTTTAAAAATTTTGATTGCTGAGGAAGGCTTTCTTATCTTTCCTTGCTGTTCTTTGGAATTCTACATTCAAATGGGTATATCTTTCCTTTCCTCCTTTGCCATTCACATCTCTTCTATTCACAGCTATTTGTAAGACCTCCTCAAACAACCATTTTGCCTTTTTGCATTTCTTTTTCTTGGGGATGATCTTGACCCCTGCCTCCTGTATAATGTCATGAACCTCCATCCATAGTTCTTCAGGAGCTCTGTCTATCAGATCTAATCCCTTGAATCTATTTGTCACTTCCACTGTATAGTCATAAGGGATTTGATTTAGGTCATACCTGAATGGTCTAGTGGTTTTCCCTACTTTCTTCAATTTAAGTCTGAATTTGGCAATAAGGAGTTCATGATCTGAGCCACAATCAGCTCCCAGTCTTGTCTTTGCTGACTATAGAGCTTCTCCATCTTTGGCTGCAAAGAATATAATCAATCCGATTTCGGTGTTGACCATCTGGTGAGGTCCATGTGTAGTCATCTCTTGTGTTGTTGGAAGAGGGTGTTTGTTATGACCTGTGTATTATTTTGGAAAAATTCTATTAGCCTTTGCCCTGCTTCATTCTGTACTCCAAGGCCAAATTTGCCTGTTACTCCAGGTATTTCTTGAGTCCCTACTTTTGCATTCCAGATGCAAAATTAGAGATAAGGAAACATTTCATGCAAAGATGGGCACAATAAAGGACAGAAATGGTATGGACCTAACAGAAGCAGAAGATATTAAGAAGAGGTGGCAAGAATACACAGAAGAACTACACAAAAAAGATCTTCACCACCCAGATAATCACGATGGTGTGATCACCAATCTAGAGCCAGACATGCTGGAATGTGAAGTCAAGAGGGCCTTAGGGAGCATCACAACAAAAAAAGCTAGTGGAGGTGATAGAATTCCAATCAAGCTATTTCAAATCCTAAAAGATGATGCTATGAAAGTGCACTCAATATGCCAGCAAATTTGGAAAACTCAGCAGTGGCCACAGGACTGGACAAGGTCAGTTTTCATTCCAATCCCAAAGAAAGGAAATGCCAGAGAATGCTCAAACTACCAATCAATTGCACTCATCTCACATGCTAGTAGAGTAATGCTCAAAATTCTCCAAGCCAGGCTTCATCAATACGTGAACTGTGAACTTCCAGATCTTTAAGCTAGATTTAGAAAGGGCAGAGGAACCAGAGACCAAGTTGCAAACATCTATTGGATCATGGAAAAAGCAAGAGAGTTCCAGAAAAGCATCTATTTCTGCTTTATTGACTATGCCAAAGCCTTTAATTGTGTGGACCACAACAACTGTGGAAAATTCTTAAAGAGATGGGAATACCAGACCACCTGACCTGCCTCATGAGAAACCTGTATGCAGGTCAGGAAGCAATAGTTAGAACTGGACATGGAACAACAGACTGGTTCCAAATAGGAAAAGGAGTACATCAAGGCTATATATTGTCACCCTGCTTATTTAACTTATATGCAGAGTACATCATGAGAAACGCTGGGCTGGAAGAAGCGCAAGCTGCAATCAAGATTGCTGGGAGAAATATCAATAACCTCAGATTTGCAGATGACACCACCCTTATGGCAGAAAGTGAAGAAGAACTAAAGAGCTTCTTGGTGAAAGTAAAAGAGGAGAGTGAAAAAGTTGGCTGAAAACTAAGATCATGGCATCTGGTCCCATCACTTCATGGAAAATAGATGGGGAAACAGTGGAAACGGTAACAGACTTTATTTACTTGGGCTCCAAAATCACTGCAGATGGTGACTGCAGCCATGAAATTAAAAGGCACTTGCTCCTTGGAAGAAAAGCTATGACCAACCTAGATAGCATATTAAAAAGCAGAGACATTACTTTGCCAACAAAGGTCCATCTAGTCAAGGCTATGGTTTTTCCAGTATGTATGGATGTGAGAGCTGGACTCTGAAGAAAGCTGAGTGCCAAAGAATTGATGTTTTTGAACTGTGGTGTTGGAGAAGACTCTTGACAATCCCTTGGACTGCAAGGAGATCCAACCAGTCCATCCTACAGGAAATCAGTCCTGAATATCCACTGGAAGGACTGATGCTGAAGCTGAAACTCCAATACTTTGGCCACCTGATTCGAAGAACTGACTCATCGGAAAAGACCCTGATGCTGGGAAAGATTGAAGGCGGGAGGAGAGGGGACAACAGAGGATGAAATGGTTGGATGGCATCACCGACTCAATGGACATGAGTTTGAGTAAACTCCAGGAGTTGGTGATGGACAGGGAGGCCTGGCATGTTGTGTAGTCCATGGGGTTGCAAAGAGTTGGACACGACTGAGTGACTGAACTGAACTGACTTTAAAAATTAATTTGATTTGTATTCTATTATTTGCAATCGGAGTCCTAGATGACACAGAAAGGAGCATCCAGAGTAGGGTTCAGATCTCAGACCTTGAGAGATACTCTAAACTTGGCTGAGCTGGGCAGAGGGGTGCAAGAAGAATACGTGACCACAAAAAGGGAAGCTGACAGTCTTTGCAATGTAGTAATGAAACGATTAGTTAAACTCTTTCTTGGTGTGTCTTTTCTTTTTTTGGTAGTTTCTTTTTTTAATTAAAGCATAGTTGGTTTACAATGTTGTTTTAGTTTCAAATATATAGCTAAGTGACTCATATATTCTTTTTCAGATTCTTTTCCATTATAACTTATCACAAGATAGTGAGCATAGTTCCCTGTGCTAGCCAGTAGGTCTTTGTTGTTTACTTATTTCATATATGTTAATCCCAAACTCCTAATTTATCCGCCCCATCTTCCCTGGTATCTTTTGGTGCTCAATCCACCTGCTAACTGAGACCAAAGCTTCAGATAACCTTATAGCAAAACAGAGTGTGGTGGCCATTGTTTGTGGACTTCAGTAAGGTGCAGGGCATCCCAGGTGGCGCTAGTGGTAAAGAACCTGCCTGCTAATGCCAGAGACTTTAGAGACTAGGGTTCAGTCCCTGGGTTGGGAAGACCCCCTGGAGAAGGGCATGGCAACCCACTCCAGTATTCTTGCCTGGAGAATTCCCTGGACAGAGGAGCCAGTCCATAGCATCACAAAGAGTCGGACACGACTGAAGTGACTTAGCACGCAGGGAAGGTGCAGCCAGAGACAAGTGGTTATCCAGCAATGGCCCAATTGACAAAAAATGGTAAAATCCAGGGGGACCTGAGGTTGTTGTGGTCACGATCAAGAATTAGCCTTGGGAGGATTCTCTGGGGCCAGTGATTAGTACTCTGCTCTTTCACTGAGGAAGGCCCTGGTTTGATCCTTGCTCAGGGAACTAAGTGGAAAAGGCAATGGCAACCCACTCCAGTACTCTTGCCTGGAAAATCCCATGGAAGGAGGAGCCTGGTGGGCTGCAGTCCATGGGGTCGCTGAGAGTCGGACACGACTGAGCGGCTTCGCTTTCACTTTTCACTTGCATGCATTGGAGAAGGAAATGGCAACCCACTCCAGTGTTCTTGCCTGGAGAATCCCAGGGACGGCGGAGCCGGGTGGGCTGCTGTCTACGGGGTCGCACAGAGTCGGACACGACTGAAGCGACTTAGCAGCAGCAGCAGCAGCAGCAGGGAGCTAAGATCCCATAAGCCAAGTGGCACGTGATAAAATATGTTAGTCTTGGAATGGGAGTTTGGGACTAGCAGAAGTAAACTATTATACATTAACATATAGGATGAAAAAAACAAGATCATATTATACAGCACTGGGAAATACATTTAATATAGTATTTTATGACAAACCATAATGGTAAAGAATATGAAAAAGCAATACACATACATATGTATAACTGAGTCATTTTGCTGTATATAAGAAATTAACACAATATTGTAAATCCACTATGCTTCAATAAAAAAAATTTTTTTTAAAGCATCCCAAATCCTCCTGAATTGTTGTGTCAGATTTTCTGATTCTCTATACCTCCCCAACACCCAGGAATGAAGTTAGAGCATTGATTAGAAGAATTGTAAAATCTTAGCTGTTGGAATGAAAGTATTGATTCATATATACTTTTTGAGTACCTACTCTGGCCAGATACTGTTCTAAGCATAGTGAATGGACATCCCTGCCCTCAAAGAGCTCATGCAGGAAAGAGAAAGATTTGTTGTTTTTGTTGCTGCTGTTGCTAAGCCATGTCCAACTCTTTGTGACCCCATGAAATGCAGCACACCAGGCTTCCCCGCCCTTCACTATCTCCCAGAGTTTGCTCAAACTGTTTCATGTCCATTGAGTTGATGATGCCATCCAACCATCTCATCCTCTCTTGCCCCCTTCTCATCCTGCCCTCAATTTTTCCCAGCATCAGGGTCTTTTGCAGTGAATCAGCTCTTCTCGTCAGGTAGCCAAAGTATTGGAGTTTCAGTATCAGTCCTCCCAATGAATGTTCAGGGTTGATTTCCTTTAGAATTGACAGGTTCGATCTCCTTGCTGTCCAAGGAACGTTCAAGAGTCTTCTCCAGCACCACAATATGAAAGCAATTCTTTAGCCTTCAGCCTTCTTCATGTTGCAACTCTCACACCCATACATGCCTAGTGGAAAAACCATAGCTTTGACTATATGAATGTTGTTGGCAAAGTGATGTCTCTGCTTTTTAGTATGCTGCCTAGGTTTGCCATAGCTTTTCTGCCAAGGAGAGAGCATCTTTTAATTTCATGGCTACAGTCACTGTCCACAGTGATTTTGGAGCCCAAGAAAATAAAACCTGTCACTGTTTCCACTTTTCCCCCCCTATTTGCCGTAAAGTGATGGGACCAAATCTTAGTTTTTTGAATGTTGAGTTTTAAGCCAGCATTTTCACTCTCCTCTTTCACCCTCATCAAGATGCTCTTTAGTTCCTCTTCGCTTTCTGCCATTAGAGTGATATCATCTGCATATCTGAGGTTATTAATATTTCTCCCGATAATCTTAATTCCAGCCTGTGCTTCATCCAGCCCAGCATTTCGCATGATATACTCTGCATATAAATTAAATAAGCAGCCTTGACGTACCCCTTTCTCAATTCTGAACCAGTCTATTGTTTCA
This sequence comes from Cervus canadensis, assembly GCF_019320065.1. Lineage (NCBI taxonomy): Eukaryota > Metazoa > Chordata > Mammalia > Artiodactyla > Cervidae > Cervus > Cervus canadensis. The sequence continues at coordinate 23,231,332 of NC_057386.1, forward strand.
TGTATGGTTCTAACTGTTGCTTCTTGAACTGCATACAGGTTTCTCAGGAGACAGGTAAGGTGGTCTGGTATTCCCATCTCTTGAAGAATTCCAGTTTGTTGTGATCCACACTGTCAAAGGCTTTAGTGTAGTCAGTGAAGTATAAGTAGATGTTTTTTTGGAATTCCCTTGCTTTTTCTATGATCCAGTGGATGTTGGCAATCTGATCTCTGGTTCCTCTACCTTTTTTTAAATCCAGCTTGGGCGGGCGCAGCGGCCCCGGCCCTGGCAGCGCCCGGGCGGGAGCGGGCGGCCCGGCGTGGAGGGGCTCAGAGGAGACGAGCGGACCCGCGGCGGGCGAGGGACCCGGCTGGAGCCGGAGCCGCAGCCGCGGCGGCGAAGCTGCCGGGTCCTTCATGATGAAAATTCTGGGGACACTTCTCTCTCTTTTGTGTAGTTGATAGTTTGGGCGGTAAAGAGATGGCTGACAGTGTCAAAACCTTTCTGCAGGACCTTGCCAGGGGAATCAAAGACTCCATCTGGGGAATTTGTACCATCTCAAAGCTTGATGCTCGAATTCAGCAAAAGAGAGAGGAGCAGCGTCGAAGAAGGGCAAGCAGTGTCCTGGCTCAGAGGAGGGCCCAGAGCATAGAGAGGAAGCAGGAGAGTGAACCACGTATTGTTAGCAGAATTTTTCAGTGCTGCGCTTGGAATGGTGGAGTTTTCTGGTTCAGTCTGCTCTTGTTTTATCGAGTGTTCATTCCCGTCCTTCAGTCGGTAACGGCCCAGATTATTGGTGATCCGTCACTACACGGGGATGTCTGGTCGTGGCTGGAGTTCTTCCTCACGTCGATTTTCAGTGCTCTCTGGGTGCTCCCCCTCTTTGTGCTCAGCAAAGTCGTCAACGCGATTTGGTTTCAGGATATAGCTGACCTGGCATTCGAGGTATCTGGGAGGAAGCCTCACCCATTCCCTAGTGTCAGCAAAATAATTGCTGACATGCTCTTCAACCTCTTGCTTCAGGCTCTCTTCCTTCTCCAGGGGATGTTTGTGAGTCTCTTTCCCATCCATCTTGTTGGTCAGCTGGTTAGTCTCCTGCATATGTCTCTCCTCTACTCACTATACTGCTTCGAATATCGTTGGTTCAATAAAGGAATTGAAATGCATCAGCGGTTGTCAAACATAGAAAGGAATTGGCCTTACTACTTTGGATTTGGTTTGCCCCTGGCTTTCCTCACAGCAATGCAGTCCTCCTACATTGTCAGTGGCTGCCTCTTCTCTATCCTCTTTCCTTTATTCATTATCAGCGCCAATGAAGCAAAGACCCCTGGCAAAGCATACCTTTTCCAGTTGCGCCTCTTCTCCTTGGTGGTTTTCTTAAGCAACAGACTCTTCCACAAGACGGTCTACCTGCAGTCGGCCCTGAGCAGCTCCACTTCTGCGGAAAAATAGCCCTCACCCCACCCGTCTCCTGCCAAACTGAAGGCTGCCACAGGCCGCTGAGTCGGTCACCTGCCATCCGGAGGGGCCGGGTGGGATCAGAAGGATGCTGTGGCAGCTCTTCTCCTGGTTCACCTCCGCCTCCTCCCAGGGAAGGCAGAGCCCACCCTGCCAAGGGCCCTGCCCACATTCCCTTCTCTTTGAGGAATCCAGACTTTTGTCTCTGGTGCACATAAGGCAGAATCTTCCTGACACCAGTATGGATTTTAAACACTGGTGAGTCTGAAAGGACCACAGGTTTTTCTGCAGCTCTTTTCTAACATTTGCCAGCCCCGTGCCTGGACTGATTTGAATACTCTTTCTCCCTGTGCCATTTCCCCTCCCATTTTCCCTTCCTGCCTCCCACCGCCCTTGGATGAATGGATTTTTGTAACTCTAGCTGTTGTATTTTGTGGACCTGTTTTTTTGTTTTTCTGTGAAGCACATATATTGGATGTGGGAGGGACAGGAGGCTCCGCTGCTCCTGGTCACTCCCTTTATAGCCATCACTGTCTTGTTTCTTGTAACTCAGGTTAGATTTTGGTCTCTTGCTCCACTGCAAAAAAAAAAAACAAAACAAAAACACAAGCCTGAAGACACGGGACAGAAGAAAGACCTCACAGCCAGATCTCCACTGGGTTTGAGGAATGACTTTCTTTCTTCCCCTTGCAGGGGAAAAAGCTTTTTTCACTGGTACATTTAAAGCTCCCCAAAGATAGGGAGGTACCAATTTCGGACAAGTGCCACTGCAACACGGAATGCTCAGAGAACCTGAACTTTTAAACTCTGGAGGTCTGATCTTGACTGTTGGTCACTGCTGGGTCTGTCTGGTGTTTCAAAGGAATATTGGGTGCTGCAAATAGGAACTGAAGGGGTAAACTTATTAAACCCATTAAACCTAAAAAAAAAAAAAAAAAAATCCAGCTTGAACACCTGGAAGTTCTCGGTTCACAGACTGCTGAAGCCTAGCTTGAAGGATTTGAGCATAACCTTGGTAGCATGTGAAATAAGAGCAACTGGGTAGTTTGAACGTTCTTTGGCATTGCCTTTCTTTGGGATTAGAATGGAAACTGACTTCTTCCAGTCCTGTGGCCACTGCTGAGTTTTCCAAATTTGCTGACATATGAAGTACAACACTTTAACAACATCATCGTTTAGGATTTGAAATAGCTCAGCTGGAATTCCATCACCTCCACTAGCTTTGTTTGTAGTGATGCTTCCTAAGGCCCACTTGACTTCACACTCCAGGATGTCTGGCTCTAGGTGTGACCACACCATCTTGGTTATCCAGGTCATTAAGACTTTTTTTGTATAGTTCTTCTGTGTATTCTTGCCACCTCTTCTTAATATCTTCTGCTTCTGTTAGGTCCATACCATTTCTGTCCTTTACTGTGCCCATCTTTGCATGAAATGTTCCCTTGATATCTCCAATTTTCTTGAAGAGATCTCTAGTCTTTCCCATTCTATTGTTTTCCTCTATTTCTTTGCATTGTTCACTTCAGAAGGCTTTCTTATCTCTCCTTGCTGTTCCCTGGAACTCTGTATTCAGTTGGGTATATCTTTCCCTTTCTCCTTTGCCTTTTGCTTCTCTTCTTTTCTCAGCTTTTTGTAAGGCCTCCTCAGACAACCACTTTGCCTTCTTGCATTTCTTTTTCTGGGGGATGGTTTTGGTCACCACTTCCTATATAATCTTAAGAACCTCCATCCATAGTTCTTTAGGCACTCTGTCTACCAGATCTAAGATGTATTCTGATCTTAGATTCAGAATATTAGACTAGATATAGAACATTCTTGATTCTAAATTCAAGTATAGAGCCTCTTGAATCTATTTGTCACCTCTACTGTATAATCATAAGGGGTGTGACTTAGGTCATACTTGAATGATCTAGTGGTTTTCCCTACCTTCTTCAATTTAAGCCTGAACTTTGCAATAAGGAGCTCATGATCTGAGCCACAGTCAGCTCCCAGTCTTGTTTTTGCTGACTGAATAGAGCTTCTCCACATAGCTGCCTGTATATAGCTTCTCTTCTTCTCAGCTGCAAAGAATATAATCAATCTGATTTCAGTGTTGACCGTATGGTGATGCCCATGTGTAGAATCAGCTCTTGTGTTGTAGGAAGAGGAGAAAGATGGTAAATAATAAACAAAGCAATTATATTTGTTTGTAACTTTCAGTATAGAACAGTATGACAGAAGGTCATACTGTTGGGGATTTCCTTGGTGGGTCAGTGGTTAAGAATCCACCTTCCAACAAGGGACCTGGATTCGATTGCTGGTTGGGGAACTAAGATCCCACTTGCCACAGGGCACCTAAGCCTGTACATCACTACTGGAGAGCCTGAGCACTGCAACAAAAGACCAACATGATGCTATTAAGACCTAATGCAGCCAAATAATTTTTTTTTAACGTGCTGAGTACTGTGGAGGAAATAATGGGGCAGGGTAAGAAATTTGTATAAAGTAGGGAAGCATTGGTTGCAATTTTAAATAGAGTGGTCAGGGGGAGCCTCATTGAAAAGGCAAGAATTGAGTGAAGACATGGAAGAAATGAGGGAGTGAGTTGTTTTTGCTTGTGCTCACTCAGTCGTGTCTGACTCTTTGCAATCCATGGACTGTAGCCTGCCAGGCTCCTCCGTCCATGGGATGCTCCAGGCAAGAATACTGGAGTGAGTTGCCATGCCCTCCTCCAGGGGATCTTCCCAACCCAGGGATCAAACTCGCATCTCTTGCGTTTCCTGCCACTGGCAGGCAGATTCTTTACCACTGCACCACCTTGCGAGCCAAGTGAGTTACATGAACATAAAAGGGAAACAGCAAGAATGTGCCTGGGTGTTCATGCAATCACCAAAAGGCTAATGGGGCTGGAGCAGGGCGTGGGTGGGGAGACTTGCTGGATCGGTCAGACAGGTAATGGGGGACTGAGTGGGATGGAGTCTAAGTAAGGACTTTGGCGTTGACTCTGGGAGAAATGAGAAGCCATTGCAGGATTTTGAGCAGAGAAGTAATACAGTATACTTATATCTTAAAATAATCTCTCTGGCTGCTGGGTCACATGAGAAAAGATGACAAGGAAGCAAGTAAAAGCAGGACAAGTATTAGGAGACCTCTGCAGTAACCCAGGTGAGAGGATGAAGGAGACTCAGGCTAGGGCGGTAGCACTGGAGATGTGATTAAGTGGTCAGATCCTACATGAATTTTGAAAGCAGAACCAGCATGGCTTCCTGGGATGGAATGAAGGGTCTAAGAGAAAACAGTTTTGTTTTTTTTTTAAAAAAGATAAAACCTGATTTCTCCAAACCATCTCCTATTGAGCCCCCTCTGCTGGGCAAATGTGAAATTGCCTTCCAGTTTAAAAGCAACATGCTGCTCTGGGACAACCCAGAGGAATGGGGAGGGGAGGGAATTGGCAGGGGGGTTCAGGATGGAGAGACACGTGTGCACCTGTGGGTGATTCATGTGGATGTATGGCAAAAACCACCACAGTACTGTAAATAAATTATCCTCCAATTAAAATAAATTAATTTTTAAGAAAAGACCTTCCTGATGGTTGTGGAATGCAAGGTTGCAGAGATGACTTTCCAAAGCAGATTAGAGGAGGGAGTTAAACACCACCCCTGATATTCACCATACATACCCTGAAGCTAAAGCATTAATTAAAACTGGTATAACTGAGCAGACTCCCTAGGCAGGTCTAGCTCTGCATCTTAACCAGGCCTAGATATTACCAAGAAAGACAAGATTCCTAGTTTGGACTTTTTAGCAGAGACTTCCCAAATGAAATGCCCAGGTCAGCAAAATTTTATGGGACTTGTAGCACCAGGAAAAAAAAAAAAAACTGGTTCTGGCAAACAGAGGCCTGAGATTTTCATAAACCAATGTTACAGGAAGACTCAGTCCCTAATTGCATAAAAAAGATACCAGGAAAAAAAAGATACCAAAAATAGGAAGTAAATGACTCCCTAGAGAAGATCCTATCCACTAGTCTTCTTTGATGCAGACCTGAAAGATGCTGGTTATATAAGGGAAGTCTTCCAAGCAAGTAGATCACAGGGACCGGGGAACTCACTCCACTGCTCAGGAAGTGTGTTATATGACGATGCCCCCGAGATTTGCTGTTCCATAACTTACCTATACAGACCTGTCCAGCAAGATACAGCACAGGTCATGAACCACCAAATAGTTTTCTTAAGAGTAACTAATGTGATTGTCCTTTTTTTTTTCTTTCCCACTATTGCATATGAGTAGTGATTATTGGCAGATACTACTAATCAGAACTAAGACTGGGATTTTATTATGGTCAACAATATGTAAGGAAATGTACCTTATAATTGATGCTAACATAAGATGATTGGATGGCATCACCGACACAACAGACATGAGTTTGAGCAAACTCTGGGACACGGTGAAGGACAGGGAAGCCTGGCATGCTGCACTCCACGAGGTCACAAAGAGTCAGACATGACTGAGTGACTAAACACAAATAATATGATTGCAGATGTTTAGGGGTAGTTTGTGTTAGAAGAAAATTCAATACAGTTAGATGAACATGTCTTGGTCAGCAAAATGCTGGGAAATTCAAAACTGATTTTAAAAATAGATTGTACCATTTGACTTTTTTTTTTTAATCATAAGAGAGAGGGAAGCATTGGGCTGGTGGAGGAACTTTGTGCAAAGATAATGATTGAGACTGAAGGTCTACATTATGGACAAAATGGAATGCAATCAACCTAGTGCTCAAAAAAGGTCTTGGCCCTGCACCTGCATAAATGAACCAAGTGTTCATGAATCTGTTCTTGTCTTTGCACCATCTGAGAACTTTGATGCATATGAAGGAAGAACAAGTGAGATAGGTGGGGCTCCATCTATTGTTTAGTCCATCAGTTCAGTTCAGTTGCTCAGTCATGTTCAATTCTTTGCGACCCCATGGACTGCAGCACACCAGGCTTCCTTGTCCATCACCAACTCCTGGGGCTTGCTCAAACTCACTTCCATGGCATCAGTGATGCCATCCAACCATCTCATCCTCTGCCATCCCCCTGCCCCCTTCTCCACCAGCCTTCAATCTTTCCCAGCATCAGGGTCTTTTCCAATGAGTTGGTTCTTCACATCAGGTGGCCAAAGTATTGGAATTTCAGCTTCAGGATCAGTCCTTCCAAGGAATATTCAGGACTGATTTCCTTTAGGATTAACTGTATTTCCTTGCATTCCAAGGGACTCTCAAGAGTCTTCTCCAACACCACAGTTCAAAAGTTTAGTCCAGAAGTAACAGGATGATGTAGAACCACACCAGGGTAAGATAAGAGTCTGAACTAGAAGATTAGATAGACATCTCTGGGAGATGATATACTTGAGGAACAGCTGCTTCATGATGCTGCCTCTGGCTACTAGCTGGACATGGAAGATTTTAACTTTGGGAAGAAGGTGAGTAGCAGTTGTCCTTGAAGTGGTTAGGTCATGCTTAGTGGGCTCATCTTAGGCTGCACAGGGAGAAAGGTAGGGGGGCTGGAAATTAGGAGGTAACTGTGGCCGATTCATGTTGATGTAAGGCAGAAACTAACACAACATTGTAAAGCAATTATCCTCCAATTTAAAAAAAAGAATGTAGTGGAGACCTTTCAAGGTATCTACCTGGTTAATGGGGGTCTTTACTTCCTCTTCTCTAGATACTGCCCCTCAGTTCTTGATATGGACTCCAACAGTCACATTTGAAAGGTTTTTTTAAATGGCTAAAAGCATGTTTCATAATGTTTTGATTTCTCACTTAATTATACTGTGGTCAGAGAATGTGGTCTGTGTGATATTGATTCTTCGGTATTTATTGAAGCTTGCTTTGTTACTTAGTAAGTGATCAATAAGTGTTCCATGTGTGCTTGAAAAGAATGTGTACTCTCTAATTGCTAAGAGCAGGGTTCTATATAAGTTCACTAAATGAAGTTAATTGTGTCATTCAAATCTGTATCCTGGTTCATTACTGCTATGTAGATCTGTCAGTTACTGACAGAGCTGTATTATTGCCCACCATGATGGTGAATTTCTGAATCTCCCCTTACACGTCTGTCAATATTCACTTTATATGCATGTCATTAGAAGTACACACTTTAGAATTATTAAATTCTCTTCATGAATTGAACCCTTTGTTAATGTGCATGTGATCCTTTTTTCTGTAGTAGTGCTTTTTGCTCTAAAGGACATTGTACCTGACATCAATGTATAGTTATCTAAAGCCAGCTCCTTTTGGCTACTCAAGAGCATTACTTCAGAAGTCCTCACTTTTCTTTCCTCTATCATCAGTTTTTTCCATCTTTGTTGGTTTGTTCCAATCACCATAAAATCATGTTGTTATTTTTTCTATTTAAAAAAATTTCACTTGGCCCCACTTCCTCATCTAGCTACAGCCTAATTTCTCTGTTTTCTAAATTCTCAGTAGAATTTTTAGCAACATTTTTTGAAAGAATGCTATTTAGCCCTCTCCTCCCATTCTCTTATTTTTCTCATTTTCAGTTTTTTCTGTTATGCTTTAAAATAATATATTATTTTAGATGAAATACACAACATTGTAGAAAATATAGATAAGCAAAATAATGTAGTGAAAAATTTTTGTTCTCACTATATGGAGAATATTAATCTTAGTTAACTTAGCACTCCAGTAATAACTAAATCTTTTACATACATATTTTCTTAACATATGGGGTTTGTTTAAAACAAACTTACTTTTTATTGAGGTAACATTGATTTATAACATGACATAAGTTTCCTGTGTACAACATTATATTTGTACTTTTGTTTATACTACAGCATGCTCACCACCAAAAATTTAATTTCCATGCATCACCAATATAGTTGATCCCCTTTACTCATTTTGCCCACCCCCCTACCCCTTCTTCCCTGGTAACCAGTACCCTGTTCTCTGTATCTGTGTGTTTGTTTTTGTTTGGTTTGGTTTGGTTTTTTCATTTATTTTACTTGCTTGTTTTCTATATTCCACATAGAGTAAAATTATGCAGCATTTGTCTTTCTTCATCTAATTTATTTCACTTAGCATAATACCCTCAAGGTCCATCCCTTTTGCCACAAATGGCAATATTTCATCTCTTCTTGGTGGCTGGTAGTGCATTTTATTGGAGAAGGCAATGGTAACCCACTCCAGTACTCTTGCCTGGAAAATCCCACGGACGGAGGAGCCTGGTAGGCTGCAGTCCATGGGGTCGCTAAGAGTTGGACTGAGCATCTTCACTTTCACTTTTCACTTTCATGCATTGGAGAAGGAAATGGCAACTCACTCCAGTGTTCTTGCCTGGAGAATCCCAGGGACGGGGAGCCTGGTGGGCTGCTGTCTATGGGGTCGCACAGAGTCAGACACGACTGAAGAGACTTAGCAGCAGCAGCAGCAGCAGTCCATTTTATATGTGTGTATATATATAAAGAACATCTGTATTCATTCATCTATTGATGGGCACCTAGATTGTTTTCACATCTTGGTTACTGTAAATAATGCTGTGATAAACATAAGGTACATATATCCTTTTGAATTACCATTTTCATATTCTTTGGATAAGTACCCAGAAGCAGATCAGTATCCCTTGCTGGATCATATGGTAGTTCTATTCTTAATTTTTTGAGGAATCTCCATACTGTTCTCCACAGTGGTTGTGACAATTTACATTCCCACCAACAGTGTGTGGGTTCAATGTATGGATTTGTAAAATATTTATTTATTTATTTGGCAGAGCCAGGTCTTAGTTGCAGCACATGGGATCTTTGATCTTTGTTTCACCATGCAGGTTCTTTAGTTGCAGCATACAGGATCTTTTAGCTGCAGCTTTTGAACTCTTAGTTGTGGCATGTGGGGTCTAACTCCCTGACCAAAGATTGAACGTGGGCCCCCTGCATTGGGAACATGGAGTTTTAGCCACTGGACCACTGGGAAGTCCCTGTATGGGTTTTTTTTTTTAAATCAACACGAGATCACATCATACATAGCACTGGGTAATTTCTCTTTACCAGTTAATCATCTCTGCTTTTCCAAAATGGAAATTTTTCGTCTCATCTAACACCTAAACCATAATCAAATTTTCCCAATTATCCCAAAAATGTCCTCTATAACTGATATGTCTACATCCTACTCAACCTATGGCCATACATTGTGTCTGGTCATAATCCCCTTTCTCATGACCCTAACTTATTGAAGGCACTAGCCCATATGTCCTTCCTTCTAGATTTGTCTAGTTGCTCCTTCATTATATTATTTAGTTTGTTTCTCTATCATCTGAATTTCTTATAAACTGAAAAGTTAGATCTAAAGTCTTAATGATTTTAAGGTAAATGACTTTGAATAAGTATACAATAAATGATGTATATTTCATTTTGCATCTCATTATAAAATACACTATCTAGTGACACCAATTGTGACAGCAGTATTAGACATTGGCCCAGGGTGAAGATATCCTTTATCTTAAATTAGATTTCCCCAATGTAACTAGAAAGTAAGCTGTGTGTTGTGATTTTGGCACTGCGAAATGTCCAGTTCCCATCTGTTCCTTCTCCTGATGGTTTTCAACCAATTCATAATCTTTGACAGAATCAGTAATTTCAGAGAGTTTGCAAAATGATGCTGCTGAAATTTTAGATTATTCAGGAAGGTTTTTCTTTATCAACTGAATCTATTTGATTATCCTAAAATATGTTCCTACTGGAAAGGCCATAGGGTGGTGTCATCTGCATATCTGAGATTATTGATATTTCTCTCGGCAATCTTGATTCCAGCTTGTGCTTCTTCCAGCCCAGCGTTTCTCATGATGTACTCTGCATATAAGTTAAATAAGCAGGGTGACAAGAGGAACTAAAAAGCCTCTTGATGAAAGTAAACAAGGAGAGTGAAAAAGTTGGCTTAAAGCTCAACATTCAGAAAACTAAGATCATGGCATCTTGTCCCATCACTTCATGGCAAATAGATGGGGAAACAGTGGAAACAGTGTCAGACTTTATTTTGGGGGGCTCCAAAATCACTGCAGATGGTGATTGCAGCCATGAAATTAAAAGACGCTTACTCCTTGGAAGGAAAGTTATGACCAACCTAGACAGCATATTAAAAAGCAGAGACATTACTTTGCCAGCAAAGGTCCATCTAGTCAAGGCTATGGTTTTTCCAGTGGTCATGTATGGATGTGAGAGTTGGACTGTGAAGAAAGCTGAGTGCTGAAAAATTGATGCTTTTGAACTGTGGTGTTGGAGAAGGCTCTTGAGAGTCCCTTGGACTGCAAGGAGATCCAGCCAGTCCATCCTAAAGGAGATCAGTCCTGCGTGTTCATTGGAAGGACTGATGCTGAAGCTGAAACTCCAGTACTTTGGCCACCTCATGTGGAGAGTTGACTCATTGGAAAAGACCCTGATGCTGGGAGGGATTGGGGGCAGGAGGAGAAGGGGACGACAGAGGATGAGATGACTGGATGGCATCACCAACTCGATGGACATGAGTTTGAGTAGACTCCAGGAGTTGGTGATGGACAGTGAGGCCTGGCGTGCTGCAGTTCATGGGGTTGCAAAGAGTCGGACACGACTGAGTGACTGAAATGAACTGAACTGAACTGAACTGGAAAGGCATGACCAGTGCTCATTTATTTTCCTTTAATTACCAATTTTCAAAGTACGTTTTAGTTACACAGTCATTTAAAATGATGACAAATAACTATGTTCTTAAACCCACTCTAAATCATCTTTCACTCCCACCTATCCACAAAACATCCCTTACGTTCACAGATGACCTCCAGGTCGCTCCATCCAGAATTCAAGTCTAGTTCTCCTCTGATTGGCCCACCAGCACCACTTGAGACAGTGGACCACTCCCACCTTGAAACATTTTCTTCATTTTACTTTCAAGCCATCACTCTCCCTAATTATCCTCCTACTGCCCTAGCCATTCCTTCTCAGACTCCTTTGCTAGCTCCCCTTATTTCTCTGACCTGTTAGGTTAGAGTCAGGCTACAGTCCATGGGGTCACAAAAGAGCTGGACGTGACTTGGCGACTAAACAACAACCAATGGTTAGGACTCTGTGCTTTCACTGCTAAGGGTGATGGTTTGGGTTCCATCTCTGGTTGGGGAACTAAGAACCCGAAAGCCACAAGGCTTGGCCAAAAATATATGTATCTTAGTCGATCAATCATGTCCCACGATTAGGGACTCCATGAACTGTAGCTCACCAGGCTCCTCTGTCCATGGAATTCTCCAGACAAAAATACTGGAGTGGGTAGCCATTAAAAACAATTTATAACTATTTACATATCACTTGGATATATTTTCCTCCATCTTGTAGTGTGTGTGTTGTGTGATACACAGTTTTTAGAAAAACAAAATTTTGCACATATGTACTTTAATTGTGGTTAAATATACATAACAAAGATAACCATTTTAATCATTTAAAATGTACAAATTAGTGACATTGAGTACATTCACATTGTTGTGCAGCCTAAAATATATTTTTAAATCTCTTGAAAATTTTTCATAGTTCAATAACTATAAAATTCACCTACTTGAAGTGTACAATTCAAAGGTTTTAGTTTATTCACAGAGTTCTGCAGTCAGCACCAGTCAAGTTTAGAACGTTTACTAGAATTCCCTGGCAGTCCAGTGGTTAAGTCTCTGTGCTTCCAATGCAAGGGGTGTGGCTTTGATTCCTGGTAGGGGAGCTAAGATCCATCTTGCTGAGGGGCATGGAAAAAAAAAAAGAACATTTTCATCTTTCTGAAGGAAACCTGATACCCATTAGCCATCACATTAACCACTGGACCAACAGGGAAGTCCCTGTATATATATTTTTAATTTTGTTTGGTTGGTTGTTGGTTTTGGCTGCCCCGTGTGCAAGATCTTAGTTCCCCAACCAGGGCCAGAACCCATGCCTCAGCAGTGAAAGCTCAAGTCAAGTCCAGTCTAACCACTGGACTGCCAGGAATTTCCCCATTTCTATATCTTTTCTGAACAATGTCTCATGAGATATTTTGCCCATTTTAAAATTGGTTATTTTTTATTATTGAATTGTAAGAACTCTTCATATATTCTAGTTGTGTCTCATCAAATATATGATTTGCAAAAATTTTCTTGCATTCTGTGGACTGTTTCACTTCCCCGATATCATCCTTTGAAATGACATCTAACTGTCATTGATTATATCCAATTTGGTGTATGTCCAATTTATTTGGTATTATATCCAATTTATCTGGTATGCTTTGTTACTTGCATTTTTGATAAAAATATGTAAAAAAAATTAGTCTAAGACATGGTCATGATGACTAATGCCTCTTTCTCTTCTAAGAGAATTATAGTTTTAGCTCTTGTATTTAGGTTTGTCACCCATTTTGAATTAAGTTTTGTACATGTTGTGAGGTAGGGGTCCAACTTCATTCTTTTGCATGTGGATATCCAGGTTTTCAAGCACAATCTGTTGACACTAGTATTCTTCTCTGCCCCCCTTCCCAGGTTGAGTTATCTTAGGTCTCTTGTTTAAAATAAATTGACTGTAAATATTAGGATTTATTTCTGGACTCTTAATTCTATTACACTGATCTAATGTCTAACCATATGCTGGTACCACACTGTCTTAATTCCTATAGTTTATAGAAGTTTTGAAATTGGGAGATGTGAATCCTCAGACTTTGTTCTTCTTTTTTGAGATTATTTTTGCTGTTCTGGGAACCTTGAATTTTCACTTGAATTTTAGCCTCAGCTTTTCAATTGCTACAAAAAGAGCCAGGTGGGATTTTGATAGAATTTGCACTGAATCTGTAGATCAACTTGGACAGTATTTTCATTTTTAAAATGTTGTGTCTTCCAGCACAAGAACCTGGGATGTCTTCTTTAATTTCTTTCAATAATTTTCTATTTTTCAGCATACAAGCCTTATAATTAATTACTTTGCTATATTTGTTCCTGATAATTTTATTCTTTTTGATGCTATTGTAAATAAACTTTTCTTAATTTCATTTTTGGTTGTTCATTGCTAGTGTGTGGAAATACAATTGCTTTTCATGTATTGCTCTGGGTTCTGCCACAATTGTTGAACTTTAAAAATTTTTTTTTAATTTATTTAATTATTTATTTTTGGCAGTACTGGGTCTTCATTGCTACATGGGCTTTCTCTAATTGTGACAAGCAAGGGTTACTCTCTAGTTGCAACATGTGGGCTCCTCACTGAGTTGGCTTCTCTTTTGCGGAGCACAGGCTCTAGGGCATGTGGGCTTCAGTTGTTGTGGCACATAGTACTTCAGATTAATTCTAAATTAATTTCAATAGTGTGTAAAAACTTTACTTCAGTATATCTTAATTCCCTCTCCTATCCTTTGTGCTATTGTTATCACACAATAGCTATCATACAATGTTATCATACAATAACATTACATCTTCAAGAGTTTCATGCTCTACCAACTGAGCTAGCTGGGAGCTCCAAATTACATCTTTAGATATAAGTAAAGTAAATTCCCTACATATGAACAAGTTCTGTTAAGAGAAAGCATTCATAAATCCAATTTGCCCATAAGTCCAGCAAAGTTAGCTTAGGTGCCCAAATAACACAATTGGCTATATCAGCTCAGTTCAGTCACTCAGTCATGTCTGACTCTTTGCTACCCCATGGACTGCAGCATGCCAGGCTTCCTTGTCCACCACCAGCTCCTGGAGTCTACTCAAACTCATGTCCATTGAGTTGGTGATGCCATCCAACCATCTCATCCCCTGTCGTCCCCTTCTCCTCCTGCCTTCAATCTTTCCCAGCATCAGGGTCTTTTCCAAAGAGTCGGTTCTTCGAATCAGGTGGCCAAAGTATTGGAGTTTCAGCTTCAGCATCAGTTCTTCCAGTGAATATTCAGGACTGATTTCCTTTAAGATTGACTGGTTGGATTGTAATAGGTTTATAATACTTTTCACACAAATAATACATTAAAAACAAACACAAAAAATACAGAAAACATTTTTAATCTTATAGTACAGTACCTTGAAAAGCACAGTGGTTCAGTACAATAGCTGGCATACAGGGGCTGGCATTGAACAGGCAAGAAGAGTTACTTACTGGAGGAAGGAGATGATGAGGGAGATGATAGAGCTGAAAGATCATCAGCAATAGGATTCAGAGGACAAGCTGCAATTTTACTCATCGCTGATGATGATGGAACACATATTCGAATACTTGAAAGTTCCCAACTTGAAGGTTAGTATGTAGGGGATTTACCGTATTATAAACCTCATTAACACAACTTTATAATTGCCGCTCTATGTAATGGTCTCAGATTGGATAGAAGAGGAAAAGAGGGGGTGCACCATGAAGCATGTAGAACTTCCCCAACCAAGGACTGAACTCATGCCCCTACATTGAAGTATAGAGTTTTAACCACTGGGCCCCCAGGAAAATCCATCCTTATATTGTCTTTTATATTTACTTATGCATTTACATTTGCTAATGCTATGTATTTCTTCATGTATATTTGAATTACTGTCTAATGTCCTATCGTTTCTACCTGAAGGGCTCTCTTTCGCATTTCTTTTTTTTTAAATTTTATTTATTTATTTATTTATTTTTGGCTACCCTAAGTCTTCATTGTAGCGAGCTGGGGCTACTCTCTAGTTGTGGTACACAGGCTTCTCATTGCTGTGGCTTCTCTTGTTGCAGAGCACAGGTCTAGGGTGCACTGGTTTCAGTAGTTACTGCATGTGGCTTAGTAGTTGCAGCTCCCGGGCTCTAGAGCACAGGTTCAATAGCTGTGGCACACAGGCTTCACTGTTCCACATCATGTAGGCTCTTCCGAGCCTACACTGAGCCGCCAGGGAAGCCACCTTTAGCATTTCTTGTAGGGTGATTCTGCTAGTGGTGAATTTTCTTAGTCTTTGTTTATCTGGGAATGTCTTAATTTCTCCGATAATTTTCAAAGGATTTATTTGCCATAAATAGATCCTGGCTGACAGTTCTTTTCTTTCAGCACTTTCAATTTGTCCTCACACTGCCTTCTGGCCTCCATAGTTTACAGTAAGAAATCAGCTGTTAATTTTATCAAGGATCCCCTTGTCTATGGTCAGTCACTTTCCTCTTCCTGTTTTGAAGTTTCTCTTTGTCTTTTGATAATTTGGCTCTGATGTGTCTAGATGTGATATAATCTTCCTTTCATCATCTCATCCAGTCTCGGGATGTTAAATGTCAACTATTTACTGAACTCCCAAGTATATATTTCAAGCCCAGACTTCTTCTGGACCCCAGACTCATATATTCAAATGCTGACTGTTGTGTGTAACTTCAGTTACAAATGCTCACTTCAGTGTGTAACAGTCACCTCAAATTAATATGTTAAATTGAAATCCTAATTCCAACTTCAAAAAAAGAAATCTGCTCTAAATATGGTCAAACCTTATCTCAGTTAATGGCAACTCCATTATTCTAGCTATCAAGGCAGAAACCTTGGAGTCATCTTTAATTCCTCTCATTCTCTCATTCTCATCCATTAATGTTGTTGTCTCTACTTTTAAAATAAAACCAGAACCCTATCATTTTTTACCACTTCCACTGCTACCATCTTGGTTAAGTTCAGTTTAGTTCAGTCGCTCAGTCGTGTCCGACTCTTTGCAACCCCATGAATCGCAGCATGCCAGGCCTCCCTGTCCATCACAAACTCCCGGAGTTTACTCAAACTCATGTCCATCGAGTCGGTGATGCCATCCAGTCCTCTCATCCTCTGTCATCCCCTTCTCCTCCTGCCCCCAATCCCTCCCAGCATCAGGGTCTTTTCCAATGAGTCAACTCTTCTCATGAGGTGGCCAAAGTATTGGAGTTTCAGCTTCAGCATCAGCCCTTCCAATGAACACCCAGAACTGATCTCCTTCAGGATGGACTGGTTGGATCTCCTTGCAGTCCAAGGGACTCTCAAGAGCCTTCTCCAACACCACAGTTCAAAAGCATCAATTTCTCAGCGCTCAGCTTTCTTCACAGTCCAACTCTCACATCCATACATGACCACTGGAAAAACCATAGCCTTGACTAGATGGACCTTTGCTGGCAAGGTAATGTCTCTGCTTTTTAATATGCTATCTAGGTTGGTCATAACTTTCCTTCCAAGGAGTAAGCATTCTTTTAATTTCATGGCTGCAGTCACCATCTGCAGTGATTTTGGAGCCCAAAAACACAAAGTCTGACACTGTTTCCACTGTCTCCCCATCTATTTCCCATGAGGTGATGGGACCAGATGCCATGATCTTAGTTTTCTGAATGTTAAACTTTAAGCCAACTTTTTCACTCTCCTCATTTACTTTCATCAAGAGGCTTTTTAGTTCCTCTTCACTTTCTGCCATAAGGGTGGTGTCATCTGCTTATCTGAGGTTATTGATATTTCTCCCAGTAATCTTGATTCCAGTTGTGCTTCCTCCAGACCAGCGTTTCTCATGATGTACTCTGCATATAAGTTAAATAAGCAGGGTGACAATATACAGCCTTGATGTACTCCTTTTCCTATTTGGAACCAGTCTGTTGTCCCACGTCCAGTTCTAACTGTTGCTTCCTGATCTGCATACAGGTTTCTCAAGAGGCAGGTCAGGTGGTCTGGTATTCCCATCTCCTTCAGAATTTTCCACAGTTTATTGTGATCCACACAGTCGAAGGCTTTGGCATAGTCAATAAAGCAGAACTAGATGTTTTTCTGGAACTCTCTTGCTTTTTTGATGATCCAGCAGATATTAGTAATTTGATCTCTGGTTCTTCTGCCTTTTCTAAAACCAGCTTGAACATCTGGAAGTTCTCGGTTTACGTATTGCTGAAGCCTGGCTTGGAGAATATTGAGCATTACTTTACTAGCGTGTGAGATGAGTGCAATTGTGCGGTAGTTTGAGCATTCTTTGGGATTGCCTTTCTTAGGGATTGGAATGAAAACTGACATTTTCCAGTCCTGTGGCCACTGCTGAGTTTTCCAAATTTGCTGGCATATTGAGTGCAGCACTTTCACAGCATCATCTTTCAGGATTTGAAATAGCTCAACTGGAATTCCATCACCTCCACTAGCTTTGTTCGTAGTGATGCTTTCTAAGGCCCACTTGACTTCACATTCCAGGATGTTTGGCTCTAGGTGAGTGATCACACCATTGTGATTATCTGGGTCATGAAGATCTTTTTTGTACAATTCTTCTGTGTATTCTTGCCACCTCTTCTTAATATCTTCTGCTTCTGTTAGGTCCATACCATTTCTGTCCTGTATTTTGCCCATCTTTGCATGAAATGTTCCCTTGGTATCTCTAAAATTCTTGAAGAGATCTCTAGTCTTTCCCGTTTTGTTGTTTTCCTCTGTTTCTTTGCACTGATCGCTGAGGAAGGCTTTCTTATCTCTCCTGGCTATTCTTTGGAACTCTGCATTCAAATGAGACTATCTTTCCTTTTCTCCTTTGCTTTTCACTTCTCTTCATTTGACAGCTATTTGTAAGGCCTCCTCAGACAACCATTTTGCCTTTTTGCATTTCTTTCCCATGGGGATGGTCTTGAACCCTGTCTCCTGTACAGTGTCACGAATCTCCGTCCATAGTTCATCAGGCTCTCTGTCTATCAGATCTAGTACCTGAAATCTATTTCTCACTTCCACTGTATATTCACAAGGGATTTGATTTAGGTCATATCTGAATTGTCTAGTGGTTATCCCTACCTTCTTCAGCTTAAGTCTGAATTTGGCAATAAGGAGTTCATGATCTGAGCCACAGTCAGCTCCCGGTCTCCATGTGGGGCCACCCAAGATGGTCGGGTCATGGTGGAGAGGTCTGGCAGAATGTGGTCCACTGGAGAAGGGAATGGCAAACCACTTCAGTATTCTTGCCTTGAGAACCCCATGAACAGTATGAAAAGGCAAAATGATAGGATACTGAAAGAGGAACTCCCCAGGTCTGTAGGTGCCCAATATGCTACTGGAGATCAGTGGAGAAATAACTCCAGAAAGAATGAAGGGATGGAGCCAAAGCAAAAACAATACCCAGCTGTGGATGTGACTGGTGATAGAAGCAAGGTCTGATGCTGTAAAGAGCAATATTGCATAGGAACTTGGAATGTTAGGTGCATGAATCAAGGCAAATTGGAAGTGGTCAAACAGGAGATGGCAAGAGTGAATGCTGACATTCCAGGAATCAGCGAACTAAAATGGACTGGAATGGGGGAATTTAACTCAGATGACCATTATATCTACTAATGTGGGCAGGAATCCCTTAGAAGAAATGGAATAGCCATCATGGTCAACAAAAGAGTCCAAAATGCAGTACTTGGATGCAGTCTCAAAAATGACAAAATGATCTCTGTTCATTTCCAAGGCAAACCATTCAATATCACGGTAATCCAAGCCTATGCCCCAACCAGTAATGCTGAAGAAACTGAAGTTGAACGGTACTATGAAGACCTACAAGACCTTTTAGAACTAACACCCAAAAAAGATGTCCTTTTCATTACAGGGGACTGAAATGCAAAAGTAGGAAGTCAAGAAACACCTGGAGTAACAGGCAAATTTGGCCTTGGAGTACAGAATGAAGCAGGGCAAAGGCTAATAGAGTTTTGCCAAGAGAATGCACTGGTCATAGCAAACACCCTCTTCTAACAACACAAGAGAAGACTCTACACATGACATCACCAGATGGTCAACACCGAAATCAGACTGATTATATTCTTTGCAGCCAACGATGGAGAAGCTCTATACAGTCAGCAAAAACAATACCGGGAGCTGACTGTGGCTCAGATCATCTTGGTTCAAGCTACATCATTTTTCATCTAGATTATGACAGTAACTTCCAGCTGGGGTCCCTGCCTGTCCTTGTCAGTACTATTTTCTCTGAATTACCCTTTCAAAACATATGTCAGACTATGTCACTCCTCTACTCAAAACCCTCTAATGAGTCACCATTTAACTCAGAGTAAAAGTCAAAATTCTTATAAAGCTAATATTTACAGAGCTTCCTCTTCTACCCCCACCTCCACCACCATTATCTCTCTAAGTGCATCTCCAATGATACTCCCTCTCTGTTCACATTGGTCTATTTTCATTCCTGGGATGTGTTAATAATGGCCTTTCCACCTTCTGTTCTTTCTGCACAGAACATGCAGAAAGGAATATGTCCTCCCCATATATCCTCATACCTTACTGACCCTCTTTCAATATTTTGTTCAAATGTTACCTTCTCAGAAACTTTCTATTGTATATAAATTGTCCTTTCTTTGTGATAACTTTTAATATCTTCTCTTTGTAGAGTGGCCTGTTGTTTGACTAACACGGGAATCGTGGATTTTTCTCATTTTATAAAATCTTATTTGAGTTTTGTTGACATTACTAAACCAGAAGATTCATGTTTTTCATCAGTGTGTAAACTTCTCAGCTATTGTCTTTTCAAATAGTGATTCTTTCCCATTCTCTCCTTCTAATACTCTAATTATGTGGATGTCAGCTCTCATATTGCCCTCCATGTCCCTTAACCTCCTTTTCATATTTTTGATCTTTTACTTCTTTGTACTTCAATCTGGATAATTTTCTCAGACCTATTTTCCAGTTTGCTAACTTTTCCTTCAAGCTGTTGTCAATCTTTTGTTTAACCTATCCATCAGGTTATTTTCTTAATTTCAATTACTATATTTTTCACTTTTTATTTCATTTTCTTTAATTGTTCATTTCTTATTTATTTTGCTTTTTATTGGAGTGTAGTTGATTTACAATGTTGTGTTAATTTCCAGTGTACCACACAGTGATTCAATTGTTGTTGTTTAGTCTCTAAATCAGGTCCTATGCTTTTGTGATTCCATGGACTGTAGCCCACCAGGCTCCTCTTTTCATGGGATTTCCCAGGTAAGAATATTGGAGGGGTTGCCATTCCTTCTCCAGGGAATCTTCCCAACCCTGGGACCAAACCCAAGTCTCCTGCATTGGCAGGTAGATTCTTTTTACCACAGAGCCACAAGGGAAGCCCACCCAAACTCTTAATTTACCCGCCACCACCATTTATTTCTTTTTCAAATCTGCAAGTTCTTTTTCATACCATCTTGATTTTTTTCTTGTGTCCTTGATCATTGTAAACATACTTAGTTTTAAGTAACAGCAAACACATTTGTGACACTATGTGCCAAGTACTGTTCTAGGTACTTTATAAACATTAATTCATTTGATCCTCATAGCAATCCTATATAAGGAAATGGAGGCATTGAGAATTTAATCAACTTACCCAAGAAAACCTGGATAGTAAGTAGAATGCCTGGACTAGAATGCCCGGTAGTCTGGCTTTAAAGCTTATACTCTTAATCAATGCATTTTACTGCCTTTTATAGTTGAGTTGTCATCTGAATATTGCATTATCTGAAATTCTTGCTGTTTTTTAATGTTTGCTGATCCTTGCTCATTGTGGATTGTTTCTTTATGGAGATTACTTTTCAGTTATTGTGAGAATCTTGCACAGGTTCAAAGGAGTTTCATACCAGGGACACCCCCAGCCTAGAATAACTTTGATATCAATTCCTTAGCTTGAGCATTCCTGAACCCAGGGTATATATCTGAATCCAAAACCAACATAAAGTATAGTCTTGTAGTTATAAATACTCAGGAAAGTTTTAGTTTTTAAAAAAATATATTATTTATTTATTCTTCAGTGCCAAGTCTTGGTTGCAGTATGTGGGATCTATTTCCCTGACCAGGGGTCAAACCATGCACTGGGAGAACAGAGCCTCAGCCACTGGATCACCAGGGAAGTCCCTAGTTTTAGTTTTTTGTTTTTCCTTACTGAGAGTCAGGAATAGGAAGACAAGCTTCTTTGTCACCTCTGTGTGGATGGTAGTCTGCATTTAAGTCCACCCTTCAAAGGGTGTAGCCTTCTGAGGATCTTAGGTTTATTTGGAAATTTCAATTCTAACTCCTCTTACATAGACTCCAAATCCTTTTCTCCCCATGGGGAATTAAAACTCAAGCCAGTTAATTTCTATAACTGATACCCCTTTCTCTATTCCACCACATTTCCAGACATGTCTTCAGTTTAGTATACATGTTTATAGCTTTAATTTTGTTTTCTCTTTCTTTAGGGTCTTTAAGGGTGCTCCTTAATTTCTGTGAGCTCAGCTATGCATTTAAAAGCTAGCATTTATCACCATGAATCATCTCTCCCCTAACCACTCCCCCCCCAAAAAAAAACCCTCCTTTTATATTCATTACTACTGTTGTCACAGACTATATCATCACCAGCTGGGTCATTTGACAAAGGAGGTATTTTTTTCAGGCTGTGGGAAATAGCAATTTGGATATAATATAGAATATATTTTCTTTTAACCCTCAAAAACAAGGTTATGGGACTTGCCTGGTGGTCCAGTGGTTAAGAATCTGCTTGCCAATGCAGGGGACACAGGTTTGATCCCTGGTCCAGGAAGATTCCACATGCCTCACAGTAACTAAGCCTGTGCACCACAACTACTAAGCTCTCACTCTAGAGCCCATGCTTTGCAACAAGCAAATGGCTCTGTAACCACAATGAAAAGCCCAAGCACCGCAACAAGAGAGTACCCCAGCTCGCTGCAACTAGAGAAAGCCTTCGTGCAGCAATGAAGACCCGGAACAGCCAAAAATAAATAAATAAAGATTTTTAAAAAACAAGTCTATGCAATATATGTGTTATATTTTATGTAGTGTTTTTAGATGTCATAGCAAGAGAACTTTCAGCATACTTAATCTGGCCATATTGCTAGAATTGGAGTGTGGTAGTCATATTTCTGCTGTCCCAAGACCATGACTGATTCGTCTAAGTTTGGCTACACCAGCTCTCCTGGGTTTCTACACATGTTGTTCACTCTGGCTGGAGGATCTTCATCCATTCTCACTCTCTCCCTTGACATATCTAGGTAACCTATTTTATCCTCAAAGCTCAGCCCAAGGCTTCCCTGCTGGCTGGGTGGTAAAGAATCCACCTGTCAATGCAGGAGACACGGGTTCAATCCCTGATCTGGGAAGATCCCACGAGCAATTAGAGTCACCCCCACTTTCCCCAACTAGAGAAAAGTCCATGCAGCAACAAAGACCCAGCACAACTAGAACTAACTAATTAAATAAAATGATATATATGTTTAAAGAAAAGTTCAGCCAGAATTATTCTTTTTTTTTTTTTTTTCAGAAAGGTCTTCCTTGGTTCTCTCCAAATGGAGTCAGTCCCTCCCTTCGTTGTATCTTGCAAGTAGTTTTCTTGTGACGCTCATTAAGATACTAGTATTTCATATTTATTTGCCTATTTATTTTCTTGCTAATTCTGAGATTACTACTAATCATTGGAAGGACCGATGCTGAAGCTGAAGCACCAATGCATTTTGGCTGCCTGATGCAAAGCTCCGATTCATTGGGAAAGACCTTGATGCTAGGAAAGATTGAAAGGAAAAGGAGACGGAAGCGGCAGAGGATTAGATGGTTAGATAGCATCACGGACTCAATGGACATGAATTTGAGCAAACCCTGTGAGATAGTGGAGGACAGAAGAGCCTAGCATGCTACACTCCATGGGGTCGCTAAGAGTCAGACACAACTTAATGTGGAAACTGGTTCTACTCATCTGTGCATTTCGGCACAGTGCACCGCTTGAAGCTGTTAAGTGTTTTAAAATGTTTGCTGAGCTGAATTCCTAAAGGAAAAGTGAAACTGGATTCGAAGGAAAAGAAAGATGATCTGAGATCAGACTCTGGGTGGAAGAGGTAGGTTTTGAAGAGTCAAAAATGTCTTTAGAAAGAGGGACCTGAAAAAAACAAAAAGAAAGAGGGACCTGCTGGTATTATTATGCACAAGTTTGCCCTCTGTCGCTGTCATCAAAAGCTTTTTTTCCCATATAAATGAACTTATTTACAAAACAGAAAGAGACCCACAGACATAGAAAACAAACTTAGGGCTACCAAAGGGGAAAGCTGGGGAGGGAGGAGGGATAAATTAGGAGTTTAGGATTAACATATACACACCAAAAGAGATAACCAACAAGGACCTACTGTATAGCACAGTAGGTGCTATACAATACAAGATATTGTATAGCCAATTTTTGTCGTAAGGGAGAGAATCTGAAAAAGAAATATATATATATATAACTGGATCATTGTGCTGTACATCTGAAATTAACACAGCATTGTAAATCAACTATATTTCAATTAAAATTTTTTTCTAATAAATCACTTTGTAGCCATTAAAAAAAAAGCTTTTTTGCCTACTATGGAATCCTCTCACCTCTCAGAGTTCCCAAAGAAGTTTTTGGGCTTCCTCCAAGTCAGCTGGTACAATCCTGAGATATCAGGTCCAAATTTGAGGTTTCCTAACTACCTTCCACTTCCTATAGCTTCTCCTAGCTTACTAGTACTTTTTACTTCAATAATTAAATGAGCACCTCTACATGTACTACCTCATTTACTCATAAAAATTCTTTCATAGATGATGACAGAGCCTTAGAGAGGTTAAGAGCCTTGCCCCAAACCACAAGGCAGTAAGTGGCAGTGCTAGGACTACTGCTTATTTAACTCCAAAACTCATGTCTAAGCATAGTAATGAAATATCTGATTTCTAGCAGGACACAGGATATACTTCACAGTGTTGAAGTTAAGCTATGAGTAGAGCTATGTAATAAATCTGGATATAGGGGGAAAAAATACATGCAAAGTTAGGGATTTCCTCATGAAACTGTAACTTGTCCTAGAGTAGTAACAGAAAGGGAATATTCACCAAATACCAACCTATGCCTGGCATTTATCTTATATTTCTAAAAGATGAATAGTATTAACCCTATTTTATAGATTCTCCAGTTTCAGGGAGGTTCAAGAACTAATGATTAAGTGCTTTGGACCCAGACCTACCTGGACTCACACACTGACTTTACCTCTTACCAAATATGCCAAACTGGAAAAAATGATGCTCTGTAACATCAGGGTAATCTGTAAAATGGGGATAATAATATCCACTTAAAGGGATGTTGTAAATATTAAATCACATAATGGGTAAATGCACCTAACCCAATGCTTGCCATATGGTGAGGCCTCAATAAACAGTAGCTTATTACACTAAAGCCAAAAAAAGATTTGGTAATCTGCTTAGAGAGAGACATATCTAGTTATATGCTATAGCCATGATGGGAACTCAAGTCTGATTTCAAAACTCCATATTCTTTCCATTGTACGATTCTGGCAGGATATCTTAAATCTCAAATCTCAATCTTAAAATATTTTTTCTAAGAGTCCAGAGTTCTGACTTTCTGGATTGGCATAACTGTTAATACATACAATCAAATTGCTAACATCCACTGGATCATTGAAAAAGCAAGAAAGTTCCAGAAAAACATCTATTTCTGCTATATTAACTATGCCAAAGCCTTTGACTGTGTGGACCACAACAAACTGTGGAAAATTCTGAAAGAGATGAGAATACCAGATCACCTGACCTGCCTCTTGAGAAATTTGTATGCAGGTCAGGAAGCAACAGTTAGAACTGAACATGGAACAACAGACTGGTTCCAAATAGGAAAAGGAGTACATCAAGGCTGTATATTGTCATCCTGCTTATTTAACTTATATTCAGAGTACATCATGAGAAATGCTGGGCTGGATGAAGCACAAGCTGGAATCAAGATTGCTGGGAGAAATATCAATAACCTCAGATATGCAGATGACACCACCCTCATGGCAGAAAGCAAAGAAGAACTAAAGAGCCTCTTGATGAAAGTGAAGGAGGACAGTGAAAAAGCTGGTGTAAAACTCAACATTCCAAAAACTAAGGTCATGGCATCTGGTCCCATCACTTCATGGCAAATAGATGGGGAAACAGTGGAAACAGTGAGAGACTTTATTTACCTGGGCTCCAAAATCACTGCAGAAGGTGACCGCAGCCATGAAATTAAAAAATGCTTATTCAAAAAAAAAAAAAAAAGATGTTTATTTCTTGGAAGGAAAGTTATGACCAACCTAGACAGCATATTAAAAAGCAGAGACATTACCTTGCCAACAAAGGTCCGTCTAGTCAAGGCTATGGTTTTTCCAGTAGTCATGAATGGATATGAGAGGAGGACTATAAATAAAGCTGAGCACCGAAGAATTGATGCTTTTGAACTGTGGAGTTGGAGAAGACTCTTGAGAGTCCCTTGGACTACAAGGAGATCCAACCAGTCCATCCCAAAGGAGATCAGTCCTGGGTGTTCATTGGAAGGACTGATACTGAAGCTGAAACTCCAGTACTTTGGCCACCTGATGTGAAGAACTGACTCATTTGAAAAGACCTTCCTTGATGCTGGGAAAGATTGAAGGTGGGAGGAGAAGGGGACGATAGAGGATGAGATGGTTGGATGGCACCACCGACTGAATGGACATGAGTTTGAGCAAGCTCTGGGAGTTGGTGAGGGACAGGGAGGCCTGGTGTGCTGCAGTCCATGGGGTTGCAAAGAGTCAGGCATGACTGAGTGACTGAACTGAACTCATAAAAATATAAATCAACTTTATGACACCATCCAGAAACAACTATTAATATTGTTCTCTTTTCTTTTTCATCTTTTTCTCATTTTTCTTCACAATGCTATACAACTCTGCATGTACATCCTTAAAATTTGTCTTACATCATGTAGACTTTCTCAATATAAAATGTAAAACCAGAAACATGATTTTACTGGCCTTGCCTCAATATCTGATGCTGCCTCCTCGTTCCTGGCAGCTACCCACAGGGAGGGTTCACAGAGGACCCAAAGTGGGGCTAGGCAGGAGCTATCTTAATGCAACCCTAGATCTGAGAGTCCACAGGAGGGCTGGGAAAGTGGAGTGTGGCAGTGGAAAGAAAAAGAGAGGAGTGAGTTTCTTTCTTTCCCCTTCCTGAGAACAAAGAAAATAGAACAGTGAGCAGGCCTGAACAGTCTTTTTTTTTTTTTTTTTTACTTTAACTGCTCCTAGCTCTTAACTCTGAACACATGTACTAAGTTTGCTTTTCTGCCCCCTATCTCTGCAGGAACTACACTTCACACTTATTTTCCTTTGACTCTATGCTAAATGCATCCTGTATCTGTTTACCCTTACAACACCCTTCCCCTTGTATTTACTATCATAAAGAAGGCCACAGAGCACCGAACTGCCAGACACAGTTACTGGGTTACTGACGCCAGCCTACAACAATTTTTGACAAGATCCTAACACCTTTGTCCCTCATCACCGACTCCTGACTGCAAGCCATCATCTTATATAAGCCCCTATACCCCTCATAGAGGGTGGCACAGTTCTTGAGGCATGAGTCTACTTTGTTCCCTTCTCTGCCAGCTGAGAATTAAAGTCACCTTTCTATTTCCTCCAAACCCTGTCTCTGTAATTTTTAGTTGGCTTCAGTGGGCAGAGAAAGTCAAGATATGGGCCAGCAACAGAAGTTGTAAGAATGGGGCCAGGGATTGAGACTTGGTCTTTTTGAACCCACCCTGCTCATCTCGGAGAAGGACTGAGCAAGAACCCAGGCTACACCAAAACTGCACAAGATCTAGGCAGCCCAGAACATCTCCAAGACAATCGCCACATCACACTATCATACCTACCTCATTGATGACAACCTTGTGCTGAACCTACAGCATGAAAATTTCACCCAGGGAAGCGACATCAAGGGTAAGAAGTGAGCCTGGTGACCCAGAACATGGCCCCCAGAGAAGTGGATCTGTTTTGCCCCTGATTTTTGAGGAGACAGTTTGGGGTCCAGCATACTCCCCTCCTTCCCCCTAGCAACATTTGATGGCTCCCCTAGCATCTGCCCTCCCAATCCTTCTTGGATGAATGAGGACCGACCCATTTTCAGGGAAACAACTTTTCCTCCTTATGTTGGCCAAGGATGTTGGGACTGCATGATTTCCCAGTGATCTCCTAGTGCTCGCTCTTCTCCAGATTGGGTGCCCACAACCACTATCCTAGGATTTTTGTTTGTTTGTTTGGCTGTGCCAAGTCTTAGTTGTGGCACACAGGATCTTTGATCTTTTTTGCAGGATGCGGGATCTGGATCCCGGACCAGGGATGGAAACTGCACAGCCCCCCCACCTCCACCTCACCCGCCTCCTGCATTGGGAGCAAAGAATCTGTCACTAGACTGCCAGGGAAGTCCCCCATCCTGGGAATTCTAAATAAATTTTTATTAAACTGAAAGAAAAAAAAAAAACTGAAAGAAAAAGAAACATAATTTAAAATATCTGCTTATTTCATCAAGTGAAAATATGGCAATTTATTTAACCATTTACTTGTTTCAATAAATTCTTCAACATCCTTTGAAGAGAATCTTTGCATTTCTGATTTTTCCCTTCAAGATAGATTTCTATGAGTGATATTCCTGGGTAAAGAGACGGAGAGCTTAAAGGCTCTCAATTTCTGGAGAATTTCTGGGTCAAACAGGGACCATTCAAAGTCTTTGAACAAATATTGCCAAATAGCTTTCAAGAAATGTTCTAATTCATATTCTCACCAGCAAGTACACAAGTACCTGGCTCACATTAGTAAAAAAAAAAAAAAAAAAACTCTGCACTTTTGATCAGTGAGAAAAGTTGCATTTAAACTTCTATTTCTTTGTACGGTTTAATTGAAGATACTTTTCCTTCCATTTATATTTCTTTCTGCCTGTTCCCATCGTTTTCCTATCAGGATGTTAAGTGTTTTATCCTTGTTATGTTGTTTTTACAATACGAAAATACTTTAAACAAACAAACAACCAGTTGCTAGTCCATGACTGCTCAACGGTGGCAGTGGTCCAGGACGCTGGCCGGCCTACTAGCGAACTTACAAGGAGGCAGCCTGCCTTTACGCTTCATTGCGGAAGCAAGCCGCCCACAAATCTTGAGGGCGGGAATTGCTGCAAAGGCGTTGGCTCGCCCAGCCTGGGAGTCTCGCGGGATCTCAACCACCTCTGGGGCCTCTGAAGCGACTACAAATCCCAACAGACAACGCGCCTCAGGGCCCGAGCGCTCGAATGAAGGCTAAGGTCCAAGGTCATGTGTCTGTCTGCGTAAGCCGTCCGGTCTCTCTCTCACGCCTTTTTCTTCAGCTTTCCACCTTGGCCGCCATTTTGTGGGGAAGGTTATGGAACCTCTTAGTCCAGCAGACTCTATGGTCGAGCACTTCAGAAATCGGCCAATCGGAAGCCAGATCTCGGAGGAAAACCCCGCCTTTGCCCGCATGGAGGCGGGAACTGCCACGAAGCTCCTGTGGAGAGAGAGAAAGAAGTTGCGCAAGACCAATAAGAAAGGAGGACTCAAGGATGTTAACCAATGAAGGCGCGGGGGGATTGCGGCCAATGAGAGTTGGGGAACCCCGGGACACGTGGGTCCGGGAGCAGTGTGCTGAGTCCTAGAGCTAAAGCCGGGACGTGAGTCAGTCACCTTGAGCCGGGCGAGCGCTTTGGTCTGAGCAGGGGCAGCAGGGCAGTGGGAGTACAGGTGACTTGAAGCCGAAAGCCAGCAATCGGCAAGGATGTGGCTGGGTTGTGTGGAGGGGCATTTGTCCGTAGGGCCGGGGAAAGCGATGGGTATCTGTAACCTTAACAATTAATGTTAATTACCAACGGTAATGAGCGATTAACTGTCCCAGCTTAGGCGGGCGGTGGACTGCTGTTTGAAATGGGCAGGACCCTGAACGGCATCTGTCTAGTTCCTGCCTCCCCAGTCTATCCCGGAGATCATCCTCTTTGAGCATCATTTCCCTGCTGGGCTCGGGCCTTCTTTTACTTCAATCTCCATGACCTTTCTTTACAGACCTGTCGCGCTGAAAGTGGTGGAACGGGAGTTTGCGCTGTCCCTCTGACCTCTAATGTTCTCAGCTGGGGCATGGTTCGAGGAAGAGCGTGGTCCAGGGAGGACGGGCGGGGTGAAGGGGACGATCGAAGGTCGCAACTGTAAGCAAACAACCAGGCTGTCAATGGATTTTTTTTTTTTTTTTTCCTCTGCAGACTGAAAAAAATGCAGACCACCGGGGCACTACTCATTTCTCCTGCTCTGGTAAGCTGTGGCTCCTGGGTGCTCTGTAGCACCAGATGTGGGAGCCATTCGTGTTTAATGAATGAACTGAAAGGAGCTTGCATCCTGATGATGTTGCTCCTTTAGCGAAGCAGTAAGATGGATGCAGTTAACCCCTGATTATTTGTACATGTAAACCAAGCTATCTTGGCTTGGGAATGTGGTCAGAGTTTGGATCTTACGTGTACCCCCAGTCCAGCTTGGCCACAGCAAGACTGTCCTCTGAAACAGTGATTCTCAACCTTGGCTGCACGTTGGAATCATATGGGGAGCTTTAAAAAATCTTGATGCCCAGGCTGCACCCTATGGGGATGAAATCCATGCATCTGTATTGTTTTTAGAACTGAGGTGATTATAATGTTCAATCAAGTTTGAAAACTGCCACATTGTATTTCTTAATATAGCTCAAGAAAGCTTTGTTACAGGAGTCTCTGCTTAGGTGACTGTTCCAGGAGCCTCACCAGGCTTACTGGCCCACTCCATTCAGGGTGTGTAACAGTGACTACATTTTTACCAAAATAAGATTTTCCCCTTCTGATTCCTTTGGTGGTCTGGATACAAACCCTTCCTGTACTTGATTTGATGTTAATGTGGGTTTTTGTGTGTTTTTTTCCCCCATTCTGGGATACTGATTAAGGACTGTGCCCATAGAAGTGAACTTTGTTACCCAGTTTTAAATGGAAAGATTGCCACTGCTGACCGCACCAGGGTCTCTGGTGTAGCCATGTCTGATAGAAACAGTAATGCATTGATTGACCTTGAAATACCTTGGACTTGTTTTATTTATAATATCTGTAATCTTTTTTGACAGAAGCTCAGCAATTAGAGGGGTTTTCTCTTTTGTCTTCTTGCCTGATTTGGAGGAATGTGTGTTTCTGATTTTATAGATCCGCTCTTGTACCAGGGGTCTGATCAGGCCTGTGTCTGCCTCCTTCCTGAGTAGGCCAGAGATCCCATCTGTACAGGTAAAGGAGAATGGGCCCTGTTAAGAATGTCCCCAGACTAGGTTCCTTTAAGTTTGTGCAGTTGCCTTTCAGGCAAAGTGGGAGGACAGAGAATCTGACATGCTTTAATAGTTCTAAGTACCTGCAAAGTAAGCATTGTAGGTGACATCTGGAAAACTGAAATTGAGTTTTCATGAAATTTCCCTAGCCCTGTCTGGAAATGGACCCTAAGACTAATTCTAATCACACCCTGCAGTCTGAGCATTCTGTACTTGCTAAGCAGCCTTCCAACAATTTCTGGGCTCAGGTGGGCGGAGTGAGGGGCGGAGTCAGACACCTGTCCTTGAGCCTCACTATCTCCTTCTCTCTCCTTCCCTACTTCCCTCTCTCGCCCCCTCCTTCTAGCCTTCCTACGGCAGTGGCCCACTGCAGGTGGCCCGGCGGGAATTCCAGACCAGTGTTGTCTCTCGGGACATTGACACAGCAGCCAAATTTATTGGTGCTGGGGCTGCCACAGTTGGTGTGGCTGGTTCAGGGGCCGGTATTGGAACAGTGTTTGGCAGCTTGATCATTGGCTATGCCAGGTAAGGTCCAGGGTGGTCTAGAGCATCTCCTACTGTAAATTCCACCTTCAGCAAAAGATCCTTCTAGCTTTGCACTGATTTCATCTACCTCCTATTTTCTCAGAATTTAAATGTTTCCAACTTGGCTCACTTAAAACTTACTATGTTGGTACTCTGCTTACCTCTCCAGGCCCCAGGATATATGCAAGCTGGGCCCTCTCCCATTCAGCACTCCCCATTCACCTAAACTACTTGAGTCTTCCACCACCACCCATGACCCACGCCCTTACCCTTTTCTTTCCTGTCTCTGTGCCTGACAGGAACCCGTCTCTGAAGCAGCAGCTCTTCTCCTATGCCATTCTCGGTTTTGCCCTGTCTGAGGCTATGGGGCTCTTCTGTTTGATGGTCGCCTTCCTCATCCTCTTCGCCATGTGAGGCTCCGTGGAAGTCACCTACCCACCCCTGCTGCTTCGACTCCAGGCCATGCCCGGTGCTGGAGTGTGCTAACCTTTACCATTAAACACAATGTTTCTCTAAACTCATATGCCAATGCCTCAGTCCTTTGCCCTTGGGGAGGGCCTTCATATGTTAATAGAAAGGTGAGACAAGGAAGTGGGATTGGGGCAGCCATTGGTGGTTAAGAACTCCTCAGGGCTGAGAAGTAGCACTGCCATGACTGTAATAACATCTCTCAGAGGAGAGAACATGGATTTGTCTAATGATGATTGGTGCTTTTTTCAAATTTAGTGTAATAATATGTAACATTTTTGAGGGGCTTAATTTGCACCAAGCTCTTTACAGAGTGTTTTGCATTTGTTATCTCAGCAACCCTATGAATTATAAGTGCAGTGATTATACCTGTTTTGCAAATGAGGGGACTAAGGCTTAGGGAAATAAAATAACTTGTTCATCATCTCAGAGCTGGTAAGTGGCAAAATTAGGGATTCCCCCCTCAGGCTAGCCTAAGCCTTCATCTGCTGTGCTGTCCCATCTATTTTCATTTTGGCCACACAATTAAGGTAGCACAGACAGGGAAACTGTCCTAAAGAAGTTGTATAGCACGTTGGAGGTGGGCCTCCATCTGCCAGCATTTGGCTCCACTGTAAGTTTCATTTCCATTCTCAGTTAGAACATTTAGAGTGCCTAAATGTTCTTGAATAAAGCTGATGAGGGACATGGTCTGTGTTCCTGGAGAATTTAAAATCTTAGCTCTGCTAAAAATGAAAACGATGTTTTAGCAGGAGCCAGTGCAGGGTAAGCAGGCTTCGGGAGTTGGTGATGGACAGGGAAGCGTGGTGTGTTGCAGTCCATGGGGTCGCAAAGAGTCAGACACGACTGAGCGACTGAACTGACTGAGTGCGTGGGTGAACAAACTGCTTACAGAGCTCCCCACAGTATCTTCCCGGGGTCTCGTCTGTGATCAGCCAGTGTCCCACACTTGGCTGAAGTGGACTTATAACCCAGGCAAAAGAAAGCTAAGCTGATATATCCACAGAATGAACTCAAGGGTGCTGGTAGACATGACCTGTCTCAAATATGAGACCCACTTTTTGAAAACCTGATACTTAAACATACTGTAAAACTGAACTAGAAACAATAATTAGCACCTTCCAGCTGAAGGGCAGCTAGCGAAGTTTAAAACGTTAAAAAAAAAATGTGAGTCAATAAGAATGAATTCAATTTACATGCAGTTTAAATACAGTCATGCAGGTATTTAGGTGTTAAGCATTCTCCTAGGAGTTTTGGGGAATGCTGAAAACCAACAGTGGAAACAATACTGAACAATGCCACAAATTATCGGCTCTGTGGGTAGACAAGCTATGTGCTGAAGAAGAGGGAAAGCAAGGAGGCAAGTGTTGGTTGCAATAAAACCAGCTAACATTTGGGCACTTGCATGACAGGCATATATGTGCGTGTTAGTTGCTCAATCATGTCCGGCTTTATGACTCCGTGGACTGTAGCCCCACCAGGCTCCTCTGTCCATGGAATTCTCCAGGCAAGAATACTAGAGTGAGTTGTCATTTCCTTCTCCAGGGGATCTTCCCCATTCAGAGATCAAATTTGGGTCTCTTGCATTGCATGCAGATCCTTTACCATCTGAGCCATCAGGGAGACCTCATGACAAGCATCAGCTCAGTCACTCACTGGTGTCTGACTCTTTGCGACCCCATGGACCGCAGCACACCAGGCTTCCCTGTCCATCGCCAACTCCCAGAGCTTGCTCAAACTCATGTCCATCGAGTTGGTGATGCCATCCAACCATGTCATCCTCTGTCATCCCCTTCTCCTCCTGCCTAAAGTCCTTCCCAGCATGAAGGTCTTTTCCAAGGAGTCAGTTCTTCAAATCAGGTGGCCAAAGTATTGGAGTTTCAGCTTCAGCATCAGTCCTTCCAATGAGTATTCAGGACTGATTTCCTTTAGGACTGACTGGTTTGATCTTGCAGTCCAAGGGACTTTCAAGAGTCTTCTCCAACACCACAGTTCAAAAGCATCAATTCTTCAGCTCTCAGCTTTCTTTAGTCAACCTCTCACATCCATACACGACTACTGGAAAAACCACAGCTTTAACTAGACAGACCTTTGTCAGCAAAGTAATATCTGCTTTTTAATATGCTGTCTAGGTTGGATGTAGCATGACAGGCATGGTGATAAGCATTTTCAATTAATAACTTTAAAATCTAGGCAAATAGTCCATTACCATTGAGGTTCTTTTTTTTTTCCCCCCATTGAGGTTCTTTATCTAAGGTCTATGGCCCATGGGTGGGATCATTTTGCTTACTGCAAAATATTTATGAGTGGAGATGGGTACATTGTTCTTGGGAGAGGGTCCTTTGTTTTCATTATATTCTCAAAGGAGTAATGACACTGAATAACCACTGCCTTAAACATGGTGGCAAAGAGCATGGACTTGCGAGTTAGAAGGGAGTTCAAATCTCAGCCCTGCCATTTCCTATGAAGTTAATTTTCTCTCCTGAGCTTTGATTTTCTCAGCTCTAAAATGGGGATGAGAACAATTCATGGTGGTTGTGACAACACAGTAAGATAATTCAGGAAAATATTGGGTTTCCCTGGCAGCTCAGATGGCAAAGAATCTGCCTGCAATGCAGGAGACCAGAGTTCAATCCCTGGGATGGGAAGATTCCCTGGAGAAGGGAATGGCAACCCAGGCAATCCCACTTGCCTGTAGAATTCCATGGACAGACCATGGGGTCACAGAGTTGGACACAACTGAGCAACTATCACTCACTCACATATGCAAATGATAATACATGTAATATATACATGTACAGATTTTTAATATACATGTACAGTTTTAATATATGTAATATAAAAATGTATTGATATATGTAATAACAATACATATATTCTTAAAAATTTTAATATAGCTATTATTACTTATAATCAGAAGCCTTAAGATACCCAGTCCAAGTTCTGATTTTTCCATTTAGTCCCCAATTTACAACCTGGGTGGGAGTTCTTCATCTATTCCTGGCATGAAGCCCAAGACAAAAGGCTAGGCACTGGGGAGGAGAGGCACTCCAGACAGCAAGGGGACACAGGATCTTGGGGAAGGACCATCTTCACGATGTATCTATCTAGAGAGGGTTGAGGCACAGCAATGACCTGAACTCCAGGGTACTTGGTGGCCTCTGTCCTGGGGAAGAGTGCTTGCCAGGTTGCCATGAGTAAGGTGCTACCAAACTGCTGCACTAAGAGATGGCTCAGTGCAGTCCAGTGTGCTGGGGAGGAAAGAGATGCTTGGATCCAAGTTCCCATAGGGAGACTGCTTGGGTGTGTCATCTATCCCCAGAGGCCATGGGATTGGCTCCAGAAAGCACTCTTGCCCTCTGGCCAAGCTGCCAGGGAAAAGCGCCAGGTACTGCCTTGAAAAAAGTAGCACTGGAGCAAGCAATGCCAGTTCACAAAGTCCTGCTAGCCTCTCCCTGGTCCTTCTTCTTCCCACTTTAGAGGCTTTCTGGAGTTCCCTTAGGAGTTGTGGGCTGGTCCTTTAAGCAGCTGCAGCCCTTCAGGCCTTGAGTTGATGATTCTTTGTACAAGGCTGGCCAGCCTTTTGGAAAGAAAACAGGCATTTCTGAGGAAAAGGAAGTGAAATCTTAAAGATCCATGGTAAGGGGAAGAGCAACTGGCTACCATGTCTTAATTTCCATTCTATTCACCATTTCTTCAATAACCACAGAATGTCAAGTCCTGGAGATGAAGGTAGGTCCTCCATGCTTATATCCCAGAGAATGCCATATGCAGTAACTAGACAGATGAGTAACAAAACCACTAAAATAAAAAGCAGTTGTGTGCTATAACAAAAGTCTGAGTTACTTCAGAGGATGGAGTCGTTTTAAATGGCTAACTAATAATAATATTAATAATATGCCTGGGGGTGTTAAAGTTTGGCAGAGAAAGTAATATTACAGCCAGCTTTGACAATGAGTAAGAATAATAAAAATAATTACTGAACACTTACTCTGGCCAGGTATTGTGTACATTCATTATCACATTATCTCTTCTTTATAGCTGCTATTACTTTATCAATATTACTGATAGGAATAGAAGCTTAGAGAGTTTAAATAACTAGGATTTTCCCTAATGAAGGGAAAGAGTATTCCAGGTAGAGAAAATTATGAGCACAGGCTCAGAAAAGGTACATGGGCAAGTAAGGTGCCAATTATTTAGACAATGCTTACCACTTTGCAAAACACATCTGGAAGTGCCACACTTAATCTTCAGAAAAACTCTGAGAGGCAATAATTATCACCATTCTATAAATAGGCTCAAAGAGGATATTTGCAGAGTGGTAAAGATCAAAGGTTGAACCTCATTCTTCTCCTGTAAGGTTGTGTTTTCTGTCACTGTCCCGTTGCTAATGGACCTTATACTTGAAAACAATGGCCCAGTAATAAGGAAGAGACTCACTGAGGCGTCCTCTCACTCCAGGGCCACCCATGGGCCTCTGCAGTCTGTAGTCCTGGAGAAACTATGCTGCTGCTGCTGCTAAGTCGCTTCAGTCGTGTCCGACTCTGTGTGACCCCACAGACAGCAGCCCACCAGGCTCCCCCGTCCCTGGGATTCTCCAGGCAAGAACACTGGAGTGGGTTGTCATTTCCTTCTCCAATGAATGAAAATGAAAAGTGAAAGTGAAGTCGCTCAGTCTCCTCTGACTCTTAGGGACCCCACTGACTGCAGCCTACCAGGCTCCTCTGTCCATGGGATTTTCCAGGCAAGAGTACTGGAGTGGGGTGCCATTGCCTTCTCCAGGAGAAGCTATGGAGTAGTGTTTTTCTTTGTGTGAGGTTACCCTGTGAGTTGATTTTTGATCATCTTACTAAGTAAGTAATAACCAAGAAAAATTCTGGAATCCTTGAAAAACAAATGAAATACTTTGAATAAGCAATAGATGCACAGCACATATAAAAGGTACAAGTGTGTGAATATGTGTGTGTACATATGTACGTATGTTGCAACCAAACCATCAAAAGGCAACAACTGTTACCAGTTTCTTGAGTATCCTTCACAGATACTTGGGCATTTTTATTATAGAGAGGTAAAACACTATACCAACAAAACAGGAAATCTGTATAGTATATCAATTCATTTTGCTTCATGGTAAGTACCTAAGTTTATGACAGGGCCCCTGCTAGATTCATAGATAATACATGATCTATAGTCTCAAGAAACAGGGTGGGGGAGTAGGAAGCAACAGGTATCAAATTAGTTGTACCATTAGTTACCATAATTAGTACAAGGTACAATGTGATAGTGTCAGAGAGTTCCAAGCTGTAACAATATGCCACCTATCAGAAGGGACTAATAACAATAC
The DNA here is from genome assembly GCF_019320065.1 of Cervus canadensis. Lineage (NCBI taxonomy): Eukaryota > Metazoa > Chordata > Mammalia > Artiodactyla > Cervidae > Cervus > Cervus canadensis. Next base: position 23,268,107 of record NC_057386.1, read on the forward strand.
TCACTTCACAGGTTTGTTGAAAGGAATAAACAAGACAAAGTATATAAAGCCCTTAGCACATATTAGGCACTCAATAAATTTTTTTTTCTTTTTTTTTAACTCAATAAATGTTAACACAATATTTTAATTCCCAATAAATGCTATTATCATTCAACTCCACAGTCCCCTGTTGGAAAATTCACAAAACTGTGAAGACAGGACTTCCTTTTTAAAAACAAATTTGGCGGCAAAAATATAAAGTGAAGCTATTTGTTTTAGTATGAATATTCATAAATTACCCAACCAGTATGAATATTCATATGCTTTCTTGCAGAAATATCAGTATATTTGGTTACTCAGTACTGCCCCTGCTCCCGCTGGGAGTGTTGTTAGATTATGATTCTGTACTCTTGATAGGGAGAAAAGGGAAGGCTTTTTTTTTTTTTTGATAGCTTGTGTTCCTTAGCCCATAGTGTTTTTTCAGCTTACATATCTCAATAAAGTCCTGAGAAATCCTTCCAGGATTTCAACTCACATCCCCTTGATTCCTGCATAAAGAATTGTGGGAAGAAATGCTGAGAGTGAAGTCAGGAGGCTTGATTTTTTTTTTTTTCAACCAAGCTTCTCTAGGTCTGTTTCAGTATCCCTATGGCAACGCCTAGCAAAAGTGCCTGGCATTTAGCAGGCCCTTCATAAATATACATTGAATAAATTCTAAAATGAGGTAGTTTTTCCACTCGCAGTTTCTGATTCCTTCCTTCCTTCCTCTTGCTTCTGTTGCAGGCAGGGGGCAATGGCAGCCTGCCCTCCGTGAGTGAGGGTGCAAGAAGGATAAATCACAGACTTTCAGACAGGAAGGGCCCTAAGCGAGTCAACTCCTCTATTCAGCGCCTCCCCACAAAGAGGCTGGAGCCTCAATCCTCCCCCTTGCGCAGGTCTGAGGGTCGCGTTCCTAAATGTGGTAAACGGTCCTCCTCTCTTCCCCTTTCAACGCTTGAAAATAAAATATTCCTTGGAGTTGGGCACCCAACCACACCTAGGAGTTCCAACCGGCCTCAGAACCTACTCTCGCAAAGCGCGGGGTCCGCGCAGGCCCAGTACACACTCGTGCCCGGCGAGCTCCGACCCCCACCCTCTCTGGAGGACCGTGGGTGGACTCTCTTGCAGAGCGCCTCTCGCTGCTCTGGGAGGGGGCGGGCGGAGCCAGCGCCGCCCGGGACGGGGAAGCGGAGGGTGGGGACACTCTGGCCCGGCTCTCGGTGGTGCAGGAGCGGGAGGGAGCAGCGGCCGCTCTGGTCGGCGGACGTGCTGCCTGGCAGTCCCGGAAGCGAAGAAGCGATGGCGGAGAGTCCGACTGAAGAGGCGGCGACGGCGACAGCAGGCGCCGGGGCGGCGGGCCCTGGGGCAAGCGGCGTTACCGGTGTTGTTGGTGTTAGCGGCAGCGGCGGCGGGTTCGGGCCGCCTTTCCTGCCGGATGTGTGGGCGGCGGCGGCGGCAGCGGGCGGGGCCGGGGGGCCGGGGAGCGGCCTGGCTCCGCTGCCGGGGCTCCCGCCCTCGGCCGCTGCCCACGGGGCCGCGCTCCTTAGCCACTGGGACCCCACACTCAGCTCCGACTGGGACGGCGAACGAACCGCGCCGCAATGTCTACTCCGGATCAAGCGGTGAGCCGGGGTTTTTCCTCCCCCAGCCCCGAGCTCCGGGGCTCGACCTTCCCCGCCCCCCCCCCACCTTTTCCCACTACCAACCCCCAACCCCCGCTGCCTCCGCGCTGCCCTCGCGGTGGCCCAACTCCAAGGCCCACGTCTTGCTTACCTGGAGCTACGGGATCCAAGTCCTCTTTCCCCCCGCCCCACAAGCACCAAGCCCCTCCTGGCCTGTCCAGGTCCGACCCCGCCCCTCGGTAACCTCTCGTGAGCCCTTAGTCTCCAGTCCGGACACCCTCCCCCACACCACCCGACCTCCCGCCCGAAACCCGACCCTTTCGCGCTTCAGTAACACCCCCTCCCGCCCTCTGCACCGCCTCATTCCCCCCCTCCCCACCCCAGCCTTGCTAGATGCTGCTGGGAGGCCCCACCCAGCGGTCCCCTGCGTCGTCTCCTCCCGAGCCCCGTTTGTAATAACACACAGCTTGCTTTGCCCGGCCTGAGACTCCAGGCCAGCCTGGCTTTTTATTCCCGGCCTCCTCAAACCCCCTCCTCAGAGTCCCCTCCCCAAGTCTAGGTCTCTTCCCCCATATGCCGGCAGCCTTCCCTTGAACCACTTTTCCAGAATCCCAAAACTGTCTGCTCTCACACCTGTTCCAGGAACTCAAGCTTTCTTCACGCTCCGCCCCCACCCCTAGTCTCACTTTGGCTTGTAATATCCCTCTCAAGACTTTGTTTTCTGTAGTCGTTCCCCTGAGTCATGTGATTTACTTTCTGAAGTCAATATACCCAATTCAAATATAGGAACAAAGGTCCAGGTCCCTTCTGTGCTTATTTCTTGGGTGACTGATCTTAGATCATATCATTTAATAGATAATGTTTTTGCGAAATTGCTTAGCGTATAGTACCTATCACAGAGGAAAGGGGAATGCTTTTTAGCTACTGTCAATCCTGAAACCTGTTTGCTGACAACCAGATTCTCTCCTCATGCCCCCATCACAGTCATCTTCATCTAGGTAATCACATTCCCCACATTCCAAGTTCCTTCAGTTGTTTGTACCTACTGATTGTTCTGAAAATTAAACCGTATACTGTGTGTAAAGTACCTGGCCCAGTGCCTGACACAGTTTGCCAACTCCATCGAGTTTGCCACCACTAACTTAAATTCATCACTCCTTAGCTCTTGTACTCCTTTGGCCATTTTCAGCCTTCCAATCCTGACATACCTCTCAGTTCTGCCAATACTTTTCTTTTCCTTTACTCTGTTGCTTATTTGCACTTTTTAATGTCCCTATGTATCCTCAGTTCAGTTCAGTCCAGTCACTCACTCGTGTCCTGACTCTCTGCGACCCCGTGGACTGCAGCACTCCAGGTTTCCCTGTCCATCACCAACTCCAGGAGCTTGCTCAAACTCATTTCCATAGCAAGTCCCTAAACTTTCCAACAGAACATCCTTCTGTAAACGCTTGCTCACAACTGATCCATTCTAGTTCATGAGCTATGACCTAGAAGTTTTCTCATCTTATATAGTAATGGTTACATATCCTCTTCCACATGTGCGATTCTCAGCAGTTTCAGAGGATCCCTTCCCCAGCCTGAGGACATTTGTACCCTATTAGTCTCCTGGGCAGGAAGGCCATTATTGCTCCCTGTTAGCTCACTTGCTTCATATAATCCACATGCCAACAACAGTCAACTATGTGGTTTATAGAATTAGATTTTTAATGGAATTGATTAAGCCTTCTAGTAACTGAGAAGTCTTCATTTAGCATTCAGGAGTAGTACCTGGGAATCTCGGAGGTGGGGAGTGAATGAAGTCCCATGTGGGAGGAAGTGATAGTAAATGGGATGTGGCTTTTCTAGGGTGACATCTGATGCCATTGGGATGTCTGATCCCCCCCCCCCACTACCCTCCCCCTGAGGAAACAATGCCCCTTTGATAATAATTTGCTCTCTGCTTGCCTGACAAGTACTCCCTCAGCTGAGATTTCTCAGCCAACAAGACAGTGCAAACATTTGTGGTACCAAGCGCCACCTTCTCGAGCCCTGGCCTCATTGAGGTGACAACAGCTGTCCTGCTCAAGGGATTCCCCTTTCTTCTCCTCTCCCTCACTCCCTTCCCACTTCCTCTTGGTGTTATACAGGGATATCATGTCCATTTATAAGGAGCCTCCTCCAGGAATGTTCGTTGTTCCTGATACTGTTGACATGACAAAGGTATGTACCTTGGTGGGGTTTGGGGAAATTGGGGCCATTAAGCTGGAAGAGCCTAAAAGAGATTATCCAGTTCACATCTTTGATTATATAGGTGAATAAATCAAAATTGCAAGAGAGTTAAGTGGCTTGCCCAAGGTCACACAGTGAAGTGGAGCAGAGCCTTGAACAGGTTATTTGTTTTTGGGATGCCAAAAGGTTCTAGTTGGCTTGGAAAATCCCAGTTTATGCCTGTTGTCCAAGCCTAACTATTAATAGGGCTCTCTTTCACTCTCAGAAATGCTCCAGTTTGGGTGATAAATTATATGGACATCCTATTGTACTACCCAACTCTTCCCCTATCCTGCCATTCTTGACCTTTAAGTGTGGTGCTATAAATCAGATGGAAAGATGGTTGGGGAAGGGGCAAGCTTGAGTGAACAGTGTTTGTAGTTGCAGGGTCTTTTTTAGGCTCCTGTCCTTACTGATCCTTTTGAGTATCCCTTCCACCCCAAAGACCATTCCTGTCTTGTCCACACACAAACACAGAGAAAGCTTAAATTCCACTGGCATAGATACCTAGACTTCTCTGTCACTGATTACTCTACCTTAGAGATGAATTTTCACTTAAACTGATATTAGGAAGAAATTGGATTACCTAAATCTTGTGTTGTTTAAATGAAAATTCCTCATAGTATATTTCTTCCAGTAAAAATTCAAATTTGGTATTTTTTTGGTGTCTATTTTGTTTTAAATAGGTTTCCCTTTAAATTGAGATTTTCCTTTTTATGTAGTTGGAAATTCTTTCCTGGGACATCTTGTCCTTAGTTAAGTATCAGTGTTATATACTAGTCCCTGGGATCCCAGAGTTGATGTCATGTTGATACCATTTGAGCTTGCTATTCCAAAGAACTGAAGGCTAAAAGATAGCAAAGGATGCCACCAGGACAAGGTGGGGACTATAGATGGAGGCATTGGATTGCAGGTTCTTTTTCCCTTGCTGTTTAAATTCTGAGCAGACTTAAGTGCCTAGGAGCCTTTGCAGATGAAGAAATATAACTGAGCCAGTTGAAGTTTTCCTCCCTTGGAGAAGGGAAATCTTGTTTGATAATCACAGCTGGAGGAAGAGAATTTAGTTCTAAGTGCTGATTTTTTTTATTATTATTTAACCTATGGTGTTGGGGAAAGTTCTGGGGATAGTCTGTGGCTCCGAGTGGACCCTGAGTTTCCCCATTTTTCTTTGTATCTTTCACACAGCTGGATGCTGCCTGAGCCACATCCTCCACAGTAGGTTTGATCCTCTGCAGAGGAAATAGATACCATAGGCCCCCATCACAAACCTCAGCTCTGCCCTGTGATTGGCACTGTTGCTGTGGCCTCCAGTCCCTTTCCTCTTTTCTGTTCATCTACCTCCCCTTATGCTACGTAACTGGAGGGTGGAGTTGCATCGTACACATGTTTAACCTAGGTGAATCCAAATATTAGTACTCAGTTAAAAAAAAAAGTATTGATTTCTTAAAATTAAACATTGCTAGGATAGTATTTTACAGGTGTGTGTTATATTTTGCATGTTGGTGTTCTATTCATTTGTTATATAAAATGCTGATCAGAAAAGTCCAAACGGAAAACATGCTTTAAGGGACACTCAAGGGTGATTTTTGGCTTGATCCAATGTTCACCTTGGGCTCTAACTTTAGAATGGAACCTCTGAGTAAGATGCCACTCCTCTGTAATGGGGTTTCTTAAAATTCCAAAAATATTTATTAGTGTGAGTGAGCATAGGCCGTTGATTCTTCATGATGAGGATATGGAATATGGATTCAGATGAAGGTCCTGCTTCTGGTGTGGGTAGCAAGTGGAAGTCAGGAGGGTTTGGGATGGGACATCACCTCACAATTTTGAGATGGGGTTTTATTTTGCAGATTCATGCATTGATCACAGGCCCATTTGACACTCCTTATGAAGGGGGTTTCTTCCTGTTCGTGTTTCGGTGTCCGCCCGACTATCCCATCCACCCACCTCGGGTCAAACTGATGACAACGGGCAATAACACAGTGAGGTTTAACCCCAACTTCTACCGCAATGGGAAAGTCTGCTTGAGTATTCTAGGGTAAGAGGAGACTCCTAAGTGGCCAAGTTGGTTGTCAGCAAATACTACTCTAGGCCAGCCTTTATCAACCAGGGTTTCTCATCTGAATCACAGAACACGGAAAATAATTGGAATGACTGTTCCCTCAATTCTTCCCTGGATGGTACTTGATTAGTATCATTCTAGAGGCAAAAAACAGAATTTATGATGTACAATGGATGCCTTAGTGAAGTGGTTCACCCCGAGCAGCAGTAGCACCTGGGAATTTATAGCCATACAGAATCTGGGCCCCACCCTAGACTTATTATATCAAAAGCTCTGAGGGTAGGGCCAGCAATGTGTCTTACAGGCTCTCCAGGTGATTCTGGTGCAGACTGTTGAGAACCACTACCTTAGGGCATCAGGGCTTAATTCTTTCCTGAGCAGGTTGAGAAAGGCTGCAGATCCTGTGCCATTCAAGGGTGTGAATGTCTTATTTCTGAGTTTCTCATGAGTGGCTTTGGAGGAAGTGGTGATTATATTTTAACAACTGAATGAAAAATGTTAGATTGGAAATCATCAGCTTTGAAACAAGTTTCAAGTACATTTTTGTTTCTAGGTGATGCTAAGATTTTGCTTCATGTAGTTCTCATCCATTCCCTTTAACCGCCTTTGGGGGTTAAAAATTCAGAATGGAAATATCTTCTAGCGTATTCTGGATTGGTCTTTTTATTGTGGTCTGAATTTCCCTGAGTCAGAGAACAAGTAAAAACTGAAGTTAAGAAAGTTGCCCAGACTGGTGATACTGTTCTCTTTTTCCTGTCCAGTCCAATACTTTTTAGGTTTGTGTAGGGAAAAGGCAACTGAAACAAACTTCTCCTCATCCCCATTTCTCTCAAATGTAGGAATTTGTTCCATGATTGTGGCAGTGAGAAAGTCCTTTAAAGGAGATTGTCTTTAAAGAAGCCCTTTATCTCGTTAGGGTAGAGAATTGTCTGTGCTGGAACGATGGTGATCTGTGTGTCCCACAGTGGTAAGGAGATTCACTTGTTGCTTCTGTATGGAAGCTGTTCTTGAACATGTTTTTGTGTTAAGTTTTCCTTCGTTAGGCCAGCATAAAACTATTTTGAGCAAACATCAGCTCACAGTAGAAACAGGGGAAGTAAGACAGTGTGGAGTAAAAGTGGCACAAGTATTGGATGGAAAGGAAAAGAAGCTACTCTGAATTTGAAAATTTGCCATCAAGAATCAGAGGAGGAAAAAAAAAAAGAATCAGACGAGAATATTCCCATGCATACTTAGTTGTCCATTCACTTTATCACCGTCATTCCTTTCCTCCTTAACTATAAAAAACATTGGGCTGACTTACAAAAGACATTGAAAGTTTACCCTGTTGACTTCAGTTCCCACATACTAGAGGCTTCAAAGAGTGTGATGTCTAGGGTTCCTGGGGGAGCAAAGCTGAGAAGCAAAGTTGAGAGGCACTGCAGCGAGCTCTGAGGGAGCTGCTGTTCCTCGGCACTTACTGGCCTTTCCTCAAGACCAGCAGGGAGAAGGACCTGGCCAGTTCACTTGAACAAGCCAGTACTGTTTTAGGTTATGTTCAGCTTCCAGCTCAGGTGCCATCTCTTCTATTAATTGAGCTAAAACATAAATGTCTTTATGTCCAAGCTTCCCTCCTCCCAACATTCCATCAGGTTTATGAAAGAGGAGTTATTTTGGTGTTTCTCTGTTGTTGAAGATGTTATTCATGTATTATTTTTAAATCCTCCACACTCTCGGAATGCCCTTTATTTCCTTTCTGTCTTTTGTCAGAGTTATATAGTCTTCAGAGAACTTGACAATCTTTGGGGGCTTGATAGAGACTGGATCCCCAATCATCAGTCCCACCACATGGCCTCTATGTAACCAGATGACTTCACTCCCTTCTCTGCCTCTGTGCTCAACTTCTCTCTGACTCCATCACCACCCATAAATAAATAAGTAAGCCCTTTGAGATCCATGGAGGTTAACATTTAGACTGTCTTTGGAGTTGTTTTCTTACCTTATTTCTTTCATTTTGGTGAAGGGAACCTCCCCTGTCTACTGTTTCTCTCCTAGCCCTGAGAAAATCCCTTCAAAGTTAGCATGCTTGCTTTACCCTCTTTTGTGCCACTTGATAAGAGGATTAGTCAGTTGACTGATTTCTGGTGAATGAGAGGAGATGGAGGCTGGGAAATTCCAGAGTATTCATAGTGAAGGAGAAAGTGAGTCACTTACGACGGTGCTGCCAGGCCCCAGGGTACTTGTTCACTGGTCTTTCTGTGTGGCCTTTCCCATCTCTCTCTGCCTCACGAGCTTCCCTCCCCTCTGCTGTGTTTTGCAGTACGTGGACTGGCCCTGCCTGGAGCCCTGCCCAGAGCATCTCGTCTGTGCTCATCTCCATCCAATCCCTGATGACCGAGAACCCCTATCACAACGAACCTGGCTTTGAGCAGGTAAGGCCAGGTGGGCCCAGCTCTTCAGTGTAGAATATTGAATATTGGGTTTTAATAGATCTGCTTGAGGGTTTTTGTTTCATTTTTGACCTGGCTCAGTCCAGTGTATTAAACTTGTCACTGTTGGAACTGGCATGTGTGTGCCTTAAGAATGAATTTTTTTCTTACTAAATGACAATAACATTATTGAGTTATTTCCATTGACTTGGATTAATCTACCATGTGGAAGTCAGTGGAGTCATTTGGAAATTGATTTCCATGTCTTTTTTGGAAGGTTGCAGCCAGTGTTCTTCTGTATGCCTCCATTGTCCAGTATCCCTTTAAGGTGCTCCCAAGTGACTGCTGCTGAGCCAGACTTTTCTTCTGGAGTCCTGAAGTACTGTTACCTACAGAGCCAAAGGAGCAGTTGTTGGCTAGAGCAAGAATATTTTACAAAGAAAAGGTGGAGGAAACTCCTGTTTTCCAAGGGGGTATCATGTCCAGCCACTGCCAAACATTTACATGTAACTTCTCATTTAATCCTCATACTGTCTCTGCAAAATAAATGTTATCCCTATTTTCAGCTGAGGTAATTGTGACTCAGAGAAGTTAGTTAACTTTGACAAGGACGCACAGATCAGGATGTAGTCCCAGGAGCCCAAAGTTTTATATTGTTCCAGAGACCCTTCCAGGGTTACTCGTGAGCACAGGAAAAGAATTCCACTGATATCTCAAAGGATAATAATTCATTTTATGTGATTAAAACAGCTTAATTCATTTTGAAACTATTTGAGAAAACATTAACGTTGGTGATTCCTCTGCAGACCTAAAGAAAGGGGGAAATACCCTTTAAGAATGAACAAAAATTATTCCCTAAGCCATCCTTTCCAAACATATAGTGAATGCAATTTCAGGAGTAGTAGAAATGGAAATGGACTGTGTTGGCTAACCAAGGAGCTTATTTTTACATATTGTTTGGAAATTCAAGACATGCGTGCGAAGTTGCTTCAGTCGTGTCGACTCTTTGCAACCCTATGGACTGTAGCCTGCCAGGCTTCTCTGTTCATGGGATTCTCCAGGCAAGAGTGGAGTGGGTTGCTGTGCCCTTCTCCAGGAGATCTTCCCAACCCAGGGATCAAACCTGCATCTCTTATTTCTCCTGCATTGGCAGGCAGGTTCTTTACCACTAGCACCACTAGGAAGCCCATGTCACTTTCAAGACATGTGACTTTTATTCTTAAATCTACCAAACATTCTTGGTTCACCGAACCCTCTTGTCTTGGTGGTTTTTCAGTTTCCCAGGCAGAAAGAAATGCCAGACTCTTCCGTTTGTTAAGTAGTTAGGTCCAAATCACTTACATCCTTCTCAGATGACTACAGTGACTTAATAATAGGATGTGTACACCTGTTGAGTGCCACACAACTTTTAAAATCATGGAATCAGATCAGAGCCACCACCCTCATTTCTGTTCCCTCCTGTTTTCATATGATACTTACTATTTATCAAAGTAGAGACTGAAAATCCAGCTTCACAAAAACAGTATGTCATCAACAGGAATGTAATACAGGTCAGTATTAAAACTGAACTGCTATCTCAAGGTAATAGTTAGCATGGAGTTTTCTCTTGTTTTCCTCAAAAAGTTTACAGTATCCCACATTGCCCTGTGATTTTGCTCTGATGCACGTTGGGAACTGAGATAGTAGGCTGAAAGCACGTTTATCTTTCCTGTTCATTTTATGTTTTGATCAGGGGCCAAGGCTCTCATTGATTGATGGTGGTAGGAGGGGGCAACAAGGGAAGAGTTAAAGGTAAAGGTTGGGACGCCATGCTCTCACATTTTCATATCAGCTCTCTAAACCAAGTTTGGAGTTTTTCTTTTGAAATTTCGAGTTCTACATCTGATAGATAATAGTTGATTCAATGATGGTGGCACCAACGGGCATGTAAAGGAGTTAATCAGGAAGCATCCTGCTGTCTATAGGTTTTTCAGGTTGAGACTCCTAGCATCATTTATAACTTTTTGTCCCACCATTATTCTTACATATGGTTATTTCCCACTTAATCCTTTCTGCAAGGCTGTTCATTTCAAGCTTAGGGAAATTTGATGCGTCTGGTTTGCTGCTTGTAGTCAAATGATCCATAGCAGATGGGTGTTGGTATGCATGGGGAGAGGTGAGTGGTCTCGAGCACTTAGTTGTTCTTCATGTCTGCCATGTAGTGGGAAAGGTGTCCGCATAGTTAATTTGCTTGGTTCATATACCGTATACTAATCTAAAGTCTCTTCTCACTGGGTTTTCTTTTTACCTGAATTTTATACTTCGATACTGTGCTATCTGTCACATTATAGGAGAGACATCCAGGGGACAGCAAAAATTACAATGAATGTATTCGGCATGAGACCATCAGAGTGGCAGTCTGTGATATGATGGAAGGAAAATGTCCCTGCCCTGAACCCTTAAGGTATGTGTAAAGAGAGCCTACTTGATACTTGGTATTCCTTTTGGAGATTTAACTTGTTCATACCTTTGGGGCAAAAGGAAAGATGTGGTTCATGCCTTTAAAGAGCAAGTGACCAAAGGGTTATCTAAGAGGAAGTTCAGAGGGCCTCTCAGTTTTTGGAGAGTGCCAGGCCTGATGGGAAAGATGTAGTTCATGCCCTCAGGGAGCCCTTGTTTGATGAGGACCTGTACATTAATTAAAGACATGGTGACTGTACACAGCCAAATGAGGTGTAGAGCACGTCATAATAAACCCATTTCTTAGTGTTCATGTCTACTTCTAGGTATTAAAACTAGATGAACAAAGAGTTAATGAAACAAACTTTTGTAAGATTTGAAGGGGCTACTTTTCTTTTTTTTATGTTGATATAGGGTTCATATACAATGTTTCAGGAGTATCTAGGAGAATTTTGAATAAGGTTTGGGATTAGGGATGGCCTCTGGAAAACGATTGAGCAAGTCATGAGTTGAAGTTGGGGTTTAGGTGATCAGTATTAACAATCACTCCCATTTAAAAATCCTTAAAATCTCTAAGGGAAATAAACCATGGGCAGTCAGTGGTTACTTTCTCTGTTTTCCATTCAAAGATCTTCGTAGGAAACCAAATCTGGTCATGGGAACTCTAGCTGCTTAATTTGGCATTAAAGTTAGATGGTGAAGCGGTGGCGCCTTCCCATCTTGTGCCTAACTTAAACTTCTCTGCCTTTTTTCCAGAGGGGTGATGGAGAAGTCCTTCCTGGAGTATTATGACTTCTATGAGGTGGCCTGCAAAGATCGCCTGCACCTTCAAGGCCAGACTATGCAGGTAACAATGGAGCCCCTGCTGCTAGTTCCAGAGACCTTACAACCAGACATTTAAACCCCACCCCCTGAAGGGTGACATCCACATCTGTCATAGCATTCAGAACCAAAAGGAACCTGATGCATTTGAGTCACTGAGACCCAAAGAGAGTGAAGCCATCTGGAGTTAGTTCTAGGTTCCTGGCATAAAGTAGGTGCTCATGAGTAGAATCTGAATCATTCTACTTTCTATCCTGGAACTCCTTCCAATCTTGGTCAGCAATCTTTTCAAACTAAGAATATCAGCCCTCTCAGAATTTAGGGATTGTAGAGTCAATTATTGGAATTTCATCCAAAGTTCAGAGGGGTGTCAAGAGAAAGAATGCTTAGGGAAACATTGCGTGTGCAGTTATTATTATTGAAAGATTCCTGTTACAAGGATGGTAACCAGTTGTTCATTCTCTGCCAGAAATGTGCTTCTGCTTCTAGTAAGAATGCAGAATTCAGGCTTGTTTAAATGAAAAGGTTCTTATTAAACTAAATTGTAAATAGACTCAGATATAAGCAGTAGGTTGAGAACCCTCCTGTCCTGAAGGACCAGTCCTGTGTCTTTTGGATCCTTTACTTGCTATAGAAAAGTGGTGACTTGGCTATGTGACTAAGACATCATCAGGTTTTTTCCAGTTCTTTTTGGTCTGTGTTTCCACACACCCAACACCACCAGCCATGGGAGTAAATGTCCTGTTTCCTCAGGTGCTCCTCAGAGATGGTAGTTTCCCTATCCTTCCTTCAAGGACTTCCTCCCTACCTGCCCCATTTAAACTCAGAAGACAGGGCCAGTTCAAGGTTGACTTGTTCCCTGAAACTTTTCTAAGAGTACATTGAGGACACTGCATGCTTTAGCTTGTTCCCCATCAGGAATTCTCTTTGCTGGTATCTAGCAGTATTTCTAATAGTCTGTGAAGGAAAAACAATTTCTGATGAGGGAAGGGCAAGAAAAACAGCATCTGGGGAAGAGGAGAGTGGGTGGAAATGGAGCCAGTGATGAAAGGAGGAAGATTTGAGAAATTGACAGCTCCAGAGTAAGTGTGAAGTTCAGCCTCTGGGGACCATAACCCTCACATGTGGAAAGTGCAAGCTCTAGTCTCGAGACTGTGGTTTACATCCACTGGCCCCGATCATGAGGGTAATGTGTGTGCAGAAGTGTGACAGGAGTTTATGTGGGAGAAGCAGACATTATGTGAGAGAGAGGATCATGTACTTTTTTGTAACTGCCAAGGTTACACTTGGTAAACCTTGGCCCAGCTACCTTGCTGCCATAATCCCTATTTAGCATTTTTAATTACTTTTTTATATTCTCCACCCCACCCATAGTTATTTTTGAGACTTTAAAGACAGTTATCTCCTTTCTACATGATGTTTGGTGATCTTTGATCTCAAATGACAAGGACTGGAGTGATGCCCAAAAATCTAGACAGGAATGTGGTGACTGATCCCTGGGGAGGAGGGCAGGTGCTTATCCAGAAGTCAGAATTCCTGAGTTCTCTACCCTCCTGTGATCTCAGAAAAGTAAATTACCCTTTTGAGTATAGGGAATGAAGGACAGTTTTTCCCTTGTATAGTTTGTATGAAAGTGAAGTGTTAGTCGCTCAGTTGTATCTGACTCTTTGTGACCCCCATGGACTGTAGCCCACCAGGGATTTCCCAAGGGAATGTCCATGGGATTTCCCAAGCAAGAATACTGGAATAGGTTGCAATTTCCTTCTCCAGGGGATCTTCCGACCCAGAGTTTGAACCCAGGTCTCCTGCATTACAGGCAGACTCTTTACCATCTAAGCCCCAGAGACCCTCTCATAGTTTGTATGAGGTTAACTGAAAACATTGCCATACTTAATGATTACAGTCCTCGTCTTGAATTTCTCTTCTCTCTCTCCCTGTTAGTGTGTCCCCCTTTGGCACATTGGCTTGCTTTTGGGGAATGCAAACACATTCTAATGTTAGCCCAAGCCAGACCTGTCTGCTGTTGAACGTGCCACAGTATTCTTAAACAAGGATGATGTCTGCTGTTGGGAATCTCTGTGCTATGCCTTCCTCTGTCCCCATGCTCAGAAGTTGAGCGTGTACTTCATGCGGGCCTAAAGCTCTCTCTCTAGGGTGAGCCACCCAGACTTGAATCTTCCTTCCCGATTGTCTCCTTTCCCCCACAGGACCCTTTCGGAGAGAAACGGGGCCACTTTGACTACCAGTCCCTCTTGATGCGCCTGGGACTGATTCGTCAGAAAGTGCTGGAGAGGCTCCATAATGAGAACGCCGAAATGGACTCTGATAGCAGCTCATCTGGGACAGAGACAGACCTGCACGGGAGCCTGAGGGTTTAGACCCTGCTCCCCTCACCCCTCCCCCAACTCGAGAGTCCCAGCAAAGTCCCTTTCCCCCACCCCAGGGATGGAGAGGCACTGTGTATCTCCCTCCAAATGTGACGTCATCCTGCAAGATGGCAAGAACCAAGCAAGCTCGGATCCCAGGGTGTGGGAGAGGGGAGGCGGTTTCTGATCTGACTTCCTTGGCTCTCAAGCATCTGGGACTGTGTTCATCCCAAATCAGAGGCCAAGGTACCTATGCAGAAGCACCTAGGGCGAGGGCCTCTGGCAAAAAAACAAAACCAACACACCTCTCCACGGGGCCAGCTCCTTAGGGACAGGTGGGAGACCGAAATTGCAATTCCTAGAGGGAGTGTGCCCAAAAGATTTATGGGAATATCTGGAAGGGAGCTTGGGGTGGGGGGCTGTCTGTGACACTTCAGCAGTCTGGGTGGTTGTCTGTCTGTCTGTCTGTCTGCAGTCTTGAAGCAGGGCTCCCCAGTGCCCTTTTCCTCCCTGCCTCTACCCCCATTTTTTCCCATGGGCCAGCGTAAAAGTTTTTCCTAATTTATAGTCACTGTTCTAGACAGACCAAAGAGAAGGAACAGTGGTGGAGTCTAGGCTGCTGATGAGTAAGCTTTACCTAGCACCTGAGCACCTTTCTCCTCTGTCCCCCATTCCCTCACCCATTTTAGATTTAAGACAGAAGGTAAATGTGACTGGGACTGAACCAAGGTCGTGGTAAAGCCTGCACAGGCACCATAAGAAACTGAAAATGCCATTTGTTCCCACAATCACTGATTTGAAAAGTCCCCAACACAAGCAGCAGCTGTGTGTATGGGATTAGAGCCACTACATAGAATAGTCTCTTTAACAGATTTTTCATAAATACTAGTCACAATGAGGGTATTTCTCTGGGGTGGGGGTGGGGGGGGGCATACAGAGGAGGCTGATGCTAGTCCTGTTGTATTTTGTTTGGCTGTCCTTGCTTATTCACTTCAGCCTGTAGTCCCACCTTCTCACTTCAAAGCCCAGGGAGCTGTGGGGGAGCAGGGGTAGCCAATGGCAGAGGGGTGGGGGCTGGGACTCTGAAGACTCCTCCCCTTCTCCACCCCGCTCACCTCTAGCTGCTCATCACTGACTGATGGGTGTTTCCCTGGCTGTGTTGCTTCTCTTATCTGTATTTAGCTGCAGTGATCCTTTAGCTGGTTGGCTCAGAAAAACGTGCTTTAGGTGCCCTGTGATACTGGGCATCAAGGGAACCCATCCTTCCGTTTTTGATGTGTTCTGTACTTTCCAGATTCTTACTGTTAGGGCTCCCAGTGGGCTAACAGTGAGCCACATGACGCAGGGCCTCAGTCAGTATCCAGCCACACGTAAGGGGAGGGTAACGGTCATTCATCCCCGCTCTGCCCGCTGCTAGGGAGGCCTCTGCCTGTGGATCACGGAACCTCCCAGGGGTGGGAGGGTGGGCACAAAGGAGAATGTCCTACTTGGGAGGGCAGGAAGAAAAACTGGACAGTAAGTGGGCTTGGGGGATGGAGGTTTAGCTTTGTACCTAAAGGCTGGGTCTCTTCACAAGGAGACTCAAAAAGGGACCCTGCTTCCAGTTTCCCCTCTTCATTCCCAGAGCTAGTACAGGGCTTAGAAGGATGCCCTTGGTCTGCTGGTCCGGTGTTGTCTGTCATCCATTTAAGTGTTCCCACTTTCAAGTGACAATCTTCCTTGGCCCTGCCATGGGCAGAGCATGTCTGGCATACCAGCCTGACTTTTACGCCCTAAATCTTGAGTTGAGGAAATATATGCACAGGAGTCAAAGAGATGTCTTTATATCTGACTGTACATAAATGAATTTTTTTTTTTTCCTTTTTGGTGCAATAAAGTTTGTTTTGGCAGAAGGAGGAAGCGCCTGTGGGTGTGGGAGGGTTTGTGTAAAAGGAAGAATGTGATCATTCTAACAACCACACCTCTCACCTAGGCCTGAAACTGTTGCATAAAGATAGTGCTCATTGGAAGCCAGAAACTTGGGTTACATAATGTGGTGTGGAAGCAGGACTGCTAGTGACAAGTTTCCATCCATCAGAAATACGGTCCTTTTTTTGAGGCTGTAACTTTGGCAGTCAAGGAGTGCCATCTTGGTCTCAGTTGCTTTCAAAGAAATACCTATTCAGGAAGTGAACATGTCCTAAAGGACAGACAGAGCTAGCTATATATCCCCTTGGTAAGGGAAAGGTGTATCAGTATGGATATTCCAAACCATTGGGTTTTCAGTTTTCTGATAGCAAACCAACCCTTGGGAATTTAGAATTAAAGACCACGAAGACAGGGCTTAACTCTGGCCACCCAGCTCATCTCTATTTGCTATAGAAGGCTCTTGCTTTCTGGTAGAAAGGCTTCTCTTGGTTGACCATCTGTATAGGAAGAAATTAAATACGAAATCTATTAACCTGTGCCAGGCAAAGCTAGATAAAGGCAAGCCTGGGCTCTGGGGTTAGTTGGCCTAGGCTCTAACTTGAGTTCTGCTTAAGGTGGTAGGTGGCCCCTGTCAATTAAGATTCCTCACCTAAAAAAAAAAAAAAAGATTCCTCACCTGAAAGGTTAGGACACCTACTTGACACTTAACATTGTGAGGGCTATGTAAAAGGTATATAAAGCTGGGTGTCTCACGGGTGTTCAATAAATGATTCCCACCAATAAGGCTAGAGGGACCTGGTGATCACTATAGGAGGGAAAGTCAGTAAGGAATTTGAGAAATGCTGCATCCACTACTGGTCGATTCCTCTCATTGCATTTCCTTTGCTCTAACCACCATTTCACATTGACCTGTGTTTCCTTCACACTCACAGCCACGTCTGCTGCCATAAGCTGGAACCTCTACAGAGGAAGCTGGAAGAGACTGAAAGTGAATATTTATTGGCCTATTAGGGTCTGCTCATTTGAGATAACATCTTGTGAGGAAGGGGTTAGAATTAAATTAAGAGACTAGAATTTATGTCTCAGGGCTACAGAGACTAGACTGTCTTAGCCAGGAGATAAGACAGCCTTCATTCTAGGCCCGGCTCTACCATGACCTTGTAGTAGATGACCTGTGCAAGTCATTTTATCTGCTCACTGTTCTCTGTTACTCAGGTTACCCTTAGTGGATAAACAAGGTTTTCTCCAATAAAAATGCAATGTGAAGGCACTTTAACAAAATAATAAAGTAATGAATGAAGAATATTGGGGGAAGAAAAAAACTTGGAATTTTTGGTGGGGTTTTTTTGGTTCTTTTTTAAAACAAAGTTGTCCAGGTTTTATTCACCACCAGCTCCTCCCTCTTCTCCCTGCCTGTTGCTGTGCCCACTTCATTCCCAGTCAAGGAAGCGCTTCTCTGGCCTCCTCTGCTGTAATCTCCTGGGAGTAGAGGTCTGTGAAGAGAGCTGGAAGCCAGTAGTGGGCCTCCCCTGGGGCCTGCAGGTCCAGCCAAGCCAGCCCTTCCTTCAGCAGGTGTTCCTGGTGGAAAAAGGAAAAAGTCAGTTGAGAAAGGGGAGTTTCCACAAAGTAGGGTATATAATCCTCAAACCTATCTTGGCTTCAGTAGGGTTTTCAAACTAAATCTACAAGAGTGCCTTCACATATCCACACAGCCAAACTGGAATGATGTGTTTAACCTAGATCTTTGCCCACTGTGTGAGAAATACTACAAGTTGCTTAATCTGTGCTGCTGGGAAAGAGGATCATGACAAAGGGGGATGTTGTGGAAGGAAGGTAGGGCCACAGAAACATTTGCTACATGGCCTTGAGTAAATCACTGACTCCATTCCCAAAAACAAAATGGAGATCACTAACTTTCAGTTAACTTATTGAGTAACAGACAGCTACAAGACAGGGAAACCCTTCCGGAGAAGTTAATGGAAAGTCTGTATTAGAATGGACTCATAGTTCCTGTAACTGGAAATATGCTCCACATGGGTTTGTTTGACCCAATATTATTAAACAAATGTTTATGTCATCCCCACTTCACAGATGAAGTTAAGTCTTTAGTTTAACTGCCCGGGTAAGGATATTGAAAGCCAGGGATCCTACATGTTCATGCTACTCTCTCTTCACATTAGTCTTTCATTAGTACCAGGAAACTTGTATATATAAAACTATATATAAATGCACTAATCATAGAAATGTAATATCATTAGTTAATAGTTCCTTCACTGTATATCAACTATTAATTTCAGTCAAACCACATTAACCGTCTGACCAGGCTCTACAGGTCATGAGAAGGTGTTGGTGACTCCCCAGTGGCAGGCTGGCTGTACCCATGTGCCAGTGTTTGAAGCCCCCTCCTTTGTGAGTTCTACCTCTCTGTGCCATCTGCAGAGAAACACTGGGATTACTTCTGTGTGGTAGCAGCAGCCTTCAAAGCAACAAGTTAGAAGCTGCAGCCCTTGCCTGAGTGGTACCTGTCTACCCACCTCCTCCCATCTGGGGGCCCATCTTTTCTCAGCCATTCCAAAAGTCACGTACCAGCACTTGCCGCGCTCGCTCCGTCTCCCATTTAAGACTGGCCTTGATATCACTGACAGTCACATAGCCATTTTTCTGAAGGAAGGAACAGGGAATGAGTTAAGTGTGTGCTTTCCCTTAGAATCCAGCATCTGCCCAGGGACAAGTAATTTATCCAGACAGGAGGGGGACCTGCCCTTGGGTAAAGCCTAAGGGAGCACAGAAAAGAAAGTTTAGAGGTCCCGGCAGAAGTAAGAAGTGATTTTCAGGATGACAGAGGTAGGCAGACTGAGGTGCTCAGTCTTAAGTAGAATCCCTGGTACTAAATATTAATGTAGACTTTTACAGAGAACTCGAGAGTATGGCAAAGAAAGATTCAGAATGATTAACTGATAGGAAGGAATGATGATCATCAAAACTGATCATAATCTAAAATAATTAAGAATTCAGCCCTTGTCCAGCCTCACCCGAATCATTCCCCAAGCCAGAAAAGCCCCCTCCCTCCCTTGCTCAGTTCTAGTCTACACTACAGCACTGAGAAAACGGAACATGTCTTCCTTAAACATGTGATAAGGATCTGCAGGAAGACGGTACAGCTTAAGGCACTATTAAGGAACAGGAGGATGGCAAACAAGATTAAAAATTTTTTTCAAAGAATCCATAAAGTAGTTTTACAGAGACATCAAAAAAATCTGTTCACCAAGGATATTCAGTTAGTGGTCTGCATGTCTGTCTACTCCTCCACTAGAATGTAAGCTCTTTGAGAGCAGGAACTATGTGATACCCATGTTTATTTGCCCCTACAGCCTGGCCCAGTGCTTTGCACTGTAGCTGCTCAATAAACATCTGCTAAATAAGCACAGGTCTGAGTAGTGCATCCATTAGACAGCTGCAGCAAAAGGCACGAGTGACGGTGGGGAGGACATCAGAAAATACCTTCCCAGACTGCCATGTACATGCATGCACACGCACTCACACACACACACTCAGAAGGCACACCAGTACCTCTGCCAACTGCAGCACCACAGTGTGATCCATATTGAGCTCAGCAGGAACAGACTGAATGAGGTAAGTGCCACCCACAGGGATGATGCCGAAGCCAGTGCCGAGTGCCTTTAGTTTCTTGATGGCCCTGATCAGGTCGTCTCTGAGGTGAGGAACAGCTGCGTAAAGATCCCTGGCAGACCAGTCCTAGCAACAGTGCAGTTTCAGCTCTGCCCTAGGCAGGATACCCTGATGGAAGACTCCCAAGTCTGCACAACATTTAACTACATCGGTAAAAAGGAAGGGTTAATGTGCACCAAATGGTGCCTGGACATTCAAGGGAGATGGTAGAGGAGTCAGGCTTTCCATTCAGCAAGCCATTCCAACACCAGAGATAAAAACTTGCTTCTAGGAGCCCATCAGGAAATGTGAATAAGCGAGCTGAACTTAATAGGGAGTAGTGTGAACTATGGCAAAATACAGAATGCTTATCTATTTTAAAGGGGGCAACCCAACTGATTACTGCCATTTGGAAATTCAGACCCAGCAGTGTTAGATTTTCTGATTTCTTAGTTGACAAGTGAAATTAGAGAAGAAAATCCACATCTGAAAATGTGCAGACCACATAGGCAGTCTACAAACTGATTAGCTTTTTTCACCTTTTCTCAAATTGGAGTCATGCATAAAGGCTAGTGAACCAGGGCAATTTAGACCCCATCTTCTGAGCTCAACTCCTTTCCCCAGCCTTTCTCAGTGCCTGCTCTAATCTCCTTGACCACAAATAACATCAAGAGTATACACCACCTCAAGTATGTTTAAAAAAAATGTGCGTGTATACACACACATTCACGTATTTATGCATGCTTAGGAGAAAATCAATCAAAATGTTTAATAGTAATAATCTCTCAGCTGAGAAACAATGGGTGGTTTGGTTTTTTTTTTTTTATCTCTTTTCAGTTTTCTAAAATAAAAACGTTTCTTCTGATCATAAAGAGGAATAAAAAAGATTTCTAAACTAGCCTAGACCTACAAACAGAAGAAAAGATTTCCACCTGATTTTTAAAGACCTTTCTATACTCCCAAGAGGTTGGAAGACAAAACCTACTGGCTGACATCCTGGGCGAATTTGCCCCTTCCTTTTAACACCTGTTGATGCAGTTCCTCCAAAGTTATCAGACCTATTGGAGAGGGGGGACAGAAAGCAGTTGAAGGATTACCTTTATGACTTAAAAAAGTCAGCATCATATCTGAAAAACTGTTCTCTTGACACCAAGGCTGTGTCTACAGCGAATGATTTCTAACTGGTTTTAAGCTTTAAGACCATTCAGTATGCTTATTAAGATGACACCACTGGATGACAATTTTGAAGGTCACATTTTGGGGAGCAAAGAGACTCAGTTGGCATCAACACACCTTGGAGAAGCAGAGCAGGCCTACCGTTACTAAGGAGAAAATCATAACCCAGACATATCATCTATCGAGGGAAAGGCCTATTTTCTACCTCCCTATATGTTCTGTAACAACTAGGGGCTAAGCTTTCCTGACCAAAGACCTTTGGAGAATAGAGAGAATCATTCATGTTTACCGCTGGCCATGGAGACCAGCCATGAACTCAACTGCATGAAGCACTCATGTGCTTCTCAGGACCAAACAGCTTCTCAAGACCCTATTGGCCTGCAGACTGCCAGACAGGAAAAATCATTTTTCAACATTTTTTTTTCCCTCTCAGAGAAGCCCAAAGTCCAGTCCACAGGACTCCATTCAGCCACCCTCACCTCCATTCCGGTGCTTCAGGGCCAGGCACACTTCAATAATCTGGACACCCAGCTCATAATAGAAGTCTCCCACGCCTAGCATCTCAGACCAAAATCCTTTTCCAGCTAAAAGACAAAAAGACAAAAGCTAGGTTATTTATTAGTTATAACTTTTTCTTTCAAAGCTAGATTAAAACATCTACTCTATGGGAAGTCTTCTCTGCCCAGTGTTAAGCCCTTCTGGACTCAGGATGCTCAATACAATCTGACTCTTGGTTATTCCTACTAAACAACAGGTTCAGAAAGTTTTAAAGGTGGGCAATATAAAAAGCAGTTCTATTTGGCTGCTATGTCTGGCTCAGGATATACAGAGTGAAATATAATGGGACATATGGTCTAGACAAAGCTAAGAGAAAGAATAAGCAGACATGGCATTCAAAAATCCACTGAAGATATTTTATTGAGTAAAAAATGCAGGTTATAAAGTAGTAATTACAGCATAACCCCATATATCTTTAAAAAATAATGTATAAATATGATGAAGGTGTCTAGAAAGTAAATATACCTTAACCATACTTTATCTCTGCAATAACGGGCAGGGTCAAAAGACTTTTACTTTCTCCTTTTATTTTCTTTGTTGACTAACTGAAACACATACCACTTTTATCAAAACTAAATACATTTTTTTTTAATAAAGGGAAAAAATAGTCATAAAAAAATTCCAGAGCACATCATTCCAGGGAAGATCATGTACACTGTCCACTCAGCCTGCACTCCAAACTCTCCATTGTTCCCATCAAACTGGACAGTCATCCTGCTAGGTACTCCCTATAGATAACATCCTCTAGATCTCCCTGTAAGCCTTTACAGAAGATGTTCCAGCAATAGTGATGACAATTAGGTGAGCTCTGTCCCTTAGCAACCCTAGAACAACGCACCCCTACGGATTCCTTACAGGCCAGAGGATCCACTCCAATAGTGGCACACATGTCTTGAAACTGCACCCGGAACTCAGGATTCTTCCGGATCTCCTGCTTGTGTTTGCTGGCAAATTCTTCCAGGTTGGTCTTGAACATGTCCAACTGCTTTGACATCTGCAGGATGAACAAGGGGAAGGTTAGGGGCAACCCAAACAAGTGATAACTGAATGCCAAGAGTAGGCCCCTGGGCCAGTGGCATGGCAAAGGCTGAAATAACCTACTGTCTTCAGGACTACCATTATACTGTTAACTGTTCCCTTCCCTTTTTTCCCTGCCTCTTCTTCACAGTTCTGCTATAACAGAAACAAGATGCTGTAATGCTGCTTCAATTCTAAAATACACATTTTTTCCCTATGTGTTTCTGTTCTAAAGTCAGTATGCATCTAACAATTCTTTCTTTCCCATTCTTTCTTTTTTAAAAAATTTTTATTTACTCATTCATTCACTTCCTTCCAGTTTTATTGAGATAAAATTGACTTACAGCACTGTATATACAGCATTATATGACATAATTATCTGACTCATATACATCATGAAATGATCATAGTTAAGTTTTGTGAACATCTATCATTCAGATAGAAAATTACAGAAAGAGAAAAAAATGTTTTTCCTTGTGATGAGAACTCTTAGGATTTACTCTCCTAACAACTCTTATTATATAACATGTTGCAAGTGCTTTTCTTTTCCGGGGGGGGGGGGGGGGGGGGGGGGGGAAAATGTTATTAAACTGAAGGACCTACAAACGATGACCTACTGTATAGCATAAGGAACTCTACTCAATATTCTATGATGACCTACATGGGGAAAGAATCTGAAAAAGAATAGATATATATGTAACTGACTCAACATGCTATACATCTGAATCTAACAGAACATTGTAAATCAACTATATTCCAATATAAAATAAAATTTATTTAAAAATCTAATGAAATTAATTAATTGAAGATGCACCTAATAATCAATTTTGCAGCATTCACACAGTGGGAAATCTTCAGCAACTGGCAGAAAAGCTATATAGGAGAGTATGGAAGCCTGGCATGAATCAGGTGTGTTGTTGAATCAATCTGTGGGTTAAGGACCTCCTTGAGGCTAACCCAGGATAAAGAATCTCTGAGGAATGGTTGTGAGTCTAGTCTACCACATTACATTCTAAAGCTACATTCTTTTTAGCTTCAGGGGATATTCTGATTTCCTATTTGCATTACTCCTTCTCTTTGCCTAATTAACAAAGCTTATCTACAAGCCACCAAGAATAACCACTCCTGGCCCAGCATCTCATTTTCTCCTATTAAAAATTTACATGTTATTATAGTCACCATTTCCAGTTGATTCCTGCATGTTATCTCCCTCTATGAGTGGGACCTTTGGAAGAGCACAGCTTGTGTCTACCTTCTTTCCTCAGTTCAAGGGCCCCATTTCCCTGCCTCACTGCCTCCTTTTCTTCACCAGGAAAAATAAGTGAGTACACTAGAGGGCATGTACAGAAAAGGGAAGTACTAGAGAAGGAAACTGCAGGAACCACACCGTCGTTACTGTCACACACTTCTGGTACGCACCTAGATGTGATGGTGGTGGGTGTCAGAGGTTAGGCAATATTTCCATGTTATTCTTTGGCATTTAAAGTAAAAACTCAAAAGATGCAAATCAAAGACGCGTCTAATAATCAATTTTGAAGCATTCACACAGTAGGAAATCTTCAGCCACTGACATGGCTGAAGTTTTCTACCACTTACTTACCAAGAGAAATCTTCTACCACTTACTATCTATGTAACCTTGGATAAAGCACTTAACACCTCAGTGCCCTCAATTCTAAACTGCAAAGAACAGAGTTCTTTCCTGATAGAACTGTCAAAAGGAATGAACAAGACAGTGTACCTAAAGAAAATGGACATATGCCTGGGATGCTAAAAGTAGGTAATCATTCAAAGATGTCAGCTATCGTTGTTATTAGCAAGTCACCTAAATGATCTGAGCAGCACAGAAATCAGGATTTGCCAAATGCCCTATTTTTGGTTGATCCAAACAGTCTGGTTTATATCAGAGGAGTCCTGCCCAGCCTTATGGTATCTCCTTTGTTACCTGGAGCCCTCCAACCTACTCACCTGGGCCAGTTGGTCCTCAGCCAAGACAGTCCCTCGCTCCTTGTACTTGGCCTGTCAGGCAAAGAGACCAGGATGAGTTGAGAGAATGGATGCTGCGGGCTCCCACTTGTATTGCCTCCGCAGAAGTATGAAAAAAGGAGGGTCTCGCAAATGGTTTTTCTTAGGGAGAGGAGGGAACAGACGACTCCCTTGTAATCAAACTGGGGGACGTGGGGGAAAGGACTGATGGTTCTGGGGATAGTGACATTCCAATCCACCGGGAGCTGGAGAAACTCAGCTCCCTGGGATCCAAGAAGCCCGCGTCAAATTCTTTGGAGGCTATTTGAGGGTATAGAGCTCTGCTCAGAGAGATTTGTCTCTCGCGAGTCAGGGGTGGCTGTGGGCCCGCCTTCTTCCCCTCACCTCGGCAAGCTTCTTCTTGGCGATGGCGCCAGCTCCCACCCCACGACGGTGCATCCCCGCCGTGGCCCGCGGGCCGCCCCGCTGCCGGGACCCCGGGTCTCCACGTCCCGGGATCCGCCACCGGCTCCCTGACGCGGAAGCGCGTGTTATACGTCATCTTCGCGCGACGGAAGTTACGTCAAGACTTCCGGCTGCGGGGGCAGAGATCGCCCACCGCCAGGGGCCGAGCGGCCCCGCCTCTTGCGCCGGGAAGGAGCTGCAAAACTGCGGCCGGGTGCTCCTACCCACGTGTACTCCTCGGATCCTCTTAACTTCCTGTGACCGTCCTCAACTGCCACCCCGGCTTCCAAGTGGAGGTCCGCCACTGTTTATTGGCTGTCTGCTGAGTACCATTCGCTGAGTTGGACGCCAAGGATTCCGTATTAAGCAGACAACGATCTATTCTATGCTAATAAGGTTTACCTTTTGGAATCATTCAGAGCTTCTGACTGGGGAAGGCCTTATAGTTAAGAACTTGGACTGTGGAATTAGTTTACCTAGCTCGTAGCTTCCACTACATATGATCCAGTTGTTGTTTAGTCTCTTGAGTCGTGTGCTACTCTTAAGACCCCATGGACCATAGCCGGCCAGCCTCCTCTGTCCAAGGGATTTACTGGAGTGGGTTGCCATTTTCTTCTCCAAGGGGATCTTCCCCACGGAACTCGTGTCTCTTGCATTGGCAGGCGGATTCTTTATCGCTGAGCCACCAGGGAACTTCAGGCAAATACCTTAATCACTTTTGTTCCATCCACAGTTGTGAAAGAGTAATAGCTACTCATGAATTATGAGAAATAAGCCAGAAAATATATAACAAAGCTTTTAGTACAATGCCTGGCACATGAATATCAGCTGTGTTTGTTATTCATCAGGTCTGTGATAGAATCACCTCTCTGTTTAAAAAGCTCCATAGGTGATTTCCAAGGGCTTCTCTTGTGGCTCAGGTGGTAAAGAATCTGCCTGTAACGCAGGAGACCTGAGTTTGATCCCTGGGTCAGGAAGATCCCCTGGAGAAGGGAATTGCTACCCACTCCAGTATTCTTGCCTGGAACATCTCATAGACAGAAGAGCCTGGTGGGCTACAGTTCTTGCGGTAGCAGAGGGAGACAGAACTAAGCGAATAATACTTTCACTTTTTTTTTTTAAGTAGGTGATTTCCGTAACATTATTGAGTCTTGCAAAGGAGGAGCCAGTAGAGGTTTGGAGGAGCCAATGGAGGTTTTGTTTGTTTTTTTGGTTTTTTTTTTTTTGTTTTTTTTGGAGGTTTCTTAAGTCAGGCAGTAGTAATAAATTTTTGTTACAGGAAAATTAATGGCAACCTAGACTTAATTTTTGAGTCAGTTGTAGCAGTCCAAAGAATAAATGGTAAGGGGGGAACTAAGATGGTGGCAGTAAGGATAGAGAGAATGGGACAAATTCAGGACGTATCAAGGTGGGATGGTAAAACTGATCAGACAGGGGCAGTGAGTGAAAGTCGCTCAGTCGTGTCCGACTCTGTGATCCCACACACTATACAGTCTGTGAAATTCTCCAGGCCAGAATACTGGAGTGGGTAGCTGTTCACTTCTCCAGGGGATCTTTCCAACCCAGGGATTGAATCCAGGTCTCCTGCATTGCAGGTGGATTCTTTACCAGCTGAGCCAACAGGGAAGCCCAAGAATACTAGAGTGGGTAGCCTATCCCTTCTCCAGCAGATTGTTACGACCTAGAGGTCCCTCACATTGTGGGCAGATTCTTTACCAGCTGAGCTACCAGGGAAGCCTGAGATGGGGGCAGAGTGGGTGGGAAAACTTAGCAGGATGTTCAGTTTGCTGGCTTAGGCAACAGGGTGGTGCCATTCAAAGAGGTAGAATAGACTACAAGATGAAGTTGAGGAAATAACTGAGTGGTTTTGAAAATACTGAAATTGAGGTTTGTGTGACATCATAGGAGAAATGGCCAATTGTCATTCAGATGTACTGGTTTGAAGTTCTACGGAAAAATATGGGCTGGGCTACATGTCAAGGCAAAACCGTGAATGTGACTAATGTTACCAGAGTGGTTTCAAGTAAAAGGATAAAAAGAGGATGTGAGGGACTTCCTTGGTGGTCCAGTGGTTAGGAATCCACCTTGCAAAGAGGAAGATGCAGGTTCCATCCCTGGTTAGGAACTAAGATCCTAGATGCTGCAGAGCAACTGAGCCTCTGCACTACAACAAAAGAAGCCCATGGTGCCACAATGAAGACCCAGCGCAGCAAAAAAAAAAAAAAAAATGGATGGGAGCAGGGACTTCCCTGGCAGTCCAGTGGTTAAGACTCTCTGCTCCCAATTCAGGCGGTACAGATCGGGAACTAAAATTGTGCATGCCACGCGGCACAGCCTCAGGAAATAAAAGAGGATGGGAGCAGAGATAGGTGGCAGGATATTTAGTTGGCAGTTGGGGCCCTGAGGGATGGGGGAGCCATGAGTCCAAAGAGTCTAGGTCCCTGAGGATTTCATGGAACAAGCTGTCACACCAGCCCTAGGCTACCTGCCTCTACGTAGAGAAATAATGCTCTATCTTGCTAAAAATAGTTAGCACTGTTATTTTGTGTTTTCCTTTCTTTTGAAGCAGAATGTAATGTTAATAGATTCAAGGACTAAGGCTGAAACAGTTATTCAGGCTATCATAGTCCTACCTTTAGGTTCACTCTGATGCATACCCTCAGATACTGAATATAGAACATAAGCCCCCTTAAACACAAACTTACTTTCACAAACACAGATTTGTCCCCTCCAACACATATATTTGACACCCTTTCATACACACTCAGTCCTCCATTTTACGTACCCACCCCGACTATGAAAAACACGTTAACCTCATACATACACACGTTGATTTTGACCTCATATTTTCATATTCTTACTATGCCACTGCTTAACACAAAAAACTCAGTCCTTTAGATCCTCACTGACGCCATCTAGACACACCGACCTCGTTTTTCACTCTGTGACTCCTTAACATGTACAGGCTGACCCCCTCACTCACACTCATTGCTTCAGAGAACTGCGGTGTTGGAGAAGACTCTTGAGAGTCCCTTGGACTGCAAGGAGATCCAACCAGTCCATCCTAAAGGAGATCAGTCCTGGGTGTTCATTGGAAGGACTGATGCTGAAGCTGAAACTCCAATACTTTGGCCACCTCAGGGGAAGAGTTGACTCATTGGAAAAGACCCTGATGCTGGGAACGATTGAGGGCAGGAGGAGAAGGGGACAAGAGAGGATGAGATGGCTGGATGGCATAACCGACTCAATGGACATGGGTTTGGGTAGACTCCGACAGTTGGTGATGGACAGGGAGGCCTGGCGTGCTGCGGTTCATGGGGTCGCAAAGAGCTGGACATGACTGAGTGAACTGAAGTGAACCCTGGGTTGGGAAGATACCCTGAGGAGGACATGGCAACCCACTCCAGTATTCTTGCCTGGAGAATCCCCATGGGCAGATGAGCCTGACAGGCTACAGTCCATAGGGTCGCAAAGAGTCATACGTGACTGAAGAGACTTAGCACACCTGCACCCTCAAATGTACACATACTTCTTGAAGTACACACATTGGCCCTTGATAAACTTCATTGGCACCCATGAGCAGACATGCTTATTTCCTTCCTCAGACACATTGTTCTCTATAAGAGAAAGTTTGTTGACCAGTAACGTACTGGTAAATAATCACCTCTCTAGGTTGGAAGAGAGATGCTCTGATTTATAGCATTTGCCAATTTCCATAGTGTAAATACTCTCAGTATGCCCTTTCAAGCTATTGTTGCAAGCTATCAGTGCTTTTGCAACCTGCTCACAAAATTACTGCCAATTTCATAATGCTCTTAGAAGCACTTTGGTCCAGTACACCACTGAATGCTGACCAACCCATATGCCCTCACTTCCTTTAAGTGACTAGTGAGTCACTGGTCTTAGGGCAAAGTGGCTTAGAGCATGGGCTTATAATTCTCTGCCTCATGGAGGCAGTATAGTGCATGGTTAACAGCTATTACATTATCATTATCTTGAAGGATTGTGATGAGGCTTTAAATTAAATGAGATCACCATGATTTTTAAAACTGATATTTACTAGTATGGACAAAAACAGTAAAAAAAAAAAACACACCAAAAGTTGAAAAAAGAAATGATGTTTAGCAAGTACTGAGCACAAATGCCTGGCCCATAGTAAGACAGTTGTACAAAACTTTTTAAAGTAACCGTTTCAGATTCATGGACTCACAGAGACACTCAAGACTGCAGAAATACAGATCCAAACTCCTCCTCAGTGCAGTCAGCTCTACCATGGAGAATCACTAAAATATATCCTCTGAGTAATGGCATGCTCTAAATTGTGTGATGCATACTTTTAGAACTCAAGGAGTTTATTTATTTATTTATTTGAACTCAAGGAGTTTAAAGGAAAGGAAACCCAAAATGTTACAACCGGAAGAGATTGCAAGCTGGCAGCCCTCAGGCAAATTCAGTTCTCCAAGGAGTTTTATTTGGTCATCAGAATGCCTTTAGGGTCACATTTCTTTCCCATTTTCACAGTCCCAATCTCCCCTTGTTTTACATGCTCCTCACTTAGCTTATTTGGTTTACCAGCCCAGCCATTCAAGCAATCCAGTTTGCCAGTCCCTGATTTTAAACTAATACTTTGGGTTTTGTGGGGGGTTTTTTTGGCCCCACATGCAGCATGCAGAACTTCCCTGTCTAGGGATAAAACCATTTACCTCTGCAGTGGAAACAGTGTTTTTTGTTTTGTTTTTTTAAATTATGAAAATATGATAACATGTACAGGAGACTTGGAAAATACAGAACGAGTTTATATATAGATCCACTATATATTAAAATTAGTTTTTAAGTAGATAAATTAAGATTTTTAGTTGGAGTTTTAATATCAAACTCTCAAGAATTAATAAAATGAATATACAGAGAAGTAGAAGGATATAGCAGACCTGAAAAGCATTATGAACCAGTTCAACATAATTAAGATTTATACAGTTTTCACAGAAGAGTAGGATACAAATTCTATTCAAGTTCCCACAGACTATAAACTAGGAGACATTGGAAAATATCCAGGGACATAAGACCAAGTGCAGAAACTTGATGGTCTAAATTCCCATTTTCTTTTTTTTTTTTTGGAACATAGTATTTCTTTATATTCTCAGCATTGGATTCGAAGTTTCAAGCCTCATTCAAATTTTTTCTTAAATCAGTAAGATAATAAACTTTCTAGACTTTAATCAGTAATACTAGATACCAAAATACATGGAACTATATGAAAGTTTTGAATGAATATAAATTAGAAATCTAGCATTCTATTCACATTAAGTCGAACAAGTAGAATCAAAATGTCATAAATTGTTCAGCTAGGCAAAGATTGTAAGTTTTCCAAAATGTATATTATATATATTATTTATGTATACATATGAATACACAGAAGAACTATACAAAAAAGATGACCCAGATAACCACAATGGTGTGATCACTCACCTAGAGCCAGACATCCTGGAATGTGAAGTCAAGTGGGCCTTAGGAAGCCCACTTGAATCACTAAGAACAAAGCTAGTGGAGGTGATGGAATTCCAGTTGAGCTATTTCAAATCCTAAAAGATGATGCTGTGAAAGTGTTGCACTCAATATGCGAGCAAATCTGGAAAACTCAGCGGTGGCCACAATACTGGAAAATGCCAGTTTTCATCCCAATCCCAAAGAAAGGCAACGCCAAAGAACGTTCAAACTAGCACACAATTACACACATCTCACACACTAGCAAAGTAATGCTCAAAATTATCCAAGACAGGTTTCAACAGTACATGAACCGTGAACTTCCAGATGTTCAAGCTGGATTTAGAAAAGGCAGAGGGACCAGAGATCAAATTGCTAACTGGATCATCAAAGAAGCAAGAGAATTCCAGAAAAACATCTACTTCTGCTTTATTGACTACACCAAAGCCTTTGACTGTGTGGATCACAACAAACTGGAAAATTCTTAAAGAGATGGGAATACCAGACCACCTGTCCTGCCTCCTGAGAAATCTGTATGCAGGTCAAGAAGCAACAATTAGAACTGTACATGGAACAACAGACTGGTTCAAAATCGGGGAAGGAGTACATCAAGGCTGTATATTGTCACACTGCTTATTTAACTTACATGCAGGATACATCATGCAAAATGCCAGGCTGGATGAAGCACAAGCTGGAATCAAGATGGCCGGGAGAAATATCAATAACCTCAGATATGCAGATGACACCACCCTTATGGCAGAAAGTGAAGAAGAACTAAAGAGCCTCTTGATGAAAGTAAAAGAGGAGAGTGAAAGTTGCCTTAAAACTCAATATTCAGAAAACTAAGATCATGGCATCTGGTCCCATCACTTCATGGCAAATAGATGGGGAAACAATGGAAACAGTGACAGACTTTATTTTTTTGGGCTCCAAAATCACTTCAGATGGTGACTGCAGCCATGAAATTAAAAAACACTTGCTCCTTGGAAGAAAAACTACAACCAACCAACATAGCATATTAAAAAGCAGAGACATTACTTTACCAACAAAGATCCATCTAGTCAAAGCTATGGTTTTTCCAGTAGTCATGTATGGATGTGAGAGGTGGACTTTAAAGAAAGCTGAGCGCCAAAGAATTGATGCTTTTGAACTGTGGTGTTGGAGAAGACTTTTGAGAGTCCCTTGGAGTACATGGGGATCCAACCAGTCCATCCTAAAGGAGATCAGTCCTGGGTATTCATTGGAAGGACTGATGCCGAAGGTGAAACTCCAATACTTTGGTCACCTGATTTGAAGAACTGACTCATTGGAAAAGACCCTGATGCTGGGAAAGATTGAAGGCGGGAGGAGAAGGGGACAACAGAGGATGAGATGGTTGGATGGCATCACTGACGCGATAGACATGAGTTTGAGTAAACTCTGGGAGTTGATGTTGAACAGGAAAACCTGGTGTGCTGGGGTCCTTGGGGTTGCAAAGAGTCGGACACGACTGAGCGACTGAATTGAACTGACTGATGAATACAAAAACTTTTCTAGTATGCTTGATAAAGGCTTGAGAAAGAACATAAAAAAAAAAGAGATGGAGAAATTAGAAAGCATAAACTAAATTAAATGGGAACACTGAATATGAAATAGAAAAAGTGAAACTAGATAAAAGTAAAACATCATCATATAGTCTAATTGTTTTTAAACATAGCTGTTCATTAGAAACACATCTGGAGCTTTGAAGAAAAAAAAGCAATACCTGGGCATTTCTATTTTTCAAAAAATTCCAAGATAATTCTGATATGCATCTGAATTTTAAAAAGTGATTGCAGGTTTTTCTATTAAATAGTAGTTTTAGTGATTTAGAATTCTATCATTTTCTGTTGGCCAGTCATGATACAGTGCTATTAAGTGAATAATAGTTACATAATTACAATAGTAAAAGATGCTTATCAACTTTCACAATCAATAGTCAGGCAAAAAATAAAAGATAATTACAGTTGCAAGCCATAATGGAAACATGATTAACCTAACAATATAAAATAGTTACATACAATTTGGGGGGTTAAGTAAAGTGGTGTTGTAAGTGCAAGGGCATCCATGTACATATTTTCATCCACCCAGCCAGTCTATGTCTTTTGGCTGGTGCATTTAATCCATTTACACTTAAGGTAATTATAGGTATGGTCCTCTGGGTGGAGAAGGAAATGGCAACCCACTCCAGTATTCTTGCCTAGAGAATCCAAGGGATGGGGGTGCCTGGTGGGCTGCCGTCTATGGGGTCACATGGAGTCAGACACGACTGAAGTGACTTAGCAGCAGCAGCAGCCTGGTCCTCTGGGTGTCACTAGGGGTAAAGAACCCGCCTACCAATGCAGGAGATGTAAGAGACGTGTGTTTGATCCCTGGGTCAGGAAGATCCCCTGGAGGAGGACATGGCAACCCACTCCAGTATTCTTGCTTGAAGAATCCCATGGACAGAGGAGGCTGGTGGGTCGCAAAGAGTCGTACTCTTGTACTGAAGTGACTTAGCATGCACATTATCATTTTGGTAATTGTTTGGGTTTGTTTTGTGTTGGTCTTTTCCTTCTCTTGTGTTTCCTGCCTAGAGAAGTTCCTTTATTATTTGTTGTAAAGCTGATTTGGTGATGCTGAATTCCCTTAACTTTTGCTTGTCTGGAAAGTTTTCCTTGCTGAGTGGCGTATTCTTGGTTGTAGGTTCTTCCCTTTCAACACTTTAAATAATCTTGCTATTCCCTCTGGCTTGTAGTGTTTCTGTTGAGAAATCAGTTGATAACTTACAGGAGTTTCTTTTTATTTGTTGTTTTTCCCTTGTTGCTTTTAGTGTTTTATCTTTGTCTTTGATTTTTGTCAGTTTGATTACTATATATCTCAGTGTGTTCCTCCTTGGGTTTATCCTGCCTGGGACTCTCTGTGCCTCCTGGATTTGGTTGACTATTTCCTTTCCCATGTTAAGAAAGTTTTCAGCTATTATCTCTTCAAATATTTTCTCAGGTCCTTTCTCTCTCTCTTTTCCTTCTGGAACCCCTGTAATGCGAATGTTGGTGCCTTTAATGTTGTCCCAGAGGTCTCTTAGGCTGTCTTCATTTTTTTTTTTATTCTTTTTTCTATATTCTGTTCTTCAGTAGTGATTCGCACCATCCTTTCCTTCAGATCACTTAACTGTTCTGCCTCATTTATTCTGCTGTTGATTCCTTCTAATATATTGTTCATCTCTGTTTGTTTTTTAGTTCTTCTGAGTGTTAGTCATTCAGTCATGTCCCACCCTTTGCAACCCCACCCCATGGACTATAGTCCATGCGACCACATGGGCTGTAGCCCACCATGCTCCTCTGTGAAATTCTCCAGGCAAGAATATTGGAGTGGATAGCCATTCCCTTCTCCAGAGAATCTTCCCAACCCAATGGATTAAATTTTCGTCTTTTGCGTTGCAGACAGATTCTTTACTGTCTGAACTACCAGGGAACCATTTTCTAGGTCTTTGATAAAAATTTCTTGTATCTTCTCCATTCTGTTTCCAAGATCCTGGATCATCCTCACTATCATTCTGAATTCTTTTTCTGGAAGGTTGCCTATCTCCACTTATTTAGTTGTTTTTCTGGGGTCTTATCTTGTCCCTTCATCTGTGACATAACTCTCTACTTTTTCATCTTGATTAACTTTCTGTGGTGTGATTTTCATTCTAACTGCTGTGAGATTGTGGTTCTTCTCACTTCTTCTGTCTGCCCTTTGGTGAATGTGTAAGTTTCCTGATGGGAGGGACTATGTGGGGGAAACTGTGTCTTGTTCTGGTGGGTAGGGCCTTGCTCAGTAAAGCTTTAATCCAATTACCTCTTGATGGGTGAAGTTGATTCCTCCCTGTAAGTTTTTTGGTTTGAGGCCACCCAGCCCTGGGGTCTCTGGGCTCTGTGGTAGGGTTAATGGCGAACTCCAAGAGGACTTAAGCCATGGACCAGCTTTCAGGACTGCTGCTGCCAGGGTCCCATCCCTGTGGTGAATCACTGCCAACCTGCCTCCACAGGAGGCCCTCCAACACTAGCAAATAGGTCTGGTTCAGTCTCCTGTGGGGTCACACTGTTCCTTTCCCTTGGGTCTTGGTGCACATAGATTTTGTTTGTGCCCTCCAAGAGTTGAGCCTCTGTTTCCCCTAGTCCTGTAGAAGTCCTGTAATCAAATGTCACTGTCCTTCAAAGTCAGATTCCCTGGAAATTTCCAAATTCCCTTTGCTGGATCCCTAGGCTAGGAAGCCTTACATGGGGCTCAGAACCTTCACAACAGTGGGAGAATTTCTTTGATATTATTGTTCTCCAGTTTGTGGGTCACCCACTTGGCAAGTATGGGATTTGATTTTACCATGATTGTGACCCTGCTACCTTCTTGTTGTGGCTTCTTCTTTGTCTTTGGATGTGGGGTATCTTTTTTGGTGGGTCCAGAGTCCTCCTGTCCATGGTTGTTCAACAACTAGTTGCAATTTTGTTGCTTTTTTTATAGGAGATGAGTGCACGTCCTTCTACTGGACTATATTGAACCAGAAGCCAGAAGCAACCAGAAGCCAGAAGCGCAGTCTTAACCACTGGACCACCAGAGAAGTCCTAATACCCCCATGTTTTTAAATTGATGTTTCACGTGTGAATAATAATAACAAAAGTTACTTTGTGCCAAGCATCTTAAAATTCTTCAACTCTATGAAGTGAGTACTTTTTAATCTTTTTACAGACAAGAAACTGAGCATCAGAGAGAGAGGAACTAACTTGCCAAGTCACAGACCTAGAGAGTGATTTGAATCTAGGTGTGTTTGACTCTAGTCTGCTAAAACATGACTAGATCAAGGGGAGAGGGGGGCATTAGCAAAGATAACCTAAACTAAGTGGGAAGGAGAGACAGCCTTGCCTTCTGTGGATGCAGGGCAGTGAGAGAAGGCAGCACACCAAGGTGGAAAAGTCTTGAAACACAGAAAGAAAGAGGTATTGACTTTTGGACAAACTGAGTTCTCCCACTTTGCTTTACCTTCCCTGCCATCTCCCTAGTGTGAAATCTGGAATCCTGCAAGAGGGATTTCATGTTCATTCCTCTTCATCTCAATATAATTCTCACCATCATCAGTGTGATTGGAGATACAAATAGATCTTCTCTGACTTCCCCCTGCTCAGACTCCTTCAAGGACCTGCGCTTACACTAAGGATAAAATCCCAAAGCTTTAATGTGGCCTTTGAGGCCCTGCTTCTGCCTACCTGCCCAGTCTCCATTTATTCTCTTCTCTCCACCCCGTTGCCCATTTTGCCATATGACAATACTACCGGCTAATATTTACTGTCTCTCTTCACCTTTTGGCCTTTTTATCCTTCAGATCTCACTCAGCTTAGGGTTTCCCTGGTGGTTCAGTGGTAAAGAATCCACCTGTCAATGCATGAAACATGGGTTCATTCCCTAGTCTGGGAAGATCCCACATGCTGTGAAGCAGCTGAGCACATGTGCCATAACTACTGAGCCTGTGCTCCAGGGCCAGGAGCCATAGCGACTGAGCCCACAGGCCACAGCCACTGAAGCCCGTGCACCCCAGAGGCTGTGCTCCGCAACCAAAGAAGCCACCGCGATGAGTAGCCCCCACACACAGCCACTAGAGAAAAGCCCACCCAGCAAGGAAGACCCAGGACAGCCAAAAAGAAATAAATATTTTAAAAAATCTCATTCAGCTTAAACGTCATTTTCTCAGAGAGACCCTCCTGATTGCCTACTCCATCTATGAGGCTTCTCTGTTGCATGCAGAATCTTTAGTTGTGGGATCTAGTTCCTTGACTAGGGAGCAAACCTGGGCCCCCTGCTTTGGGAGTGCACAGTCTTAGCCCCTGGACCACCAGGGAAGTCCCTGTTTGTATATTTAAAGATTAAGGTATGTCTCCATCACTAGACTGTAAACCCCTTGGGGACAATGTGTATACTTGCTATATACCCAGTGTTAAGCATAATCCCTGCCCATGTTAATTTTCCAGTAAGTGTTCATGGAAACAACAAATGAATTAACAGATAGGTAAGAGCCATACCTCCTTTTCACTGAGTAGTGTACACACAGAGACAGACATCCAGTTAGTCATCAGTAGACACACGTGAGTAAGTTTTGACAATGAGCACAAACATTTATTTCAGCTTAAACTTCGTTTGGTTTCTTTGGAGTATCTTGGAGTGGAACTGAAGCAGGAGCTGAGTAAATGAAGGGCAGAGTCCAGTTCTGAGCTTGGGTTTGGTCAGAGTCACTGAAACCTGTGCAGAGTGGAGAGGGGAGGGGAATATCAGCTTAGAGTCAGCAAAGTAAGTGTATTCTGGCACCCAGCCATAGTTCAACTCCTCCTACCTCCAAATTGCTTTTCTAATGGTAATTATTCCAAAAAGTGCAGAGACTGTTACCCACTTTACCAAGGAGATTTTCTCATACTCTTTTCTCCATTGTTCTGGCCACATAGGGTCCTTCTAACCCTCTTACAGGAAGCCATTCCAGATTTGTTCCCTCAATCCCTCAACTTCCCATCACAGAAGTCTGAATTTGTTTTGGTTTCTGCACCTTGGTGTCTGCATCTTAAATGAATGTCCTGTCTCACTGTTCGAGTGTCTGGATCCCTCCATGGTTTTGAGCCATCCCTTACTTCTAAGACATGATGTCAATAAATTGAAAGACTTCCTAGATGAGGAGGAGGATTTGAGGATTACTGAGACCAGCTGGAGCTACAGAGAAGGGCAACGTTCCTCCAACTCTAGGGGTTTCATCACTGAGAAGTTGCCATGGCACAAGAGTACTGAGGGAAAGCTGAGGATGGTATGGTTTTGGGTGGGTAGGGCAGGTGAAAGCAGCATCTCACCTGGAGGAAACTGAGGAAGAAGTGAAAATGGTACTAACATCTGTCAACATTGAAAGTGAAGTCGCTCAGTTGTGTCCGACTCTTTGCAACTGTAGCCCACCAGGCTCCTCCACCCATGGAATTTTCTAGGCAAGAGTACTGGAGTGGGTTCCATTTCCTTCTCCAGGGGATCTTCCCAACCCAGGGATCGAACCTGGGTCTCCCACATTTCGCGCAGACGCTTTACCGTCTGAGCCACCAGGGAATCCACTCTTAATATTCTGCAGATGTTGCTCTCAGCCTTTTCCTAGCATTATCTTATTGAAACCCCACCAAATCCTATGAAGTGGTTTAAATAACCCTGACTTTCACAAAAATGCCAAGTTTCAGAGAGTGTAAGTAATTTGTCAGCCTGTGTTGGGGTGAAGATCTGAACCCACGTCTGACTCCAGAGCGAGAGCTCGCAACCAATATGCAAGATGCCCAAAGCTGCCAAACTCCCACCTGAGCCTGCAGAGCTCCATCTGATCCACCATCCAGGCCAGCAGCTCTCGAATCAGTAAAAGCTTTAGCAAATCTTCATCACTGGGGTTCTTGGGTAGGGAGCTACAAAGGAGAAAGCCTCTGGCAGGCCCCTTAAGCCCAGGCCCCACCCAGAGAGAGTAAATACAGGGGCTGGGACTCGCTGTGGTGGGACAAGGTGGGGCAGGGGTGGGGATGTGCAAGTCAACACAGCTGCCTCTCAGTTGTCTCAGCTTTCAAAGCTCCGCCCAGATCTGTGGCCAGGGAATATAGGCTCTTCCATACAAGCAAAGACAAACAATTCTGGTGGGAGACATCCAACCTACCCACCTCTACAAGTTTCCCAGAGTGTATTCCAACCCCCCCAGAGATTACTTTGGGAATGTTCACTGTTTAGAATAATCTGTGTCAATTCCTTAGCTTCCTACAGAGACAGGGTAACTGATTTCAGGGTTACCCTTGGGAGGGTCCTTGTTCCATAAAAGCTTTCCTGAAGCTTAGCAGACAAAAGGGGAGAAGCCAGTTTCTGAGGTCCCTATCGAGCCTCTCCTGGACTTGGTGACTGCACGTTAAGTCATCAGTCTTAGAAACTCTAGCCCCAAATCCCCTCCCAGGACCCCCACCCCCATTCCTCCTGGGCTCTTCCCTTAGGCTTGGGCTGATCTCCAGGAGCTCCGTGAGGACCCCTCTTTGAATTCTGGGTAGAAGAGGATGCTTATCTGGGGCCTAGCCCTGCTCTGGAGTCCGGGAAAGGGAACAATGAGGTGGGAGTGAGTCGAAGGCCCCACCCCCACCCCTTCCCCTTCGGGCCGACTCACCCCTGCTCCTCCTTTGCCTCCTCCTTCCTGTTAGACTGATGGGCCAGCTCTAGGGCCCCTGCCTCCCTCTGGGTGATGTTGTGTTTCCAGCTGGTAAAAGAAAGATTAGGGAATAGGTGAAGCCAGGGGCGATTCCAGATATTCTCCAGTCCAAAGAAGCTCCAACCATTTGGTACCTCAACCCAAAGAGCAGAGGGCACCTCTTTCTTCAGTCAACCTCCCAACTGCTTGTCTCCAGCTGCCAGTGAAAAGCTTTTCAAAAGCTACCATGCAGGTCAAACAGCAAAGGCAGGGAAAGAGACTTTGCAAAGAGAAAACCGATGAGATCAGCTCATCTTATTTCCAAAGTCTGAAGCTGCCACCACCGAATAGTCATCAGCAGCAGTTCAGCTTCCCTGCCTTCATCCCCAGCCCCCTGGGGATCCTTTCTGAGCCCAATACACCTTCCCTGACCCCTCCCCTTAGAAGAAAAGGATTAGAAAATTGCCCACGTCCTGCCCTCAGGCCATACTGCTGCCTGGGCCAGGAGCCCAGGCAGGACTGCCATGCAATTCAGCTCCCGATCAGCACCTAAGTGAAAGGCCCCCTGGACTCGTGCATCACACGGGGCACAGGGAGCAGGGGGTGGGGAGTGCACACGACTCACTCGCTCTTCTTCCCCTTCTGTGCCAGTAGCCAGTTCACAAAGTCTTGTTGGCGGATCTTGTCCATGGCGATACTGTAGTCACTGATGAAGGTGCCCTCAGCATACCTGGTTGCTCGAGGCTGGGAGTCACTGGCCTTAGAGTGGAACCTGAGGGGCAGGAAGGGGCGAGAGAGGGAAACCGGAGTGCCATAGAAGGAGCAGAGAGTGCAAAGATAAATGATTGTCACCACCAGGTAACATTTGAAAAGGAAGCAGACCATTTCTTGGGAGTCAGTTTTTATGGAGTCACCGTCTTGTCCATGCATCAAGCCTCTGGGACTTTATCCTCAACTCAAGAGCCCACTTCCTGCATCCTCAGTATGTGAGGCTCTGGCTTCTGGGCAAAGATCAGGGGTTCCCCTCATCCCCAAGGTCTGAATCACAGTTCCCTCCTTCACTCCTTCTGTCCTGGTGCCGCCCAATTCAGTTATTTGGTTCTCAGATTCCTAATAATGGGCTTCCCTGGTGGCTCAGATGGTAAAACGTCTGCCTGAAATGCACGAGACCTGGGTTCAATCCCTGGGTCAGGAAGATCCCCTGAGGAAGGAGATGGCAACCCACTCCAGTACTCTTGCCTGGAGAATTCCATGGACGAAGGAGCCTGGTAGGCTACAGTCCATGGGGTCACAAAGAGTTGGACACAACTGAGCAACTTCACTTTCGCTTTTCCTAATGATAGTGAGCTCTTATAAAACAGGACTTCATATGAGTCAGGTCCTCTACAAGTCCTTTCATACATAAATTCATTATGTAGGAGGTAGACATACATGTCTTTGGTGAGTGATGAAACCACAACGCAGAGATTAATTTAGCACACAGCATAAGCGTGACCAGGGCTTACCCTCAGCTAGTCTGGGTCCAGGTCTACAGTCTTTAACTTCTACACGATGTTGTCTCTCCTTGTACGTGTCTGACAGTCGTGCCTCAAAGTTACACAGCCAAATTGATAGGGCCATATGGTTTGTCCTTGCATCTGAGAAGGCCTGACTCTACTCAGACATGTCTCTCTTGATCTCCCCAACACACAGAGTCCCCTACTAAGTGTGTGCGTGTTCAGTCGCTAAGTCCTGTCTGACTGTTTGCAACCCCATGGACTGCAGCACACCAGGCTTCCCCGCCCTTCACTATACTTCCCCCTATTATATTCACTCATAACCTTCTCTGCCTCTCCTCACAGCACTCATGACAGTTTGAAGTTTGCTTAGATGGGTCTCTGTCTTTCCCTTGGATCTATATGCGCCATGAGGACAGGTGGTATTTGTGGACCACTCTTCATGTGTATCCCTTGTGCCGAGCACACAGGAAGCTTCCTATAAAATCTGATCAAAGGCACAAATAAATGAGCAGTTAAGGCTTTCATCAGGCAGATACTATCATCTACTTCAGACACTTCACTGCTGAGAAGTCCTTCCAGAGATTTAACTGCAATCTCTCCAGCTGCAACAGTAGCTGGTAAAAAATACTCCCTGGTTCTAGCCTCTCTCTGCACTCTGATTACTGTAAGGCTTTCCCTTGAGCATCTTTCTTCTTGACCTGGGATATCTCCCTTTCTTACCTGTCTCTTGAAAACCAGAACCCAATCATCCCCCCAGCCCCCACACCTGACCCCTCCTTCTCACCCCAGCTTGGATTGGTCCTCTTCTTTCTCCCCCAGCACCACCGCCAGGAGCAGAGACACCACAAGCAGGGAGAAGGTCTTCATGGCCAACATCTTCCAAGGGTTCTTTCCTGAGATAAGAGAGAAAAGGACAAGGGTGAGAGGAAGCCCTGTGCTGAAGGAGCAGCCAGTTTGGTGGTGCGCTTAGGAGACCTGGAGCCTGGAATCTGGAAGCTGGGGGCCAGGCCTTGGGAGTTGGAGCTTTTCTAAGACACTGGAGAAACACCTTGGGGATGGTGAGGGGTGCTGGCATTAAGTTAGAAGGGACATTAGAAGGCGTGTGGAACCTGGCCAAGGGTGAACCAGTTTTGGGGGTTTTAGGAGGAGTCTAAACAGGGAGGAAGGAGGGCAGTGGGGGGCGATCCTGGCAGGAGAACGCAGCGAAGGCTTGTATGTCTGGATGGCCCCCTTTCCTGGCCCCCATGGCTAGACATCGTGGGCATGTGAACTGGTAAGGTTCTCACCTCCAGAGTCTCCAGCTGGCCTTCAGGCTCTCAAGTTGGCTGTCACCTAAATCATCGCAGCCCTCATGCCCAAAGTGAAAACCGCAAATAGGAGCCCCCTCCGCTTCTCAGACTTCACTGTCCCCACTCAGGGGTGTCTGATGCTTCTGCCAAGGGCGAGCCCCATTTCCGCAGGGCAACTTCAGCAGAACTTTGCTTCCAAGCCCTGAGCACCAAAGCTAGCTCTAGAGATGTGTGGGCTGCAAGACCCTGCCTTCCTACCTTGTCACCTGGGTGTTAAATTAACCCTTAGCACCATCTTCTTATTACTTGTATAGAAGAAAAGTGCTAGGGTGCTGAACACCTCAGGGGTGCCGAGACCCACCCCCCTCCAGCATCTCGTCCATTGCCACCCCTTCCCAGCTGCTCTCTTACCAGGCTTCCTTTCCAGCTCGCCCAGAAGGACAGAGCAGGGGTCTTCTCCTCCTTCTTCCTGGCCCTTCAGAGCCTGTCTCAGGAAAGTTTGCCCTGGCTCCTTTATATTCAGGAATCACTGATCTGCTGATTAGCCTAAAAGCATCTTATCTCAAGAAATTAAGCCCACAGCTCCCGCCACATTAAGTCCATTTTACACATAATAAAGTTGTCCTTTCCACTTGGACTGTGCTAATTGGTGATTAACATTTGGGAATCTCCATCTGCTGTCTGGGCTTGACCTGTGGGCAGGGTATCTTAAGTGCCCCTTTTCTTCTCCCCTTCCCCTTCTGGGCCCCAGTATCCCCCCACTTCTTTATAGGTGTCCTCGCTTAGAAAGGATGCCCCTGGTGAGGGCAGGGGCAGGTAGGGTGGCACTAACTGGAGTGGGGTCTCTCTCACCGGCCTCAGGCTACTCCTGGCTTGGAGGGCGTGGGGCCGCAGTGGCCTAAGCCTTTGTCAGCGTGGCAGTGTCTCCATCTAGATGTCTAGGAGGGGGTCCAGCTGGCTGGGGAAAGGGCCGAGAGTGACAGGCAGAGGGTTAAGGGAACATGAATGATGGGGGTTTCCTAGTGAGAGCTGCAAACTGAGAACTTCCACTCGAGCTACCTTCCTGCTGAGGGGCAGGCGGAATGGGGAAAAGAGGCTCATGGACACCGTGGGGACACAGAGCAAGGCAGGCCAGCTACAACTCAATTCTAACCTGAGAGATTTATGAACCCCAAGTCTCTCTGCTCAAATGCTCTGCTCTCCTGTAAGAGAGAAGTATATGCCCCTGTCTTTGCTATGGGAGTGGGGCCCCTGAGGCCCTGCTCTCCTCCATCAGACCCCGGGCTCTAAGTTCAGCACTGAGAACCAGGCTGTGTGCCCCATCGCACGGAGGCTTCCTCAGGCTAAGGGTGGTATCTGATCCCGGGACTGGAGACTTGTTGAGAGGCACCCTTTTCTTTCTCCAAGCACCTAGTGCATGGCTCTCGGTCCAGAAGGGACAGGGCACAGCCTGCACGTTTGGCCGACCCCCAAGGCCTCCTTCCCCAACTGTCCCTTCTCCACTCGCTGTGGGTACTTTGAACCCTAAACAGCCCTGCTAGCTGCAGGGCCGAGTAAAGGCCACTTTCCTTTCCAGGTCAACTCCCCAGCCTGGGAACCGGTCCAGCATGAAATTAAGTGCTTGTGTGGGATGAGAGGTAACTGACTAGGACAGCTACTCACCTCTGCTTCCTAGAAACCTCGCCTACCCATTACCTATTTTCCACCATCTCAGAAAACTTCTCTCTGGGAAAGCTCTGCAAATTCCATCTCCTAGCTAGCAATAGGTAGAGATTAGACATCAGTTCAGATTTGGCCTCCAAAGAGAGTGTGGGGGCTGCTTGTGATCCTGCTTCCTGGTGAGCAACACAGAAAATGGGCTCAGAAGGGCTGATGTCCAAACCTGGGCCTCTGCTGGAGGCACAGTTTATCCAAAAAGGGTGGACATCATTCCCTGGGACCCTTATGTCTCATGTCCAACCGAGGTCAAGGAAGGTTCTGGAATGGGTCCCAGCAGTCCTGAGCCCCTGCCGGGTACTCTGGGGACTCGTATGGAGGAGTGGAGGTGGGGGATTGCTTGGAAGACCAGCTGTGCTTTTGGTCCCTACCTTACCCCCTCTTGGAACTGACCTTTATGTTACCCTCCCCCCTTTTTCTCTTTGATTGGGGCTCTCATGCCCAGCAGTGGACAGATTCGGGAGAAATGTAGCCTGGGTCCTGGGGAAGAAGATCAGAGAAGATGCCAGACTCCAAGGGGAGCCCTCAGGTCCCTCTCCTTGCCAGGCATATTGGGAGGCCAGAGAATGGGAAAGATGACATTGGGAAGTTTCTGGGGATCAGAAGGGCCTGCTGAACTTAATTGAAATAGTTCAGTAGGGAATTCCCTCCAGTGGCTAAGACTCCACACTCCCAATGCAGGGGGCTCAAGTTCAATCCCTGATTGGGGAACTGGATCCCACATGCCACAACTAAGAGTGTACATAGATCCCCCATGCCGAAACAGAGCTCCAGTGGAGTCAAATAAATAAAATAAACATTGAAAAAATAGTTTAGTAAACCCAACTGGCAACGCAGTCGGCCTGTCAATGCCATGATGGGCAGTGCCCCAGTGAGCAGAATCCAGAGCAGTGCAGTGCA
The DNA here is from genome assembly GCF_019320065.1 of Cervus canadensis. NCBI lineage: Eukaryota > Metazoa > Chordata > Mammalia > Artiodactyla > Cervidae > Cervus > Cervus canadensis. The sequence goes on from NC_057386.1 coordinate 23,311,929, forward strand.
GGAGTGGGGCTGGGGCGGGTAGGCTCAGGAGGGAGCAGAGAATTCTACTGTGGAGAATTTCTAGGATGTGAGGGATCAGAGAGGACACAGGGGATGGAGAGGCAGGAAGACATGCCCCACTTGTTGGGAGCCCAGACACAAAGGCTGATGGCCCAGACAAGTGGAGAAGGTCTGTGGATCTGGGGTATCTGAGGAATCAGGGAAGTCAAGGAGTCAGAGCGGGGAAGGGAGGGTGATGGCAGTTCTGTTGCAAAAGAACCCAGCATCCTGCTTCCCTGGCATCTCAATTGAGGCCCTGGGGGCTGGAGCAGCAAAAGAGCTTTGGGGGCTTCCTGGCTTTTCCAGCTCATGGAGGTGACTCACCCCTGCCCCCCACCGAGGCCTGCAGGGACACCACAGATGTTCCAGGCCTGGCTCCGAAGCCAAGCCAAGGTGACTCAGAGGGCTGGCTGCAGCTTCCCTGCCGTGGATTCTGTTCTAGAAATTCACTCAGTCTTCAAGCTTACCGACTGACTCAGGAAGCAGCCATCCCTCTTGGAGCTTCCTTACACCAGGTGGCAGATTTTATTCTCCTCCTGAAGAGGAGACAAGAGGTGACTGGAGCCCTGACAAACTCTGCTGAGTCATCCATCTGGTGTATCCTGATTGCTGGAAGGATTACCTCCAGCTTTCCCCTCCAGTCACATCGCAAACACAGGCGTAGTCCCAGACATTTTTCCCACTTAGCCTCCACTGCCATGCAGATTAAAATACTTTTCAGAAAGATCTTAAAGAAAGTATATACTACCTACAGCCTCTCTTGACCATCTGCTCTAGGGGATTGGCTTGGAAGTCCCCTCTGATGGCTCAGATAGCCTCTGCAATGCAGGAGGCTCAGGTTTGATCCCTGGGTCGGGAAGATTCCCTGGAGAAGGGAATGGCAACCCACTCCAGTATCCTTGCCTGGAGAATTCCATGGACAGAGGAGTGTGGTGAGCTACACAGTCCATGGGGGTGGAAAGAGTCAGACACGACTGAGTGACTAACACGCTCACTTTCTTTGCTCTAACTCCAGTCCTTCTTGCTGTTTTCAAAGGTTTGGGATTTTTTTGTCTGTTTTGGGGTGGGTTTCTTGTTTTGTTTTTGTTTTTGCCTGCTTTTGTTTGTTGAGAAAAGGGCTCAGTCCTTAGTAGTTGCAGGAGAAGAGCAGTGAGGAACTAGAATTGGGAGGGGGTGGCTACAGGTTCTCAGTTCCAGGGATGGAAAGAATTGGCCTTTAGGTAATAAAAGGCCAAAGAGCTGGCCCTCCCAGAGAGAACAGCCTTCCTGAGCCTCTCTCTCCTGGGTAGGAGCACATCCCAGTGAAAGAAAAAGAGGGGTAGGAAGTGAGGGCTTTCCCTTCCTTTTCCTTGCACGGGGAACATGAAGGATGAAGTGGTTTTCAGGGTCCCCAGTGAGTGCCCCCCATCCTCCCATCAACACAACACACACACTTTCCTGCAATGGGTATGAGGAGAGCCTTCTGCAACTTCAGAAAACATGAAGTTTTCATTAGATTAGGGAGTAGCCTGGTAGGATGGAGAGGGAGGAGTAGAAGGATTCAAGCTCCAGCTCCACCCTGTCACCACTCCTGGGGTTGTTTGTCTTTATTTCCTCGAAGGCTTTACTCACACAGAGCCTTAGCTTCATTGTCTCTAAATTGGGGACCAGAAAACAAAATCTGACTGCCTAGCTTATGGGAAGTGTGAAATACGTGTCTTAATTTGAGGGCTTCCTGCCAGTGTTGGCTGGTGGTTTTCTCTGGAATGACCTTATCTACCTCACTCTATCATGAGACTTAAATAAGATGAAATAATAAGTCCAGGTTGATTCAGTCCAGCATGCACAACATAGAAGATGCTGAAATTGCCAAGGAGGGCTGAGGGCTTTGGAGACAGGCCCACCTATAAGGGTGATTTGGAGTAATGTTTCTTCCTTGTGCTTTGGTTTTACCTTCTGGCAAAATGAGGAATGTAATAGTTCCTGCTTCAAAGCATTGGTTTGGAAAGCATTATACTTAGAAAAGGATTTGATTTAGGGCATACCTGAATGGCTTAGTGGTTTTCCCTATTTTCTTCAATTTAAGTCTGAATTTGGCAATAAGGAGTTCATGATCTCAGCCACAGTCAGCTCCTGGTCTTGTTTTTGCTGACTGTATAGAGCTTCTCCATCTTTGGCTGCAAAGAATACAATCAATCTGATTTCGCTGTTGACCATCTGGTGATGTCCATGTGTAGAGTCTTCTCTTGTGTTGTTGGAAGAGAGTGTTTGCTCTCACCAGTGCGTTCTCTTGGCAAAACTCTATTAGCCTTTGCCCTGCTTCATTCTGTACTCCAAGGCCAAATTTGCCTGTTACTCCAGGTGTTTCTTGACTTCCTACTTTTGCATTCCAGTCCCCTATAATGAAAAGGACATCTTTTTTGGGTGTTAGTTCTAAAAGGTCTTGTAGGTCTTCATAGAACTGTTCAACTTCAGTTTCTTCAGCGTTACTGGTTGGGGCATAGGCTTGGATTACCGTGATATTGAATGGTTTGCCTTGGAAAGGAACAGAGATCATTCTGTCATTTTTGGGATTGCATCCAAGTACTGCATTTCAGACTCTTTTGTTAACCATGATGGCTATTCCATTTCTTCTAAGGGATTCCTGCCCACAGTAATAGATATAATGGTCATCTGAGTTAAATTCCCCCATTCCAGTCCATTTTAGTTCGCTGATTCCTAGAATGTCGACATTCACTCTTGCCATCTCCTGTTTGACCACTTCCAATTTGCCTTGATTCATGGACCTAACATTCCAGGTTCCTATGCAACATTGCTCTATACAGCATCGGACCTTGCTTCTATCACCAGTCACATCCACAGCTGGGTACTGTTTTTGCTTTGGCTCCATCCCTTCATTCTTTCTGGAGTTATTTCTCCACTGATCTCCAGTAGCATATTGGGCACCTACTGACCTGGGGAGTTCCTCTTTCAGTATCCTATCATTTTGCCTTCTCATACTGTTCATGGGGTTCTCAAGGCAGGAATACTGAAGTGGTTTGCCATTCCCTTCACCAGTGGACCACATTCTGCCAGACCTCTCCACCATGACCCGGCCGTCTTGGGTGGCCCCACACAGCATGGCTTAGTTTCATTGAGTTAGACAAGGCTGTGGTCCTGTGATCAGATTGGCTAGTTTTCTGTGATTATGGTTTCAGCGTATCTGCCCTCTGATGCACTCTCGCAACACCTACCCTCTTACTTGGGTTTCTCTTACCTTGGACGTGGGGTATCTCTTCAGGGCTGCTCCAGCAAAGCGCAGCCACCGCTCCTTACCTTGGACGAGGTTGCCCCTCCTGACCTTGAACGTGTAGTAGCTCCTCTCAGCCCTCCTGCGCCCGCGCAGCCCCCGCTCCTCAGACATGGGGGTAGCTCCTCTCGGCCGCTCCTGCGCCATCGCAGCCTGGCGCTCTTGGTCGCCGCCCCTGACCTTAGGCGTGGGGTAGCTCCTCTCAGCCGCGCTTCTGCGCAGTCCCTCGCAGCCACCGCGCTTCTGGTACGTTCACGTGTACCATATCACTTCCAAGATTTTGCTTGGCCCAGTCTTCTATACCTTGCTTCTTTCAACGCTGTGAAACGTGTTCCTTCCATGAAGCGTTTTCAGGCACTTCAAATCTGTAAAATCTGCCTGTAAATCTCTGGCTTTTTTGTCTGCTTCTCAGTCACCTGCTTTGTTATGGATCCAACAAAGGTCCGTCTAGTCAAGGCTATGGTTTTTCCAGTGGTCATGTATGGATGTAGAGTTGGACTGTGAAGAAAGCTGAGTGCCGAAGAATTGTTGCTTTTGAACTGTGATGTTGGAAAAGACTCTTGAGAGTCCCTTGGACTGCAAGGAGATCCAACCAGTCCATCCTAAAGGAGATCAGTCCTGGTTGTTCATTGGAAGGATTGATGCTGAAGCTGAAACTTCAATATTTTGGCCACCTCATGCGAAGAGCTGACTCATTGGAAAAGACCCTGATGCTGGGAGGGATTGGGGGCAGGAGGAGAAGGGGACGACAGAGGATGAGATGGCTGGATGGCATCACTGACTCGATGGACATGAATTTGGGTAAACTCTGGGAGCTGATGATGGACAGGGAGGCCTGGCGTGCTGTGGTTCTTGAGGTCGCAAAGAGTCCAACATGACTGAGAAACTGAAATGACTGAACTGATACTTAGAAAATGCATTATGTTACATTATATCTTGATACATTAGGTATCTTATGCTGTTTATCAAAATACTCCAAATTTTATTAGTTTAAAGCAATGAACATTTATTTCTCACAATTTCTGAGGATCACCGATGTGGGAGAGACTTAGCTGGGTGGTTCTGGCTCAGGGTCTCTCATGTCGACTGAGTTGCAGTCTCAGAAGACTCATCTGGGGCCGAAGGCCACCTTCCAAGTTCACTCCGTGACTGTAGGCTGAAGGCTTTAATTCTTCATCATGTGGATGTCTTCACAAGGCTGCTCACTGTGTGGCTTCTTTCCCCAAGAGGCAGGGCATGCAGCTAAGATGAAAGCCCAAGTGTCTTAAAACCTAAACCTGAAAGCAATATACCACATACCATCAGGTCATCTGTGTGCTATTGGTCACAAGGACCTGCATTAGCACAACGTGGGAGGGACTCCACAAATCCTTGACTAGCAGGAGGCAGGGTCATTGGAGGCCACCTTAGAGACTGGCTATCTTATGCATACTGAAGCAGGCCTTCTTGTCTCTCCTTGCTAGTCTCTGGAACACAGCATTTAGTTGGGTGTACCTTTCCCTTTCTCCCTTGCTTTTCACTTCTCTTCTTTCCACAGCTATTTGTAAAGCCTCTTCAGACAGCCACTTGGCCTTCTTGCATTTCTTTTCTTTGGGATGGTTTTGTTCATTGCCTCCTATGTAATATTACGGACCTCTGTCCACAGTTCTTCAGGCACTCTGTTTACTAGATCTAATCCCTTGAATCTATTGGTCACCTCCAATGCATATTCATAGGGGATATTATTTAAGATGTACCTGACTGGCCTAGTGGTCTCCCCACTTTCTTTAGTTTAAGCCTGAATTTTGCTATGAGGAGCTGATGATCTGCGCCACAGTCAGCTATAGGTCTTGTTTTTGCTGACTGTGTACAGCTTCTCCATTTTTGGCTACAAAGAATGTAATCAATCTGATTTTGATATTGACCATTTGGTGATGTCCATGTGTAAAGTCATCTCTTATATTTTGAAAAAGGGTGTTTGCTGTCACCAGTGTGTTCTCTTGGCAGAATTCTGTTAGCCTTTGCCCTGCTTCATTTTGTACTCCAAGGCCAAACTTGCCTGTTACTCCAGGTATCTCTTGACTTCCTACTTTTGCATTCCAGTCCCCTATGATGAATTTGCTTTTCAGTCACTCAGTCATGTCCAACTCTTTGTGACCTATGGACTGCAACACTCCAGGCCTCCCTGTCCTCACCATCTCCTGGAGTTTACTCAAACTCATGACCATTGAGTTGGTAATGCCATCTAACCATCTCATCCTCTGTCATCCCCTTCTCCTGCCTTCAATCTTCCCCAGCATCAGAGTCTTTTCCAGTAAATCGTCTCTTCACCTCAGGTGGCCCAAGTATTGGAGCTTCAGTTTCAGCATCAGTCCTACCAATTAATATTCAGGGTTGATTTCCTTTAGGATTGACTGGTTTGATCTCCTTGCTATCCAAGGGACTCTCTAGAGTCTTCTCCAGCACCACAGTTCAAAGGCATCAATTCTTCGATGCTCAGCCTTTTTTATTGTCCAACTCTCACAGCCATACATGACTTCTGGAAAAACCATAGCTTCGATTATACGGACCTTTGTAGGCAAAGTAATGTCTCTGCTTTTTAATATGCTGTCTAGTTTTGTCATTGCTTTTCTTCCAAGGAGCAAGTGTCTTTTAATTTCACTGCTGCAGCCACCATCCACTGTGATTGTGGGGACCAAGAATAGGACACCTTTTTTGGTATTAGTTTTTGGAGCTCTTCTAGGTCTTCATAGAACTGATCAACTTCAGCTTCTTCGGCACTGGTGGTTGGGGCATAGACTTGAATTACTGTGATATTGAATGATTTGTCTTGGAAACGAACCAGGATCATTCTGTTGTTTTTAAGGTTGCAGCCAAGTACTGCATTTTGGACTCTTTGATTAATTACGAGGGCTACTCCATTTCTTTTATGTGATTCCTGCCCACAGTAGTAATTATAGTGGTCATCTGAATTAAATTCATCCATTCCCGTCCATTTTAGCTCACTGATTCCTAAGATGTTGATGTTTACACTTGCCATCTCCTGCTTGTAACTGAGGATGGTGACTGCATCCATGAAATTAGAAAACGATTGCTTCTTGGCAGGAAAGCTGTGACAAACCTAGACAGTGTGTTAAAAATCAAAGACATCACTTTGCTGACAAAGGTCTATATAGTCAAGGCTATGGTCTTTCCAGTAGTCGTGTTCTGATATGAGAACTGGACCATAAAGAAGGCAGAGCATCGAAGAATTGATGCTTTCAAACTGTGGTGCTGGAGAAGACTCTTGAGAGTCCCTTGGAAAGCAAGGGGATCAAATCAGTCAATCTTAAAGGAAATCAACCCTGAATACTCTTTGGAAGGACTGATGCTGAAGCTGAAGCTCCAGTACTTTGGCTACCTGATTCGAAAAGCTGACATGTTGGAAAAGACCCTGATGCTGGGAAAGACTGAGGGCAAGAGGGCAAAAGAGGATGAAATGGTTCGACGGCATCACCGATTCAATGGACATGAACTTGGGCAAACTCTGGGAGATGGTGAGGACAGGGAAGCCTGGCGTGCTGCAATCCATGAAGAAGTCAGATATAACTTGGTGACTGAACAACAAGAACATCATATGCATAGTCAGTACTAAAAAAATGTTGACCACCATTGTGGCTGTTATAGAAAATGCTAGATTCATTGTTTCTTTTCTATCATCATAAATTCTGGCTGTTTAATATCTCCTTATCCCTATCTCTCCACTTAACAGAGGACAGATAGCAGAATGAATTGCATTCCAAGAGGGTACTTGCTTGGGTAGGCAGCAAATCCTGCATGGGATGTATTTGCAATAAAAAGTGTTTTAACCTGGTTGTTTATCTGAAATTCAGATTTAACTGAGCATCCTGTGCTGTTACTTGCCAAATGTGGCAACCTGAACTTTCCTAAGATTTTTAAAATCCTAGTGCCTAAATGCCTCAGTGTTCCCAGAGACTCTGTGTGTCATTTGTCTGGAGATTTTTAAAACCTTCTGTTTTGAAATATGTTAAAACTTACAGGGAAGTTGTAAAAATAATATGGAGAACTCCAATATACGCACAGATTCACCAACATTCAACATTTTGCCACTTTTCTTCCATCACTCTATTATCTATCTTTTAAATTGAGAGTGCATTATGCACATTATGCACCTTTACCAGTTAATATTTTCAAGTATATTTCCTACAAACAATGATATTCACTTATCTAACCACAATAAGTACAATTATGGAATGTGAGATATTTAAAGTTGATATAAACATATATCAGTTATTAGAATTTTTTCCAGTTATCCTGCTAACGTCCTTTCAGATATTTCTCCTCCGTTCATAGATCCGGTCCAGGATTGTGTACTGTATTTCATTGTTATGTCTCTTTATTCTTTTAATCAGCTTCTCAGTCTTTGTTTCTTTAATGATACTGACATTTTTAAGAGTATAAATTATGTTATAGACTGTTTCCCCATTTGGTTTTGTCTGGTGTTTCTTCTTCTTTTTTTTTTTCTGATTTCTGATTAGAAAGTGAAGTCGCTCAGTCGTGTCTGACTCTTTGCGACCCCGTGGACTGTAGCCCATCAGGCTCCTCCGTCCATGGGATTCTCCAGGCTAGAATACTTGTCTGGTGTTTCTTCTAGACGAGATTTGGGATATATGTCCTGACCAGAACACTGGAAAATGAAAATGTATGAAAATGAAATGTGTGAAAAGTGAAAATGTTTTTCTCAAGGTATTGCACCTGGAGGAATAAGGTGTCTGCCTTCCCATGACTGATGATAATTTTGATCACCCGAAGTTGGATTTTCCCACTGTACAGTTCCTATTTTTCTCCTTATAACTAATAAGCAATGTACACGGAGACATTTTAGGACAATGCACATACCTGCTTCTTCATCAGAATTCCCCCACCCTCAGACTTATTGAACAACTTTTGATGATTCTTGCATGAACTTATCTCTACTATGATGATGGAAAACGGTTATTTTTCCAATTCACCACTCTTTCCTCAGTGTTGGCATTTTTTTTAACGGCATGGTTGAGGTATAACTGACACATACTTAACCGCACATATTTAAAGTGTACAATGCAGTGTTTTGACATGTGTCTCCTCCCATGAAATCATCACTCCACTTAAGGCAGAGAACATAACTGCTGTCTCCAAAAGTTTCCTTGAGCCCCTCTCTCTTATGACTTACCCCTCCCATCACCAATCTGCTTTCTGTCACTGTAGATTTGTTGGTATTTTCTTGAATTTTATAAGCATGGAATCACACAGTATGTATTCTTTTTGTCTGGCTTGTTTCATTTAGCATACTTGAGATTCAATCACATTGTGGCACAATGTCCATTCTTTTTTATTGCTATGTAATATTCTTCCATCATATGGATATATTAGTTTGTTTATCCATTTATCTGTTGGTGGACATTCAGATTATTTCCAGGTTTTGGCTATTACAAATAAAACTACTGTGAATACCTGTGGACAAGTCTTTGTATGGACATATACTCTTATTTGTATGGACATGTAAAAGAACAATACCTAGGATTGGGGTATATTTGGCTTTTTAAGAAACTGCCAAGATGTTTTTGAAGTGGTTGTAACATTTTGCATTTCTATAAGTTGTATGAAAGTTCTACCATTTTGCCAAAACTGAATTTGGTCAGTTTTAAATTTTAGTCATTTTAATAGATACATTATGATATCTCATTGTGATTTTAATTTGCATTTCTCTAATGGCTGATAATGTTAAGTAGCTTCTTTATGGGTTTATTTGCTATCTGTATATCTACTGTGATGAAAGTGAAGTTGCTCAGTCGTGTCCGACTCTTTGTGACCCCATGGACTAATGTAGCTCACCAGGCTCCTCCATCCATGGGATTCTCCAGGCAAGAATACTGGAATGGGTTGCCATTTCCTTCTCCAGGGGATCTTCCCGACCGAGGGATTGAACCCAGGTCTCTCGCATTGCAGGCAGACGCTTTAACCTCTGAGCCACCAGGGAAGTAATGTCTGCTCAAGTCTTTTGACTATTTGGGAGGAGGGGTGGTTGTTTGTTTCCTTGTTATTGAATTTTGAGAGTTCTTTGGATGCAAATCCTTTGTCAGATATATGATTTACAAAACTTTTCTCCCAGTCTATGATGTGTCTCTTTTTATTTTGCGTTTTTATTTTTCTCTTCCAGTTTAGAGGTATCATTGACATACAGCACTATATATCCAATCAGCACGATGATTGGACTTATACCTACATTGTGAAATTATTACCAGGGTGTTTAGCAGATATCTATGAAAATTTTAAAATGAGAAAAAACATTTTATTATGATGAGACTCTTAGGATTTACTCTCCAAACAACTTTCATATATAGCACACAGCGTCGTTGATTATAATATTCATGTTGTACATCATATTCCTAGTGCATATTTACCTTATAACTAGAAGTTTGTAACTTTTGACTGCCTTCACCCTCCCCTCCAATTCACCCTCCCCTCACCCACCATCTCTAGTACTAAAAATCTGACCTTTTTCTATGTTTGTTTGTTCAAAGTATGATTGACCTACAACACTATATTAGTTCCAGGTACACAACATAGTGTTTCTATAGGATAATTACCACTGTGACTTGTCTTTTCATTTTCTTAACAATATCTTTTGAGAAGCAGTTTTTTAAAATTTTGACAAAGGCCACTTTATCAATTAGGCTCTTTTGTGAATTTTGCTTTTAATGTCATACCAAAGCTTTGTCTAACCCAAGGTCACAAAGATTTTTCTCTTAGAAGTCTTATAGTTTTTGGTTTTTCAGTTAATTATATGACTTAAATGATTAGATTTAGGTATATGATTAAGTTAACTTTTGTATATAGGATGGGGTATGAAAGGATATTTATTTTTTGCATATGGATATTTAATTGTTCCAGCATCATTTGTTGAAAAGATTATCCTTTCCCCATTGAGTTTTCTTTACACATTTGTATGAAATACATTGTATGTATACATGGGCTGCATTGGGATTTTTAAAAGCTCCACTGATATAATGGCAAGTGCAAGGACTTATGTCTAAGCATACTTGGGTTAGACTCCTGGTCTATCTGTGGCATAGTTGACCTATAGAATAGAAACAATGATACACCAACCCCAGGGTGTTTACTACATTTTCCATTGTTCTTTCGGCATCTCTTTTTTCCTCTTCTGCTCTCCTCCCAAGCAAAGTACTGGAATTAGGAAAGTTGGTCCTGACTAATGTTTCTCAAATTCTAGAGTCCTCAGATGCAGGACTCTAAGAAGGAAGGAAAGAAGGTGGAATGGGTACAGTGTTATCCATGAGCTATTTTCAGCATGATTCAGTGGGTAAAGAATCTGCCTGCAATGCAGGAGACACAGGAGACATGGGTTCAAACCCTGGGTCGGGAAGATCCTCTGGAGGAGGAAATGGCAACCATTCCAGTATTCTTGCCTGAAAAATCCCAAGGACAGAGGAGCCTTGCGAACTACAATTCAAAAGGTTGCAAAGAGTCAGACATGACTGAGCGACTAAGCATGCATGCACACTAGACATCAAACACAAATTATTCTAGGCACAGCTGTATGGGTAAATTCCAATGCCAAGTCCCTCTGCTTTTGGTGGAAATAGTGTAACCTCTCGCCACTTGTGTAGAAGCTCTGCTTTGTTGTTGAGTCGCTCAGTTGTGTACCGCTCTTTACAAGCTTGTGGACTACAGCATGCCAGGCTTCCCTATCCTCCACCATCTTCTGGAGTTTGCTACAACTCGTCCACTGAGTTGATGATGCCATCCAACCATCTCATCCTCTGTTGCCCCCTTCTCCTCATGCCCTCAATCTTTCCCAGCATCAAGGCTTAGCCACTCATTTGTTACCACTTGATCAATGGAATTTTTTGATAAGGCAACATTTTGAAAAATGTCGGGCTTATATATGCAAGCATGTTCAGTCGTGTCTGACTCTTTGCAACCCTGTGGACTATAGCCCCCCCAGACTCCTCTGTCCATGGACTTCTCCAGGAAAGAAAACGAGTGGGTTGCCATTTCCTTCTCCTGGGGATCTTCCCAACCCAGGGATTGAAGCCATGTCTCTTGTGCCTCCTGCATTGCAGGCAGATTCTTTGCTGCTAAGCCACGGGGAATTTCTCAATTGATCAATGGAATTTTTTGATAGGCAAAAGTTTTCAGAATATTGGGCTTATAGGGAAATAATAAAGGAGATCTTAGGTGGTAAAAATAATGAAGCCACTCAGAGAAAGGAAACAACATGGATCCTGCCATGTGGTTTCCAATGTATTGAAGGACATGATCCCTCAGCATAAACTCCCAAGCTAATGAGCAAGAAATAAGCTTCACCCTACGGGTTTCCAGTGATGCAAATGAAATGCATCTGCAAGATCTAGGATAGACTGGGCAGGTGTGAATCTGGGTGCTTGCTTCCTATTATTCACCAGCTGGTCCTAAGTTGCAGCACAGACCATCTCAGTTTATTATGAATACACGTATAATTAATCAGACCTTTAGCTAAAGTCAAGCCACATCCATGATTTGGCTTGTAAAGATATTTTGGGATGATTAGTTTAAATATCCATTTTACTTTTTATTTTATTTTATTTTTTTATTATTTTTTTATTATTATTATTTTTTTTTCCATTTTACTTTTTAAAAAAAAAAAGTTTGTTATAAAAATGTAATAGACAGTTGGGAAACCCTGAAAAATATAGCAGAGTAAAGAGAGAGAGAAATGGACAGTGGGGGGAGAGAGAGAAACAGGGAGGGGGAACAGAAAGAAATTCACTGATAGTCTTAAAACCAAAGAGTTATTGTTAGTGGTGATAATATTGAAATGTATAGAAATATCAAATCACTGTGTTCTGCATCAGGAGCTAACATAGCGTTGTAGGTCATTACTTCAAACAAACAAACAAACAGAAACAGAGATCAGATTTGAGGTTACTAGAGATGGGGGCGGTGAGGGGAGGGAGAACTGGATGAAGGTGATCAAAAGTTACCAACTCCAAGTTATCAGATAAATAAGTAGTAGGAATGTAAAGAACAAAATGATTAACATAACACTTCTGTATGTTATATATGACAGTTATTAAGAGAGTAAATTCTGAGTTTTCATCACAAGGAAAAACTATTTATTTCTATTTCTTTAGTTTTGTATCTATATAAGATGATGAATGGTCACTAAACTTACTGTAATCATTTCATGATATACTTAAGTCAACTTATTACACTGTACACAAACTTATATAATGCTGTATATCAACTATAGCTTATTAAAACTGAAAGAAAAAACTATTGTTAACAATAGTTTTCCAAACTTTACTATTAATTTTATTATGAAACATTTATATTTAACAAAAATAATGCAAACTATACACATAGAATTTTAACAATAATAAAACAAATACTTGCAAAGCCATGACTCAGATTAAGAACTAGGACATCCATTCCCAATCTTTGAAGTATCGTATGAGTCTCCCGACATACTGTTTAGTTTTGCATATTTTTTGAACTTATATAAATGGAACCATAATGTATATATTACTCAGTCTCTGGTTTTTCTTTTTAAAATCAAATTATGAAATTCATCCATGACACACATTGCCGAAATTCGTTCATTGTCATTGCTCACTAGTATTCCATTGCATAACTATACCTGGTTTTACTTACCCATTCTCCTATCAGTGAACATTTGTAGGGTTTCTAGGTTTTGTTATTATAAACAATGCTGACGTAAATATTCTTGTACATGTCTCTGGGTCTCCATGTACAAGAGTTTCTGTAAGGTAATTTCTAGTCCTTTATGCACATGCAATTTTTATTTTCAATCATACAGACTACATAAGCACAAATACTGTTTTGCGACATGCATTTTTTTAATAAACTTCCCATAAGTTTTTCTAAACTCTAAACATAATTTTTTTTTGTTTTAACACAAATGTAGTTTTATTTGAATAAGATTTATGCTAGTAACTGAGTTAAGAATTTGTATACTCAGATAAGATAAAGGAGAAAATTCAAAATTGTAGGACTTATGTATTCAAGGAATGTTATACAAAATACTGACTCCAAATAATCTTCCCAAATTTAACTCTATGACAAATGCTAAAGTATCTCTTTTGGCAGTAAAACTAATATTACTGAGGTTACACTTTGAAATGATATTACCTCTTCTGTACTTAATTAAGGAAACAACATACTCCTGTGGCGTTTCTTTTTTTTTTTTTTTTTCTGTGTCGTTTCTTGAGCTGTCTAAGCAGAAAGTACCATGAAGTAGATTTATGCCTCTCTAATCACAGTCATCAGTGATGATCTATGGAATCTCATTTTCATATCACTTAATGAAAAACTGATCAAATAATTTCACAAATTCTTATTTAAAAATTTAGTCTACTTATAACTTTAGTTTTAAACTCAATGTAAATCACAGTTCTCCCTCTACATTGTATGTTCAGGCTTGATCTGGAACTCTTGACAGTTTATTGTGAAGGATGGTAGGAAAGATAAGATATAGGTCAAGCATACAATTTGATAAGCTTTGTCATATGTATAGACGCAGGAAATCACCACCCCAATCAAGAACGTGATTCAGAGTATGTGAGAGCAGGACTTCCCTGGGGGCTCAGATGGTAAGGTGTCTGTCTACAATGCAGGAGACCTGGGTTCGGTCCCTGGGTCGGGAAGAGTCCCTGGAGAAGGAAACGGCAACCCACTCCAGTATTCTTGCCTAGAAAATCCCACGGACGGAGGAACTTGGTGCAGGCTACTGTCCATGGGGTCGCAAAGAGTCGGGCACGACTGAGCGACTTCCCTTTCCTTTCCCTTTAAGAGCAGAGTTGCTGTTTCCAGCACCCTTCCAGTTCTTCCAAACACAAGTCCCACTGGCCTTGTGTGAACATAATTTTTAATGACTACATAATATTTTACTAATAAAGTTACTTGAAGAATTCCGTGTCTTAAAGCATTTATAATATATTGCCAACTGTATTTTCTTGACAGATACGTAACACATCCTTATTCATTACGTTTTTTTTCTTTTTGAAATTTTCATTAAGTTTTTTGCCTTAAAAAAATTTTTTTGGGGGAAGTGGCGCACTGCACAGCATGTGAGATCTTAGTTTCCCACCCAGAGATTGAACCCATGCCCCCTGCAGTGGGAGCAGGGTCCTAACTAGACTGGACCACCAGTCCACTGGACCACCGGGGAATCTACCTTTTTTGCCTTTTTTAATCATGGTAAAATATATATAACATAAAATTTATAATTTTAACCATTTTGTGTAAGATTCAGTGGTATTAAATACATTTACAGTGTTGTCCAATCATTGCACTGTTTGAAGAACTTTCCTGTCCTCTTAAGTTGTAATTCTGCACCCTCAAAACAGTAACTACCCACCTCACCTCCTTCTCCCAAATCTTGGTACTTTCTGTCTCTGAATTCATTCTAGGTATCTCAGGTAAGTGGAGTCATATATTTGTCCTGCTGTATCTGGCTTATTTTATTTAGTGTCATGTTTTTAAGGTTCATCTATATTGTAGCAGTTGTCAGAAATTCATTTCTTTTTAAGGCTGAATAAAACGTTTTATATACTGGATTTTTGGTAGTGCAATTTCTTAGTCAAATGGTATGAGTTTTTAAAAGTGTTTTTGCTTTAAACTTCTTCTCCTCCACAGTTACATGGAATGTTCTATTTCCCTATATTCTTGCTAGTAAGGAGTATTATAAATTAAAAACCAAAGCATTTTGCTATTTTCATAACTGGCTTAATTTTTTTCTGTAATTCAACCTGCTATTAAAATTTGTTTGCCTTCTCCTTGAGTGTTTATAGTGGTATTGATACCTGTGTGTCCGTGCTCAGTTCTGACTCTTTGCTACCCCATAGACTGTAGTCTGCTAGGCTTCTCTGTCCGTGGAGTTTTTCAGGCAGGAATATTAGAGTGGGTTGAAATTTCCTACTCTAGGAGATCTTTCCTGAACCAGGGATAGAACCTGCATCTCTTGGGTTCTCCCGCATTGGCAGGCAGATTCTTTACCACTGCATCACCTGGGAAGCCTGTATTGATAGCTAGATACTGTACTGATCTGCTATTGTTGGGTGACTATACCAGACTTTCTGAGAATTATCAAGATGGAGGGCTATCCTGGAATGACATTTTTGCTTTGGATGATGGTTAATGGGGAGCCGCCTACATTCCAGAGGAAAGACCCAAAGAGGGATCTTGGCAGGTGTATGTAGATTGGGATTGTCATGCTGGCTGTGTGGCATCAAGGGAGATCAAGATCGTAAAGAGATTGACCAACTCTGTTGGTTGCCAATGACTGCCTGAAACTCTGAGTTGAGAATAACTTCAAGACTATTCCTTTGGCCAGACACGGAAAGAGGATGCTCCACATTGGGCATTGGGCACTGTCATGGCACAAGACTAGGGAGTGAAAAGCCCAGAGATGCCATTTGGTTGCTATTCTTGATGCAGGCCAATCAGTGTTTTGGATGGCTGCATTTACTTGTATTTCAACTGATGACTGTTGAGTATTGTATTTAAAAAAAGAAAAGAGGAGGGGATGGTAGGGGAAATGAAAGGAAGGAAAGAAGGGAGGGAGGAAGGAGGGAGAGAGGGAGGGAGGAAAGAAAGAAAATGCACTTATAAGCTGAATACAGCATTTTATCTGATTACATTGAGTTCATCTTCTCAGGTAGCAGCAAAAGATATATATATATATATATGTCAGACACCTGTTAGCACTGTGTCCCACTCCCTGGGTAATAGTCTTTGCTCTCAAGGATTTGATGCATAAAATGCTAATAACAAAATTAGTTATAAGCAACACAAGACACAGGAAAATGATACAAAGAAGGAAAAGTGTCTAGGGAATGTTCAGACAATATACACTGGGAGTGCAGGGGTGAAGGAGCTCTGGGGTCTGAATAACCCTAGAGTTCTCAAAAATTTAACAAGTTTCCCATTTTGGTGTATAAAATAATTCAAGCATCTCTGTGTCCTTCCACTTCACCGGAAATAACAGTTTAAATGACACATCAATGATAGTGGGAGAGGAAGCGGGAAGGAATGAAGAAAAGCATAGAAAGTTTGAATAGGTATACTGATTAAGAAGAGGAAAGGAATGGGTTAAGGGGCAAAAGACTCAGAGAATAATAAAAGGGGGAAGAGAAGTAACAAAGAAAAAAGAAAAATTGAAAAGAGGGTAAAGGTAAAGGGGGAGGAGGAAAGGAATTGGCAGTGTCGGGAGTAGGAGGAAAAATGGAGGAACAAAAGGAGAGGAGGGGGAAGAAAAGGGGGAGGGGTGGGGGGAGGGGCAGGGAGGAAGAGGAAGATAGGAAAAGAGATCCTGAACCTCATTTCAAAGCAATTTAGAAGCAACTCTAATATTTGTTCCCTACACACTTCGTAAGCACATTTTAGAAATGAAAAGAAATTCATAAAAAGTATTCAATCATTTATCACACACATGCTCATCAAATACTTTCAGGTTATGTTTAAAACTGGAAGTTGTGCTAATAATAATTCTTAAAAATTTTTTAGTATTTATGGGAGAAGTGGATGGACCAAAACTCTAGACTGTTAACCCATTAAAACTGAAATAACTTTTAGAACTGTGTCTCAAGTTTAGTTAAACAACCTTTTTTTTTAAAAAAAACAATGTACTGTTAGGCTGGGTCCTTTTTCTTTTATAAAGAAAAAGTTTGTTTTACAAAGACAGATTGAAGTGTTTTTAATGAGTATTTTGCTGATGAACTATCAGTGAAAAGTATATGTATTAATTTTTTCATCTTAAATATATTTTTAAAAGTATCCCTTTTAAGTACTCAGAAATATTTAAACATTCAAAACACCTCCTTAAAAAAAGAGTCCAACTAGAAACAGGAGTAAGGTAAATTAATTTTATCATCAGAAGTAAAATTTTAATGAAGCAAACAAAAATAGTTTGAGTTCCAGATAGAAAAATTCTTTTAGTCTTGAAAAGCATAGAGGTTATGCAGATAAAATCAAATTAACTCCATGCAATTTAATGTTGTAACTTATTCATTTTGAATTAAAATCATTTACTTAGAAGACATGTAGCTTTCAAGTAAAAAATTGTCTTATTACTATTCCCACTTAAATAATATCCATGTATGCATTCCTTCACTTTTGTTGCTTGTTATAATTTGTTTTATTTGGGAAAATAACATTTACCTAAAAAAATAACATTTATTTCCTTGTCTTTTATTCAGTTGTACAATTTTGCCCCAAACATACCAACTATCTATTTGACATTTTGTGCAAAATAAAGACTAAATAAAGTTGTTTATTATCTTTTAACCAAATGATTTTGCAGTAAAAAAAACTTGTGTAATCTGAGGAATGTTATCACCATTTCTTTTACATGTGTGATTAGGGGTTAGTGTGGTGAAGTTTAATTGACTAACAAATTGAATTTGGAAGCATTTATTTTTTAAAAAGTTAATTAAATAAATTATTCTCTCCCTTATCTAAAAGTTTCTACATTGTAAACCTGAGCCAAAACCAAAAGTTAAGCAGTTTTTGTCACACACATTGTGTGACCCACAGAAAATAAATAACTGTTCTTTAAGTTTTTTTCCTCCATGAATCTCTTCTATCTCTGGAATAAACACATTTCTTTTCAAGGCTTTATATACTGAACACTTAAATAATAATTTGACGGAGGGAATCTCCTTTTCTGCTTATAATTCTCTTACATTTTATGAGTTATCTTAATCATATAATTATCCTTATTGACAGGAGAAAATGCTGAATGTGCTTTAATATTGGGACAAATTTACACTTTTTCAAAGTTTGTAGGCATTTAAAAGAACCACACTAAAACTTTAAGTTGCAGGAAGAAATAAAATATCTCAAGACAATAACAATGAAAAACAAGCAAACAACAACAAAATAAACAAAAACCAAGCAAACAAAAGACAAATTCTTTCAAAAACTTTTAAGTCAAAGTGGCCATATGTCAGGAAATGTGCAGTCTTCTTTTTCTGTATTTCATAGAAACCATAAGTTTATTTCAATATTGATCATGATTCATTAGAAAACAAAAATTGTAAAAATACTATTTTAATGTATTTTCCTTTTAAGTGCTTTCCAATTTGTGTCCTCTTTTTTGCTAAGCATGTGAAGTTTTCGAAATAGAAAGCCATTGACAACTTTTAGATTTAAAATGCAATACACATTCTGGGGATTTATCCAAAGGAGCTAATTTAAAAGAGGAAAAAGTTATATGCCCTCAAATACCTAGTCAGCAACACAAACAAAAGTAAAAGATTTGATGTAACTTATACACCTAAGAATAATGATTCATGATTAACACATCTATTAGGCTGAATATAACATTTTGGCTAAAAATGGTCATTATCAAAGCTTGGAAGCAGCATGAGAAAATACTTATGGTGCAAGAGTGAGTAAAAAATCAAGATATACAAATAAGATGACAAAATAAAAAATATAAAACTATTACAAATAAAAAACTATAAAGAAATATTAAAATTAATTTGTGGAAATGCTCATTTTTTCACTTTATATTTAAAATTTTTAAGCTGTATTATCCTCTTAAATTTTTTTTTTTTCTCTCTGCAAGTATTTGTATGTTCGCACTGAAGGAAAATGGATTAGAACCCCCATCTTTAAGATGGAGTCAAGTTTCAGTATTTCTGAATTCAGAAAACTGAATTATGTAACTAGACCAAACACTTCTTCAGGAAAAATAAAGAAGGAGGAAGAGGAGGAGGAGAACAAAAAGTATGGTAATACTTTTAAAAATCATTATTCTTAAAACAATTTACCCTGCAGCTATACTTTTAACTCTCACAAAGTAAATTTAACTTTGTATTGAAGATTAAATTTTCCCATAGAAGTGATGTAGAAAACAAAATGTAACAAATACAATGTTTACTAGTTGTCTTTATTTTTTAAAAAAGCCCAGGAAAAGAATGATGACAAATTATGGCATCCCAAGTCTTCCCACCCCTATTCCTAACCTGGGAGTGAGTCTTGACAAGAAATAACCCCTCTCTCAGGTTAATTTTAGAGCTAGACTCACTCAGAGGGAAGAGATGAAGCACCAATCAACATCATTCAGTCCCCCCAACCTCAGCCTAAAATAGCCAGGTCACTGAGGCAAAACTGATTTGGGGGGCTAAAAAGGTCTGCATCTCACCCAGCTGTCTCTTTCCCCCAGTGTTCTTGCAGCCTCTGACTACACACACAAGCTCTTGGTGGTGGGGGGTGGGGGAGGGTTAGAATTCAGTGAAACAGCTGATTTTTAAAAAGTACCAATCAGTTTACGAGCAGTTGGTAAATTTTTTGTTTAATACATTTATACTTTTTCCTTTGTCATTTGAAAACATCTGAAAAAACTGAGTAATTTCAGCTAACCTTTACACTTCTATTATATTTTTAAATGGAAAAATCAAGCTAAAAGCAAACTGAATAATGTTCAATTATTAACTTAAATTTGTTTCCCTTTGAATTTAGGATAGGAAAATGTGGGTTGCATTTTACAGGCGTTTAGAGAGCTGAATGGAGATTTTTGTGGGGTGTAACTTGCCTTTGTTTTAGGAATAAAGAGATAGAGCAGTGGATATGTTCCCCAGGGAGAAAACCTGAGAGGTGCTTCTATTAATTCCTGAAGATTTAAATTAAATGAGGGAAACAGCACTTAAGGTTTCTGGGACCTGGAATGCCCCTCCAAGTACCCTCTTCCTTGTTCCCCAATATACAGAAAAGGTTTCAGGAAGCTGGGTTCCTATTTAGGGAAAGGCCAAGGAACACAACAGCCTTTCTGAGACCATCTTTTAGCCCTTTCAAAAGTAAACACACAGCACCAAGAAGAGTCCCCGGGCAACAGACCCACACATTCTGGCCAAGATAATTTTTTTCCCCTAGCCTCCTAATTTTCCTCTTAATTTTCTTCGCTCTACAGCTTGTATTAGCTTGCTTTTCACTTAAGAGAAATTATTTATTGAATGCCTACTATGTGGCAGGCAGTGGAAACTCGTTGGTTTGTTTAAAATTGTTTATGTCAAGAGCCAAGTATTAAGGGTCTGAAACGGGTAGGGTCGGAGGAATTGGGGGGTGGAATACAGATATTGCCCACCTTCTTGGATAGAAAACATTTTTTGTCTACTCAGCAACTGATGGCTTATAGTATTCAGATTTCTGTATCCATGGAAAGAAAAAAAAATCACAGAAGTAAAAATTCTACAAACACGTGGCTGGCAAGAACAAAACGCGGATTTGCAGGGTGGGTTTGGAAGGTGGTGGAGATGGAGAAACCGAGTTGGAAGCCCTCCCCCACCCCATTTCTTTTCAGTGCGCGGGGAAAACGGGGTGGGGGACAAAGGTGCAGCGTGCGGTCCTTTAACTCCCGACTTTTGAACGGTGGAAAATCGTCTGCCAGAAGGGCGGTGCGCCGAAGTCGGAGCCAGCTCACTGACTCTGCAAACACCAAATAATAACAAGGAAAAAAAAAAAAAAAAAAAAACCCAAGGCATTCATATCGGTGCAGCTAACACGTGTTGCGGAGTCGGCCCGGGCCGCCGGCGACTGAGACAATGGGGTCGGAGACCGGGAAAGGGAGAGTGACCCCCTTCCTCACCTGCCCTCGCAGCACGCGTGCCCCCGACAAAATTATTTCTCCCTCTCGCAGAACCAGGGGCAAACCCCCAGCTTCCGCCCAGTTCGGGGACACTCTGGCATTACTGGGGGTCCAGCCCCCCTCTTTGCCCTGGTTCGCTGGGTATAGGGGCTCCAGGGTCCCCGGGCCGCGCTCTCCACCACCCGCTGGCGCCGTCCCAGCCCCCGCCGCTGGAAACTCGTTGGCCTCGCTCGCCCCTCGGCCTGGGATCCCGGCTGCGCGTGGACCGCACGCCCGGCTCTGCGCCGCGCACCCGGGACTCCGAGACGCGCGGCCAACCGCCCCCTCCCCCACCGCCGAGACGGGGTGCGACCGCCCACGTGTCGCCCCTCGCCCAGTCGGGTCCGTCCCTCGGGCTCCCGGGGCCAGAGGATCCGGAACGAGTTGGTCAAAGGCGAGGGAAGGGACCAGGGCGGATCCGCTTCCCCCTCCCCAGGCGGGCGGGGGAGGGGCCGCCGCCCCCTCCTCCGAGCTGAGCTCCCGCCCCTCGCTTCCCCGAGCGCCAAGCGGAAATTACCCCCTCCCCCCTCGGGCCTGACCTGGGGACGTGGGCGGGGCTTAGCGCTCGGCGCCCCCGGCCCTCGGCCCTTCTCCCGCCTTCCAGCCAGGATCGAAATCCCGCACCCCAAAAAAGTTCCGAGACCCGAACCCGGAGCTGGGAAAGCTGCCGTCGCTGTCGCGAGAGGGACGGGCGGAGGGGACTCCACCTGTCTGCCCCCGCGTCTGGGAGCGAGAAGGGGATCCTTCGGATCTCCACCCTGTCACTCCCTCCCAGAGACCTCCCCCTTCGGTTAGCCCGGGTCCGCTCGTGCGACCACTCCTCTTCCTTCTCTCCACCCCTCCTTCTCTCTCGGGGTCATCTTGGGCCGGAGCCGCGCTTTCCCCCAGGACCCCGAGACGTTAGAGTTCAACAGCCGAACCCCGGGTGTGAGCCATCCTTTCTCCCGAGGGAATCCCGAAACACGCTTTTCTGCGGATCCCTGGTTTCCAGCCGCGATTCCCCGTGTTTTCCGGCTTCCCAGTCCCGCGCTCGCGGGGCCCCTCAGTCCCGGATTCCCCGAGGCGAGGGAGTCTCCTAGAGCTGGGGTAGGGGAGGCCAAGGACCCCCCAACACACACTTAAAAGATCTAGGGGAAAAGCGCCTTTCTTTTGAAATCACGGGCTCGCGCGACCCCCTCCTGAAGACCCCAGAGTCCTCGTTCTCTTTGTCTCTCTCGGCCGTCCCCCGCCTGTCAGTCGCTAGCAGTTAGCTGGGGTAGGGTGGGCAAACTCCCCCTCACCCCCGACCACTCGAATAAAAAATAACCGCACATTTTACCCAACCTCGTATGAGGAGGGAGATTTTGGGCTGGACCACCCTCCCCCAGCTAGGGCCGGGGTAGGGGGATGGGTGGGGGGCGGGGCGCCTCCCTAGGGGCCAGATTCTTGCAAAGGGGAGGGGGCAAGTAGAGCTACACGACAGCAGCCCCCTCCTACCCAGCTTACCCGGGGGGTGAGTTGAGAGCCCACCCCACCCCACCCCACCCCGCCCCGGGTGGGAGTTTGGTGGGCTGGGCTGGATTGGAGGGCCCAAGGGCCCTGAGGCGTCGGGGGTCTTCCCCTGCAGGGTGGGTGGGGGCTTTCACCACGTGGCTTTGCCTTTTTTTTTTTTCCGCTCCATTTTTTTTCAAGTCGATTTTATTTAGAGGCGGCGCCAGGGCGGCCGCGGAGAAACGTGACACACCAGCCCGCTCGGAGGGGTTTCGGACAGAAGGGAAGGAGCCGCGCCGCGTCGTCCGCCTCCCAGCGCGCCGCGGGCACTTCTCCCGGGCCTCCCCGAACTCTCCCGCGACCTCTGCGCGCCCTCCGGCCGCCCTCCCCGCCCCGGCTCCGGACAACTTCAGGGGTGGGGTGCAAAGAAAGTTTGTGTCTGCTGCCGCCGCCTCCCGCCTCGGCCTAGGAGGCTCGCCGCCCGCGCCTGTCAGCTCGGCCTTGCCCGGGACCGTGTCCTGCCCGAGACCGCCACCATGAACAAGCTGTACATCGGCAATCTCAACGAGAGCGTGACCCCCGCGGACTTGGAGAAAGTGTTTGCGGAGCACAAGATCTCCTACAGCGGCCAGTTCTTGGTCAAATCCGGCTATGCCTTCGTGGACTGCCCCGACGAGCACTGGGCGATGAAGGCCATCGAAACTTTCTCGGGTAAGAGTCCACCCCCTCCCCGGAGAAAGCACCGCCTGAACAACGGGGACCTGCTCCTCCTCTTCCCCTGCCCGCCAACTCCTCTCCGCTCCCGGCCTGCGGGGCTCGGCCTGGGTACCGACTTCCACCCACCTCCTCCGACGCCCGCTCGGTCCCCCCTTTGACCCCCTCGTTGGTCCCTCCCAGCCGGAGATGAAGAGCTGGAGGTTTTAGTGAGGTGATCCCCTTACCCCCCCACCGACGGGGCGGGAACCCCCGTTGGCAGAAGGGGGGGGAACTCGGCACCAAGACGACCCCCGCGTGGGCGTCCTTCTAAGTCAGGCCCTCGATGTCCGAGGCTGGACGCCCCCCTCCACCCCCCCGCCAGCACTCCCTCCCCTTCCTCCGCCCTAGGCCTTTCCGGGCGGGGAAGGGTCCTCGCTCGGCTCCCGATCTCCAGGGTTTCCGTGGGGACTGCAGCTTTCGGGTTCGACCTGAGAGCAGCGGGGTCCCGCCTCCCGCCCAGGGCCCGGGGCTTGAGCCATTTTGATTTGAAAGTGGGGCGTGAGCTGGGTGGCGCGGCGGCGGCGGCGGGTCGCCATGCTGCTTCCCGAGACCCAGGCTGGGCCGAGAGGCGCGCGCCGCGGCCGCCGGGGACCCTTCCGCGGGGCCCCGCTCCGCTCCCCCGGGCCTCGCCTCCCGGGCCGGTCCCGACAGGTGACCGCCCCGCCACCCGAAGCCCTTCTCACTGGCTAGGCAGGAAAATAAAGTTTCATTCTGCACCCCACCCCCCACCCCCCGCCACACACTTTAGGAGAAACGGGGAGCCCTTTCTCGGCTCCCTCTCTCCACATCTGGGAGCTGTAAAGGTAGCCGGCCCACCCGGACGCCCTCGCATCTCTCCCAAATCTGGCTCCCAGAGCCGTTCACTAGTCAGCTAGCTTCAGTGAGAGAACAAAACACAAATTCAGAAAACACGATAATGAATTTATAGAGTCCACCATTCCTCCAGCGACCTTCTCATATCCGGCTGCGGAACCCACTACCTGGATTCCTAGGAAGATCTCAAATCCCAGTAACCCCTGAATCACCCTAGTGTCTTTCTCCTTCCTTTTCCCGCCCCCTATCCCCTATCCAAGCCCTCATATTGTCTTTTTCAATTTAATCTGTAGGGAAAGTGGAGCTGCAAGGAAAACGCCTAGAGATTGAACACTCCGTCCCCAAAAAACAAAGGTAGGAACGAGCTGTTCTCTGGGGAGGGGTCAGCCTGGGGACGCTGAGAGGCTGTGTTCAGGGGTCCATCGTGTCTCCAGGGGAAGAAACCCTTTACTGGCCTTCCCACCCCCAACTCCGGATGTTGGGGGCTGGGAGGGAACATTGGCTAAGATCTTGTAATGGGTGGTTTACAGCTTGTAAAAAAAAAAAGCTGAGGCTGGGGTGGACTAGGAGATGTTACTTGGAGAAGTAAAGGGAAAAAAAGATCAATAGGGGAGAAACCTTGTGGAGTTTATTCAAGGTGTGTGGGGCTATTTTTGTAGGGAAGCTAAAAATCTTTTTAAAAGAGTTTAGACTCATGGACATTCAACAACTTTCTAGCAGGCCTGTTTTTTCCACCCTTCTCTCACCATAATTCTTAAGTGAATTGGGAGAGGGGTCCCCTTTGACTTCCTAGGGGAAGTGGAATGAGTTCCTGCCCCCTAAAGAATTCTGTGCTTGTGCTTTATTTATATTTCTGCAACAGGCAAAGGCATAATTTTTTTTCACAGACCCCTACCTCTAGTCCCTCCCCTCAGACATCCACCCCTTCCAACTGGATTTTGCAAATACGCTTTGGCTGTACTATCCTTTCCGAGCCCCCCACCCCCACTCCTTCAGTCCATTGTTACAAGGGGACCATCTGGGGTGAGAGCTTTGTGTTCAGGCTGTGAGCTGGGGCTCTTTGGAGGGTCTAGAACTCCCTGGATGAATGGGTGTGTGTGTGTGTGTGTGTGTGTGTAAGTGTGTAAGAGAGAGACTGTTCAAATACCTTCCCGTCCTCTCTTTAGCAAAGGGGGTACCTCTCTCATGTTATACCCAAAACTGATTCATGGTTCATATCTTTCATTGAACTCTGGCTGGGAAGTATAAAGGCAGAGTCTTTCTGCAAACCTCACTTTAAACGTGTTGACAGTGCAGAATTTTCTCTCCTGTTGCAGTCCCCAGTAAATCTTTGATCCTTTTCCCCCCTCATTTCAACTGGAAACTTGCTGCATTTCAGGATACTCCCTGGCTTTTTCTGGGTGGGAGGGTGGAGGTGGGTGACTGTGCTTTTTTAGGGCAGTTAAGAGGATCTACCAAGTTTAATGTGAGAAAAATCTGTTCAGTGCTTTAGCTTGAGATATTTAAGTAACAGGGAACTATTGTATCTATAGATGATCAATATGACTTGTAACTATGTTTATAGAGCTTGTGATTTAACCTCCAGTGCTTGAAATACACTGTTATTGGAAAGGCAATTAGGGTTAAGGAATAAAGAGGCAATAAAATCAGAAGAAAGAAAAAAACGTATTATTTATTATTTGGAAGCATTTCATGGAGATGGGAATAAGAGAAGTATGTACACTGACATCAGTAGATTTACTGAGAAGATAGTGGATTTTTGAACTGAAAGCTGAGTGTTTGAAACTTGTTGATGGGAAATAACCAGAATAACTGGAATTCTGAAATATGTGGAATTTTTTTTTTTCCTTTTGCTCTAAAGGATGGTTTAAATTTTAAAGGGAATGAAGTGAAAAGCAAGAAAAATAGCAAAATGTGATGAAATGGAACCCAAAACATTTATATTTTAATTTTCATCGTGCTGTGTATATTATGGATCTTTTCCCCTAAGCCATCTGCTTGCTTTAAAGCCATTTTTAGGCTGCTGCTTGTTCCCTCCAAAATGTATTACTGAGGGCTTCTTTGAGTTGGGCAAGGGTGGGGTTTGTGAGGACTGGGTACAAAATCTTCCTTTCCACACCCCTGTTCAAACTTTTGTGTATTCTCCCCCTTCCTGAAACAATTTTTGAGCACAAACATTGAGTCAGTTGTGTTTTGTTTCTCTGAGTGGTGGTAAGGCACTTCATTTTTCTAGAATGAATCAATTTTTGAAGTTTTAGGATTTAAAAAAGGCTTGTTTTCCTGAAGTTGGTTTGCTCTATCATTTTGTGTTCTTTGAGGAAGCATGTTGTGGTATGTGTTTTCAGTCTGTCTGAAAAGTATTTCTTCAGTTGGTTTGTTACTGACTTTTTTAGTTTTGTGGATGTACAGAACAGGAACTAGTTAATTAACTATGACTAATGTATTCTAAGCAAAATGAACAATGGTGCATATATATGTGTGTGTGTATATATATATATATGTGGGATGTGTGTGTGTGTGTATATTGTTTTCACTGTTTAAAAATAGAGGAGAACTCTTCTTGATGTACTGTGTTCCAAATGAACTATGGCTTTAAAGATTTCCAAGAGATTCATAAAAACCTCCCAACCTAGTTCCTGGGGTGTTTTTGTTTTTAGAAGGTGGGGGGTTAGCAAGCAAAAGATACAATATTTTTTAGCAGTTCCCTCTGAGTAACTGATTCTGAAGTATTAGTATATTTTGTTTTAACCTTGTATCTATTTGAGAAATTGTTTGTTCCTTTTTAAGAACTCAAGAGAATGAACACTATACATTTAAACTGAAAACATTAAATTAAATTTTTTAGATGAGTGGCATTAAATTTCTCTTGAGATCACCTTTCCAAATACCCTCTTAGTCAGTGTTGGAATTTTAGTCAAGAGTTTCAGCTTACTGTTGAGAATTTATCAGCTTACTGTTGAGAATTTATATAAATTTACTGTCATGTGTTAAGACAAAGGCGGGAAAGCAAAAGCATTTTAGAAACAATTGTGGAAAGCAATTGTATTTATTTATTTATTATTAAATCTGAGACACTTAAGTAGTGAAGGTAAAAGGGTATCATCCTAATGAGACTTGGGTATTTTGGAAGAAAATTCCTTAAAAGGGAATTAAATTTTTGTTTCATTGACCACTGTGTGTGACTTTTTCTAGAGGAATGTAGCCTAAAGATAGCATACCTCCTGTCAACTGGTGTCATCAAAATAAAAGGTGTTGTTAAGGGACAAAAAAGGAAAGATGTACTCCATTTCTCTAGGTGAAATGTGTTCAAGATGAAGACTTTGATTTTCTTAGGCAGGTTAGTGTTGTTTTCTCTGACTTAAAATGAGGTGGGCTAATTGAACACTTTTTCCCTTGTATTTCTAACTATCAAAAAACACACAAAAAATGGTCTTCCAGCCATATGAAGTGTGAGAACTCTCAGAAGAGTATGTATTAAAACTTTATTCTGATTTTAGGGTTTAATTTTTCAAAGTTGGTTGCTTTAAAAATCTCTATAAAGGGATGGCTTATGTATAGCAACAAATATTTTTAAGTGATTTGTGGAGACACTAAAGAAATAACTGGATCACTGAATGTATTCAAAACAAGACAAAAATTTTGCCTTCAGGAATGGGTTTGCCTTTAAGGAAAATTGTTCTCATGGGCTTAAATGAATTATAAGAACCAAGGGAATGTCTTTAAAAAAAAAAAAAACTTCAAAGGAAGAAAAGTACTAGAGTGGGAGTCTTTGCAGGCACTTTTGCCTTAGTGGTTATAGCTGAAAGGTACATTTGACCAGGTCTTCAACAAGTAAGTTGATAGTAGTAATAGTTTGAAACTTCTAGTAAAAAGGTTTTCTTAACTAATAGAAGTTTTTTTTGAGTTTTAAATAAGTTGAAAAAAATCAGTTGATTCTTAATTTTTCTGCACTGTTTGGAGGAAAGGTGGGAATCAATTCACTCTTTCCATTTTAATTGTCACCTAGAAAGTAAATGTTTGTAAATTAATTTTTTTCACTGCTAGAGAAATCTTTAACTTAGCATTTAGTGCTCAGTATTTGAAGATGACTTTCCTAAAGACAGTGGTATAAGACTGTCCTTTGGAAGAGCTGTAGGTTTCCAGAATCCTTGGCTTTCTAACCCAAAGTAGATGAAATTTTATTCCAGTGGTTTCCCAGATGGAGAACTTTTGCGTAAAGAGGTGGAAGAATTGTAATTCCCATCACTAATTTATTCAAAGTATAGTTAACTGCTCCAAATGTAAAATTGTAATGGCATAGACTTTGCTGGAACGAGAGCAAAACATTCTTGTAATTATGTTTTAGAGGTGAAATACATGATGTTAACCATTGGAAGAATCTTGATTCAAAGCTTCAGAGCATCTAATCTTTTAAAATTACCTTAATATATGTCATTTGAATCATACTTTGTGTGTTTGGGTACTTTTAAGCCTTGTTGTTTTGAGCTTATTTATTCCATAATGTGTAACAGTCAGTTGACAAAGATCCCACTGAGATAGGCTTTTGAGTATAAAAAGAATTTTTTAGTATAAAATTTTTGAACCCTAAATTTTTTTTTCAGATCTGATTTAAAGTGAAAAAAGGGAGACCTAAGTGCTATTTGTAGACGTTTAAGGGTTTTTATGATGAAAGATATATATTGGTCATAGGTGTGTTGATTTGTGTGTGTGTAGGGGGGGTGGTGTTGGTGTTGGTCATGTTGTCATTAGAATAAATGTATGAACCAAAGGCGTTTGAAGAACAGACATTTTGCCAACTGTTAGAATTTAAATTACGTCTTGTTCGTTCCCCGTCCTCTTAAAAGATTCTTAAATGTGGCTAATGCCTTCCAGAAAGTGCAGCTTAGATTTTGGGATGGGAATGTTTGGGAGAGAAAAGGGGAGGAAAAAAGCAGCAGGGGAGACTGGAAAAATCAGACGAGTTAGTCCTGGGTTGGAAATTCCAGACGGGGAAAAAAAAGAAAGAGAGATGGGGGTTGGGGTGGATTGCCCGCTTCCCTTTTAAAGAGGAGCGGCCGGAGGCGCACAGCGACCGACGGGAGAGGGGCTCTCAGACACGAGGTTTAGAAGACGGTGTTAGATTCAGCCCAGGGCAAGGCGATTTTTGCTTTCGGAGTTGCCTGCCTTCCCTTCGCTTTTTCAAAAAAGCAGAGAAAGTCGAGGCGGCGCTGGAGGCGCTTCCTGGAGAGCCCGCGCCGGCCCCGCTGCCCTAACCCTTCCCCGCCCGCCGCAGCCCCAGCCCAGCCCCGGCCTCGCAATCTCTGCCCGCTCCGCGCAGGGGCCCCCGCCTGCCTCTGAGCCAGCCCCTGCCCGGGAACAGCCGCAGGCCTGGGTCTCCGAGGAGGGCTTCCTTTCCCAGGGTCCCCGAGACCCCTGGCTGCGACGCGTCGGCCCACAGCCTCGTCTTGGTCCTGGGAGCCCCCAGATCCCAAACCTCGCCGCGGCTTACCCGGCCTTCCACACTAAGAGAGGTCCCAGGCCCCATGGTGCAGACCTTCCAGCGCCCGCGCTGCCTCAAGACATTTCCATTCTAAGGCAAAAGCTAAAGGCTGGTGGGTGAATGTGGAGTGAAGAGGCAGAGGAGACAGGAAAAGAGCGGGTCAGGGGAAAGTAAGAGGATGAGAGAGGTGGAGAGAAAATGGAAGTGCCTCTAGCTGCTGCCCTATCCCATAGACCTGAGGCCCTTAGCCATGGGGCATAGAACCTTGGAGAGTTAACAGGGTGGGATAATATTTAATCTTTAGTAGATGGACTGTGTGTCCCCACGTCCCAAAGGCTGACTGAAACAATAACAAAGGGGGTAATAGTAACCAGAGGGTCTACCATGGGTTTTATTCAGTTGTAAATGATTGACAACAGGTCTTTCAGTCGGCCACTGGCGAGGCTGTGGAGATCTTTCTCAGGGTCTCCACCAGTGTTTGACTCCATGTTAACGTCAGATTTGCATACCATTTCCACCTGTGTCCAGTCCACACCTTTTTAAATGTCTGTCAAAAGAAATAAGAAAAGGTCTGTCCTTGAAAAAAGGTGGAATTAAAATGTATGCTTTTTTTTGGTAATTGATTTGATTTGGCTGAAAAACAATCATCCAGGAGAGCGCCTGTGATGGCAGCACAAACAGGGAGATATCCAGTCCTCGGTTTGTTAACTGCGTTCTAGTAGAAGAACCTGGAGTTTGTTCACAGGGGCTCTGTACTTTTTAGTAGGTCCAAGGGGTCATCCTAGTATTGAACAAGCAGAGTCAGCTTTGTAAGACCTGCTTCTCCTTTGCAGCCAGTAGGTTTGCAATAAAGAGGCATGGAGTGAAGGAAGAAGAGGCTTGAACAAGCTTTCACCCTAAATGCAGACTGCTGAAATAAGATGTGTGTTGATTATGGGTAAATCACAGGAGAAGAGTAGGTCTGGACCTCATCATTTTAATATAGTTGGAGAAAACTTGATTGCGAAACGCTGAAATGTAACTGTATACAGAACAAACACCACCAGAAACGCAGTCCTAGTGCAGAAGTCCAGGCTTCCAGAATCTGATGTTCTGGTCATGTGGCAGAGAGCAGAGAGCATGGTGAGCCACCAGCAAACTGCTTTTGTATGAAATACAGAGCAAATAACTGGAAGAGTACAAAAAGAATTTTTCACTAGATTGTCCAGATATTTTCAAAACCCCTAAGGACAAGTCTGATTTATTAGACAAGTGGCATTTTGGTGGCTAAAGGCATATATAAGTGACTGGTCAGGATGGGTGGGAACTTTGTTCATAGTTTGGCCGGGGGGTTGTGGAGAACACCTCTGTTAGAGAGGAGACGGAAGAAGTGAAGGATCCCTTTTCATTTTCTCTTTTCCCTCTACACCATATCTGTTTTGTGGATGTTAGTCAATCCTCTCAACATTTCCTTAGGAAAAGTGGGTTAAGGAAGACTTCATTTTTACTCATTTTGAGTTAGTTTCAGTTTTTAAAAATTAGTTTTTCATCCAGATGTTTTGGCCACTTGGAATGGAAAATGTTAAGTTTGAGTGAAGTTTGATTGGATGGTTTAATTTAGTTAATTGGATATAGTTAGAATCTTTAAGAGGAGAAATGAGAGAATTTAGAAATTTTTAAAAGATTGTTTTGTGTAAAGGTTGTTTATGGAGTCTGAGTTCTTTGGCAACAGGAGCAGGGAGGACAGGAATCATTTTCTCGAGGCTCAAGGAGAGAGGAAGCACTATTATTAGGTCAGAGACTCATGACCTTCCCTAGGTCCCTACTTCAGTCCTACAGGAGTGTGGACACCTTTCCAGGTGTCTCCAGAGATCTTTGAAGAGTTTTGGAGTCAGGCAATGACTGGGAAACTGGAAACGTTAATTAATCTCCTTGAGCCACCATTACCTTAACTGTAAACTGGTGCTACCACACATGAGCTGTTCCTATTCTTTGTTTTCGATATGGACTTGTGCCTCCTGTCTTTGGACTGGGTGAAACCATTGGGCTATTTTCCTAAGGCAGTAGGTAGGGTGTTCAAGTCCACTTCTGTGAATATGGTGTGCATTTTATGTGGAACAATGATGGATAGGCATATTGAAGGGGATTTGTGTGTAGGATGCTTTTGATAACCTGTGTGCTAAAAGGAAAGGCCACCTTTTGGGAGATAGAGATGAAGCTCACCAGGGCAACTGCCAAGAACCCCTAGATATGGGCCCTACCATTGTCTCTTAGCTATCCTTTTAGGAGAATAGAGCATATTTTCCATTGTTGGTGCCCTCAGCCTGGACCAGGTTCCTCACTGAAATTTTACTCTGGTGCTACTGTCAAAGGTGCTTGTAGGTAGGGAAACTGGTGAGGGGAGAGCTCCCCTAATTCTGCAGATGAGGTAGGTGCTGTGAGAATTCCAGGTGAAGGGGACTCTTAAGTCCTCTAGAAGGTCTGAGGAAGGAAGAAATAAGCAGCTTCCCCTCCCTGGTAGGAGATGGGCATGTTTGTCTGCTCTTACTTACGCTAACAAAGTAGGCATTCAGGAGCTGGGGGTCCCTTGGGTTCAGAGGTAGTGACTGCATCCATGGCTCCCCTCTGTGTGCCCGCTTAGATGGCAAAGCCGTGGTGGTCTCAGTTTGTTTCCCTGGTCTGGAAATAGTCTCCAAAGGTGTACTCCGGATCCACCTTCTTGTCCACTTCCTTTCTTCAGACCTTTCTGCTCAAAAGGTACAAACATACTTACCCACAGACTTAGAGCGCCTTTCCACATCTCAGTCCAGAGAGTGAGGATTGACTCTTCTCTTAGTGGGGTGGGGAGGGGTAGGGCTTTAAATCCGGATGTGGTTTTTGGCCATTTAACAGACTTGTGACTTTAATCAGTTAATATAAAGGGTTTTACAATTAGTTTATGTGGAATGATGTGTGTTGCCTCTTTTCTGGAGTGGCATTTGGGATTGCTTGGGGCTTGTCAACTTTCCATTAGGTACTCTTGAGGAGGAGAAAATGAGGGGAGACAGGAACTAAAGTGGGGGCTGTTGGGTGGAGTAAACTTGTTGGGGCTATCTATTCAGAATTAGACATTTATGCCACTTCCTCCTCCAGGTCTCTAAGTTGCTTGGGAGGAGAAGTCCAACTGTAATAGAGAGCAGTTGCCTTGGCAGGATTTGGAGACGGAACCCTAAATTAAAGGGCAAAGACGATCCTTCACAGACGTGGCTGTTGGTGGCTGCAGCCAGTTTGTTCTGAGCGAGGACTGGATGTAAATAAGATGTTGGCTGGGGAGACAGCAGGGTTCAGAAGAATAATCTTTTCACTTCTTTTCTGGAGTGTCCACTCCAGCAACTTTTTATTTAATGTGGAAGAAGGGAAAATCTAGCTGGCTGAAGTTTCATTTTGTATAGAGGGGTTTCCTCCCAATGTTTATTACCATTTTGATTCAAAGCTGCTTCTGCTGACTTTTTAGAATAGGCTGGAATGATATAAGTCTAGAATAAGCTGTGGGAGGCAGGAGGGGGGATAAAATGATTTCACAAACCTCACAACCTTACAGATCTCTCTGATCATCTTTGTTTCACTTTCCCACCCTTGCCCCTGACCATCTTGGGTAGTTTTCTTTAAACTTCTTTTTTTTGGCTGTGCCCCTTGGTGTGTGGGATCTTAGTTCCTTAACCAGGGATGGAACACCTGCCCTGTGCATCGAAAGTGTAGAGTCTTAACCACTGGACCTCTAGGGAATTCCCTGAAATTTTAACTAGAAGAAGAATAATGCCTGTCTAGGCCCAAGTTCCTCTCTTCTCCTCTGAAACACCACATGGTCAGCCACTTTAGTCTGAGTGTGTGGGGGTCTTGCCACTCAGTCATCAGCCATTTTAGGGGATGAAGTGGGGTGTAATTTTAAAAATACATACTTACAACTAAATCATATAAGAAAATATTTAACTAGACATCTGATGTTTGCATATTGCTCCAAAGCTTGGTAACTCTATTCATGCAAGTATGCATGCATGCACTTATTTTTATCTATTCAGAGCTGCTATTGACATGCCCTCTGCCAGGTACCAGAAATACAAAGAACAAGATGTAATACAAAGACAGACCTTAGTCTTTAGTGTGGAGATGCAAGGAAATGCACTTTATCAGATCATTTTTCTCCTGGAGCTTTTAGGTTTCCTCCTCTATCCTTGTTTTTTTTTTTTTGATAAGCTGTGTGGCATAGTAAAAATAATTAACTTTAAATTTAAAAATTAAATCTTTATATTAAAAATTAAAATTAGTAAGCAATAATTAAAACAATTTCATGAAGTAAAATATATAGAGCATAAAATTGCGCATTTTTAAGTGCACAGTACAGGTGTACTACGAATATTCACATTGGTGTGCAGCCATCCTCTCCACTTATCTCTAGAAATCCTTTCATCTTGCAAGATTGAAACTCTGTACCCCATAAACAGTAACACCCCATTCCTACCTCCCTCCAGCCGTATTTGCATCATCGGTTTTGATTTTCTTACATGGTGGCCACCTCCCCATTTTATATAAAATGGGAGTCTTTGCCTGACCCTTCTCCTGAATTAAACATTTGATTATTCATTGGTTTTTATCTAGCATTATTTGGTCTTTTTCAGGGCAGGGAATGGAGACATAGGGAGAAGGAGCTGCACAAAAAAGGTGCAAGATAACATTCCTGCCCCCCAGCATTTTCACTTTAGATCCAAGAAAAGCTGTGGGACCACAGAAGCCAAGAGACTGCAATGGGAGGCACACAACCTCAGGAACTAGCAGGAGGTAGGCTTTGAGTGAGTGTAAGCTGTGTTTCGGAGGATGGGCAGAAAAAATAGGAGTGGATTTGGGAGAAAACTGTGGGCAGGCAGCGAGATGTTTGTGGGGTGATAACTCTTTTGGAAGACAGTGGTGGTATCCTAGTGGGGAGAGCAGAGCCCCCCTCCAGGTAGATACTGAATATGTCACTGTTATTTCTCCTATTGAACATCTTTGTGCTGTAGCTCAAAAGATGAGTGCCTTTTGCAATGATAAGCATTTATTGAATATCTACTCAGATGTAGGCATTGTTCCTACATTGACTTCTAAGAACCCTGCAGGCATTAGTCTTCACGCCACAGAAGGAGCTGAACCTCTAAGTGGTTATGGTAGCTTAGCCAAGGCTGTACCTTGAATATGGAGTGCTGGGATTCAAACGTAGACCTTTGTACCTTCAAGGCTGAGCTCTCTTAGAAGGTGGGAGCAGCTGATCCTTTAAGAGAAGTTGAATGTTTTTTGGGGGGAGAGCATAAGGTTAGCGAATAAAAACATGCCTGACATTTTTTCCCGTGTTCTGAGCCTCCTGACTCTGTAGATGTTTTATACCTGCTTTACATTGTATTTTCATCATTGGGATTTTCAGGCAATCTTGACTGGTTGAGGAAAACTAAGAACGTTCTCCCTATGTCTGGGCAGCTGTGATAGGAAGTGGGAATTCTTCTCTGAATGAAAAACCTACGGAAAGGGAGCCAAATGAATTGGAGAAGGACTTGAGTGGTTTAGGGTTCAGATGTCCATCTCAGCTTGCCCTCTGGCCAGATGTGGGTACACTTTGGGATCTGGGGTCAGTATGTTCTTGGGCCTCCTGCCATCTGAAACCTTCCCATCTCCAAACCCTGAAAATAAACTGGGTTTGTATGTAAGTTCTAAGAGCTCCCATCCTTTGGCATTCTTGGAGGTGCCAGGACTGGAGCTTTGGGCTGATGTTTTTTTTTTTTTTTTTCCCTTTCCTTTTTTTTTTTTTTTTAAGTTTCTATAAGAAATATTTATAGACTCCATGGTCAGAATAATATTTGTACCCCTTTGTATCAGAGTTGCTGCTGCTGCTAAGTCGCTTCAGTCGTGTCTGACTGTGCGACCCCATGGACTGCAGCCCACCAGGCCCCTCCGTCCGTGGGATTTTCCAAGCAAGAGTACTGGAGTGGGTTGCCATTGCCTTCTCCGTCCCTTTCCTTTTTTTTCTTTCCCTTTTCCTTTTGTTTAGGTTCAAACCTGGGGAAAATGGGAGGCTGGGGGGAAGGGCAGGGCCCAA
This sequence comes from Cervus canadensis, assembly GCF_019320065.1. Taxonomy (NCBI): domain Eukaryota; kingdom Metazoa; phylum Chordata; class Mammalia; order Artiodactyla; family Cervidae; genus Cervus; species Cervus canadensis. The sequence goes on from NC_057386.1 coordinate 23,347,504, forward strand.
GTGGCTTCCCCTCCCACCCTGCCTCCTCCTAGCAGGAAAGGACAAAGAGTTCACCTTTGTTACAAGCCTACAGAATCATAATTCATAGCTCATACACGTTTTTGAGGAGCGAGAACCCAGTTACCTTTTCCTGATGAGCAGGAGCAGGCTTCATGGTGTGGTGACACTTGCGGGCTAGTGTCAACTTGGGACTAGGCACTTAACCTCTGAGCCTGTTTTTGAGCTGCAGAATGAAAATAAAAATATTCTCAATATTCTGTCATTTAGAGGCTCAAATCAACCTCTTGTGTTCTAGGCTCATAGGAGAGTGTGGATTGTAAACCTTACAGTGTTAGTGGCTCAGTTGTGTCCGCCTCTTTGCTAAAGTACTGTGTAAACGTGAGTTATTAATAAGACTATCATTAACTGATGACACCCCAAGAGGGCGGACAAAAGAATGTCATTCGCACCCCTAGACAAATGCTCTACTCTGCATGGAGGTGTGACTCTTTGATTATAAATTTTCTATAGTGGCTCCCAGAACGCCCTGGGAGGAGGGTCTTTTTTTCTCGAGGCCCGGAAGGCCTCTTGGTTCCGCGCCCCCAGCCCACCCCACTCCCAGGCCTCAGTTCCTGCCTTCTCAGTGGGAGGCCTCCCGGCCCGGGTCCTGCCTCCTCCCACAGCCCAGCCGAGGTCTCTAAGGAATGCCGCCTCCCGGGCCATTTTCTCCCCTCCTGCTTCTGCGGCCCCACTTCCAGCCCCCTACCCCCAACCGGTTCCCACTTAAATGCTTGCAGGCCTGTTTGCAGGCGGGAAGCCCCCTCCCCCACAGGACCACCTCAGTCACAGCCCTGACCACAGGGAGGTCGGGTCTGGATTTACTAAAGGACCCCAGAGGGGGAGCCTGCCCCTCGCTGGCTGCCTGGCTCGCTGATGGGGTCGGGTTTCGGCCGGTGGCTCTGGAGAGAGAGACAAAGGGCAAAGTCCTGGTCCCCACCCCCACCCGGCAGCCCCCGGCGGCTGTCCCCTCCCCCTCCGGGCCCTGCGCGGGGAGCCCGGGGCCCCCTGGGCCGGGTGGGACCGGCTGTGGCGAGTCGGGAAGCCGAGGGGGTTCTGGCGGCAGAACGTTCTAGACCGCGGGCCCCCGCGGGCCCCCGCGGGCCCCGGGCACACCCTCTGTCCCCCTCCTTGTGCTCTGCCAACTCGGCCCACCCAGCAGCCCGGTTGGGGGGCTGAGCGCTCGGCTTCCCCCGGGTGAGGTGAGAGGGGCTGGGGGAAGGGGCCGGCCCACGTGGGGCACAGGCCCGGCGACGCCAGCCCGGCCGCTCAGCTGCTCGGCCCTTCTCAATTGCCCGTTCATGAGGACTCCCCTCCTCCCCCCCAGCTGCTGCCAGCCCTCCCCCACCCTCAGCTGCTGCCGCCCTTCCCAGGCACCTCTTTCTCCATTGCCTTGCCGCGCCTGCTCCCCGTTGTCCTCACCGCCCTGGGTCCCTTGGGCTCTTAGAGCCCTTGCCCCTGCTCCTGGCCCAGGATGAGGAGAACCATCTCGCATGACGCTGATGGGACGCCCTGGCAGAGTCTGGGACTGGGGAGAAAGGCCTTTGCAGAGAGGGCATGTGGCTCCCGCACAAGCCGGGGCAGAGGAGAGTTGTTTTGATGCACTACCCACTAGGAAGAAACAAACAGCAGGTCCTGAAGTTTTCGACCACCAACAGGTCTGTGTTGGCAGCTGGAGGAGAGAATTCCTTGAGATTGTTAACCTCCTGTTGGAGGAACACAACCAGAGCGCCTTCCCACCAACAGGGTGAATTGTATTTTTCAACGTCCACTGGCATACATTCCCATCCTTTCACAGGAACACTAGCAATTCCAAGAAGCACCCGAGTGACACCAAGGTCTTTCTTTCTCAGTGCAAACTGTGAGTTGCAGAAGAAGAGAAGAAGGTTTCTCTTAAGACTGGTCTAGTTTCCATTTCTTTGCTTCTCTGCCTCAAAATCTTAGCCTGGAGCTTTGCTTCAGAGCTTGTTGGTCCCTCATGAGGGGAGGACCCCCCTGCCGTCCCCTTGTTTCATTTCTAAGGCACACCCTGGCAGTGCTTTCCCCTGAGTGGCAGCTCCACCTTCAGCCAGGTCTCTGGCCCTTGAGGCCAGACCTTTTGGCTCTGAAGCTACTTGGAGAGATGCTGGTATCTCCACTGAGGGGATGAAAGCTAAATCAATCTCCATGAGGTCTTTCTAGCCTCCTCTACCTTTCCCTCAGTCAGAGTGTATTAGCCTCCGCCACTCTGAGGGAAGATCCTGGAAACACTTCCCGCTACCAGCCAGAGAATGAAGGTGTGCAGTGTCCCCAGTGGTTCATTTCTTACCCACAGCGTCGCTCCCTCCACCCGCAGGGTCGCGCTGCTCACAATGGGCACCTCTCCTGTTTGTCTCCATGCATTCGGCTTAGTGCATGGCTCCTTCACACCTCACACTTCACACTGTAGAGCTGAGGAGGCCAACTCTGGCTCTAGGTAGCCCTCAGGTGAAAGAGCATGGATTCTAGGCAGAGAGAGCACTGTGGAGGGGGGGAGTGGCACTTGGCCCAGGCCGACTTGGAATTTGTCTCGAAAGAGCTCCACTGTCTCAGCTTCTGTTTTGGCTTCCTCTGGCGCTGCCCAGATGGGCAAGGAAAAAAAAAAAGTGGGCTCTCTAGTCAAACCATGTATTTCCGAGATGAGTAAATTGAGCAAAGGATTTATTTCTCCTTTGCCTGCTCTCCAACACCAGGTAGCGCCTTCCCAACTGCCTGTCACCTTTGCACTCCTGCCTATCCCAAACCAAAATGAAATTTTGTAAGACAATATTTGGTGACTATACTTTTTCTCTGCTAACAAATCTCTCTGACAATCATCCAGCCGTATTATAGTGTAGTTAGCTCTTCTGCAAGTTAAATCCTGTGCCCAAATTGGAGCCGCATGCAATAAAAGCCAGTTGGCACGCACTTAGCCATACAGAATATGGGCATTTTTCCTGCTGCTGACATTGGGGCTATACAAGCTTCTGCTGTGTTAACACTTCTTGTTAGAGAGAAAGAACCGAAGTTTGGTGAGATGAGCAGAAACCAGCCTGGGAGGAGAGCTGAGTTCTAGTCCTACCTCAGTTTCCAAGTCTCTTTCCTTTTCCTGTGCCTTGGTTTCTCCTATAAAATGAGGGTGACTATTTAGGATTCTGTTAGACCTCAGTGTCTACATCTGATTTCCTCTGTGTAGGAATCTGATTTTCTTCAACTGGGACTTCCTGTTGCTGGGTTAATGATGTGTGTGTGTCCTTGGTCATCTGAGAAGCCTGATGAATCCCTGTCGTCTTCCCTGATTCCATGCAGACCAGGAGCACTTTAAACAAAGCACAAGAGCCTTCCAAAGAGGGAATACGATTCGTCCCAGAGTTTCTCCCCAGAATTTGCTTCCTTTCCTCAGCATTAGCTCAGGAGCACACACGGAGCACGCGGGCCGGTGTGTGCGCTGCATACCTTTAAAAGACCATGCTGGAGGGACCAGGGGTACGTTCCAGTGCTGTCCCTGCTGTCCAGTTCCCCCAATACTTTGACCCCTTGGTGGTGGCATCTGCTCTGCCTGGTCCTGCATCTTCCAGCAGGTCCGTGTTTTCCTCTCCAGCCCCTACCCTGCCCGTCAACCCACCCGGCTGCCTGCCTGTCTGGCTGCCCTACCTCTGGATCAGCCTGGCACAGAGCCCTGGGCATTGGGCCAGCTTCTCCTCCCCTCCCCAGCCCCGCCCCCTTTCTCAGCTACTGCCATCCTTGGAGCGTGCCAGGTCCGCCCCCTTCAGAAGCTTTCCTCCACAATTATTTTTTTCTCCACCTCTCCACTCTACAGGGATAAGGAGGCAGGGTGGGGAGGAAGGACTGGGTCAATGGTGATCTTATGGAAGGGGCAGAGGTTGGCACATTAGGACATCTTTTATGTGTGATTTTTCAGTTGGGCAAAGCAACTGGGATGGAAGCCAGCTTTGGGAGGGGGGCGGTCCCTCTTCTCTGGTGTCAGCTGCATGGGACTCTCTTGTTGAGGAGTCGACAATATCACCCACTTCTGAAGGGTTACTGTGCCCAGTCCACCTCCTCAACGCAGTTAACCTCGTCTGTTCCCTTCTCCCATCCCTAACCAAGCTAGGGTGTCCTGCTGGACTGTAAACTGAAAGCAGAAGGCTTGCCTAGCTTCCTCATCCCTCCATGCCCTGTACTGCAGTACCCTGCCTTGCACTGTCCAATAGAAATGTGAGGCAAGGCACATATGTAAGTGTAAATTTTCTAATAGCCACATTGAGAAGAAACTGAAAAAAAAAAATTAAATTTATTTTTGGCTCTGCCGGGTCTTCATTGCTTTTCCAGGGCTTCCTCATTTCGGTGGCTTCTCTTGTGTGTAACATGGCCTCACTGGTTGTGGTTCACGGGCTTAGTTGCTCCGAGTAGTGAGGAATCCGCCTGGACAGGGATCGAACTCACGTCCCGTGCATTGGCAGGTGTTGAGCTCATATCCCCTGCATTGGCAGGTGGATTCTTAACCATTGGAACAGCAGGGAAGTTCAAAAAAGTTAAATTAATGTAGAAGGTTAACTCAACAATTATTTTTAAAATTTATTCAAAGATTATTGTCAGCATGCAATCTGTATAAACTTACTTTTACTGCTTTATTATTAATTTTTGGGGATACTACCTTCCCTGGTTGCTTGGCAGTGAAGAATCCACCTGCAATGCAGGAGACCCCGATTTGGTCCCTGGGTCAGGAAGATCCCCTGGAGAAGGAAATGGCAACCCACCCCAGTATTCTTTGCTTGGGAAATCCTATGGACAGAGGGGTCTGCTGGGTTGCAGGGTCAGAAAGAGTCAGACATGACTGAGTGACTGATCATGATGAGCATGAAGTCTTAGGAACCCAATGTGTAATTTATTTTCCTGTGAGAGCCTGTTCCAATTCATATGATAAGTTTTCATTGGACGCATTTGATCTGTATTTAGAGTTCATAAAATTTAGAGAAGAAAAAGTTAAATTATATAAAACCTTTATTTTAAAGAAAAAATTCAGTTGCTAATTTGAAGTGCTCAGTTAGCCACATGTGATTAGACTAATGGCTACTGCAGTGTGGACAACACAGGTTCAGTGCATAGCAGGTGCCAAGAAAGTCTGGAATGAATGACTCCAGCAGCTGGACACCAGAAACCTTAAGAAAGTGGTAGTGACCTTGACTGCTGATTAGAATGAAAAGAATATGGTGTCACTGCAAGTTTGAAAAATCTTAATTAGTTGCTCACTCTTCTAAAATAGCCAATAACCCCAACCGCATCACCAGGCAAGCTTCGTTTTCTAATTGCCTTGGGCTTGTTTCTTCCCACGTTTTGGAGGAGGTGCCTGGAGGCTGGAGTGAATGTGGGTATCACTGGGGATGAAGTTAAGTGTGGGTGTGTGGGAGAGTGTCTTAACTTTGGGCTATGGATGGATTCCAAAGCTTTCATTAACCCATGAAATCTTTAAATTGTGTGCAGAAAGTTTGCATCTTTCTGGTGAAGAGTGTTCTTACCTTTTATCATATTTCCTAATGGGAATCTCCAGGGGAAAAATTGGTTCACAACCACTTATGTAGACCATTAAGACACAGAAAATCACTCTTATAATTAAAAAAGTGTAGGAACTTTTAAAATTAGTGGTCCAGTGGTTAGAACTTCATGCTCCCAGTGCAGAGTGGCCTGGGTTTGATCCCTGATCAGGGAACTAAGATCCCGCCTTCCACCGCAAAGATGCCACAGTGAAGATCCTGCACGCCACAACTAAATAAATATTTGGCACAGCCAAATACATTTAAAAAAAAGAAAGTGTATTACTGTAGGTGGACAGGGTTGATCTCTTATCTGGGAACACAAGATCCAGGTTTGGATCCCAGATTTGGCCCCTGGACCAAATAAAATAAAGTAAAATAAATTACACATTGGGTTCCTAAGACTTCATGCTCATCATGATCAGTCACTCAGTCATGTCTGACTCTTTCTGACCCTGCAACCCAGCAGACTCCTCTGTCCGTAGGATTTCCCAGGCAAAGAATACTGGGGTGGGTTGCCATTTCCTTCTCCAGGGGATCTTCCTGACCCGGGGACCAAATCCGGGATCCCTATGGACTGGTAAATGGGGACCAAATCTCTGATCCAAATCTGGATCAGACCAAATGGACTGATCCTAACCCTTGTTTCTGTGATGTGAGGCACTGAGGTCTGGAGAGTTGCAGGCCTGACTTGCTCAAGAGCATGCAGCCTGCTAGTCAGAGAACCATGACCTGGGGGAGAGGTGGAGATGAGGGTCTAATCTGGAGAATCTGACTTAATCCTAGTTCTCTGGAGAGATGAAAGCCTTGGTTTGATTCTGATAGGAGGCTCTGGGGGTTGGGGCCCCAAGCCTGAACAGTTTTCCAAAACCTATTATTGCCTCTTTCCCCACAACTGGCTTGCTCCACCTTGGTGTAAAGGGAGGCTTTTCTCTAGGGCAAGATGAGGTCTCGAGCATAATTGAAGGTGGCATCCTACTCTCTGCAAATGGGGGTGGAAGGAGGAAGGAGGTGGTTTGTCTGCAGGGGTTAGAACAAGAACACTTCCCGGGGCAGGCAGCTTTTAGCTGTTCTCCCGAAGACCCAAAGACTTCCCAGGGCGTGTTCTGTCCAGGTGTGCATCCTGCCGTCTGGGGAGGCCCCCTTCTGAAAGGGTCCTACGTGTGCATCTGCCTGTCTCTCTACTGGACCTCAGCCCCGTCCTCCCTGCCCCCATGAGGCAGCTCACCAGGGCCTGGATTCTTGCTAATAAAAACAAAAGAAGAAAACTTCATTGGCTTCGACTCAAGTAGAAAGGATAATTAAATAATTCCCCCGCGTACCCATCACCAAAAATTACCAAATCATATTCAATCTGTATTAATTTTCCCCCTGGTTACTTTAAAGTGAACCTAGACATGACATCTTATCTGTAACTATTTCAGTATGTATTTCTGAAAAATCAGTATTCTATCATTTTGGCCATGCCCTGAGGCTTGTGGAATCTTAGCTCCCCTACCAGGGATTGAACCCTTGACCTCTGCTGAGTCCTAACTGCTGGTGTGAGTGTCTGACTCTTTGCCACCCCATGGGCTGTGGCCCGCCAGGCTTCTCTGTCCATGGGATTTTCCAGGCAAGAATACTGGAGTGGGTTGCTATATCCTACTCCAGGGGATCTTCCCAACCCGGGGATTGAACCTGTGTCTCTTGCATCTCCTGCATTGGCAGGTGAAATCTTTACCATTTTGCCATCTGGAAACCCTCTAGCCACTGGACTGCCAGGGAATTCCCTGACTTTTTTTTTAAGAATCTAATTTTTATCTCATTTTTTTTTTAAATGGTACAAATGAACCTATATATGAAACAAATAGACTCACAGATACCAAAAACAAACAAATGGTTACCAAAGCCTGTTATAATATTATCAAATATATAGTCAGTGTTCAAAAACCATAGAATCACTTTTCAACTAGCTATGGAAATATGTGTCTTAAGAAGTTACAGGAGTTGGAATAGGAGCTTGCTCCGTCCACTCCACGCATCGACCTGGTATTGAAGTACTTCCAGGAATGGTGCACTCCCCCTCTTCGGAGGGGAATAAAAAAAAAAAAGAAGTTACAGGTGGGGTGTTTTGACTTCCTGGAGAGCAGTACCCACTCAGCATGTCTGCTCTTCACTCTGATGCTTGAACTCTATGAGTATTTTAAATGTGTCCTCAAGCCAAACCTTTCCTGTATTTTGGCAAAGACTTTTGTTTCCTTTCTGTCATCAAAAAGGCAGCACAAGGGGGCAAGCCTGGAAGAGCCTGGAACCAGACAGCCCCTGTGTTTCAGTACTGACTCTGACTCTGGGTATCTGACTTGGCAGATACTTAACCCCTCAATCTCAGGGCCTTGGTCTGTAAAGTGGAGCCATGGTTACCATGGGCATGGATAGTGGGAGGCTTCTTGGAGGTGTAGAATCTGCACCTGGCGTCTGGTAAGCTCTCCTTAAATGTTAGTGTCTTCCTTAATGAACTGTTTTCCTTCCCATTCAAGGTCAATGACATGGGACCAGAGCTCCCTGCCCTGGGGGAGCTTCCAGTCATACTTCCCGGTGCCCAGCTCCTGTTATTCCCAAATCTCTTGTTTTCCTACTTATCTCCTTAGCTGTTGCTCAGATGCGCTCTCCTTCTTGTCTCTCCTGGAATCTCCCCTGGGCTCAAATGAGGTCACTTGATCCCTGTGGCCCTCCTGTCCCCTGCTTGCCCCTAACCACATCAGAAAGGAACATCCCCTATGATTGCTCTGTGTCTGGGGAGCTGCTCCGGGCCCTGCTGGTTAGGGCAGGCAGAGAGGGTGAGAAGCCACAGGGTGTTGGCATCCAGGGAAATAATTTGACTTGTGCAACCATTGCCTTCATCGCCAGGGGCTGGAGGCTTCACTCTTTCACCTCACAGGTGTATCAGCTCCAGGATGGGTGGTGGCTCTTGAACCTCTGGGAGTTCTCTTGCTTTTCTGAACTGTGGGTATTGGGTATTAGGGGCCTGCTCAGTGTGCGGTGCCCCGTGGCCTGTAGTGAGAGGCTCCCCTCTAAGCTAGTGGAACCCTGTCTCTCAGTGGAGCGCTGGATTGGGGCCCTTGGTTGTCACAGGAGGTGGGGGTGTGGGCTGCGGTATTTCCCGCTAGTTTCCCATCAGCGCAGAAGCCTAACCATTTTACTATCACAGGTAGCCACTCCGTGTCAGACTTGCAACCTCTTCCCAGGCTGGTCTCCTGGGGACTGGAACTGGGGCTGGGACTGAGCACCCAGACTGCGCACCATGACTTAGCAGGCCCTGCCCATTCCAGGTCCTCACAGAAGCCCTGGCTGTTTTCCATAGGAGGACACTAAGGTACTGAGTAAAGAAGTCAGGGCTTCTTAGCTTCCATCCTGACCCTCCAAGCCCTCAGCACCCTGCCCTGGCCCAGCTTGTACTGGGCAACCGGAAATGCCTGTAGGGTGAACGAGTTAGCCATGGGTTCCTGGAGGGGGGTTGAGTACTGGGTCCAGTTCTCAACATGGCCCCATGTGCTTTGGGCCGGAAAGAAATTAGGTGGCACCATACGTAATACAAACCAGGCCAAGGGCTTAAAAGACAAAAGTTCTTGATCTCTGTGTTTTTGTCAAGGTTTGCCTTGCTGGCCAGGTTCGAAGGCCAGAAGTGGCCTGGCGTGGGTTCCCAGGATTGGGTGTGTGTGCCCTGCAGAGGTGGGTGAGCCGCGCCTGTTGGGGGTGGGGGAGGGCTGCAGGATGTCTTTTCTTTCATTGGTTGGGTATCCCTGCCCTCCTCCCCCCTCCTTCTCCTGGAACATTCCAGACATTCCAGACTGCCATTGCTTTCAGGATATGGATTAACATCCCAAACTGAGATTTGATTTCACCTCCCCATCCCCTCCCAACTCTTCCCTACCCTGAAAAGAAAGCCCCTAAAAGAGGGAGTTTGAAGTAAGAAGAGGGTATTTTTTTTTTTTTTGAAGAGGGTATTTTTGACCCTTGACCTGAGATTATAGTAAGGGACCGTCCTGAAAGAGTGCTCTTCAAACTAAACTTCCGTAGGGGGCTGCTTTAAGCCCTTACTGGTTTGAATTTCAGGCTGGCAGCCGCCCATCCCCTTGTGGTCCTTCCAGAAGCATTTGCTTGAGGGAGGTCATCCCTCAGCTTGGGTGACCCCTGTCACTAGCATTAAGGTAGATCAGTGTTCTCAGTCTTCTCATGGTGTAAATCACCTCTTCAGTTTGCCAAGAGTTTGATTTTCCTCTTGTGAAGGCTCCTGCTTTTTCTTTGCCCATTTCATCACAAAATGAGTTGTTTATGGGAAATCCCATATGACGTGTCATGCAGATACCATGAAGCTCACTCTTGGCCATTGAATTGGATCCCAAGAAGCTGGCCTGGTGTGGGACCCGAGGACCTGGAAGTGGAATTGTTTCTGATGCTTGTTCTTTTCTCCTACTATGATCTAACCTCCTTAGATCAGGTTCATGAACCAAACCAAAGTAAAGAACCATTATGTCACATTTCCCTTAAGTTATTTCAACCCCAGAAGAGATTTCATTAATATGTTTCATTGATAAAGACTCTCTACCCTAAAAACTGCAGAACTAGAAGGGCTCTTAAAGATACTTCTGTTTCTGTTCTACGTCTAAAGACTTGGTCACGGGTGAAATGAGTGAACTGGCAGAGAGCCAAGATCAAAACATTTACAGTTAGAGTTTAGCATCCCTTCCCTTGCTGTCATGTGTATGTAGGGTTTTGTTTTTTTATATTTTCTTGGCCATGCCACATGGCACGTGGGATCTTCATTCCCCCACCAGGGATGGAACCCATGCCCCTTGCATTGGAAGCATGGAGTCTGGACCACCAAGGAAGTCCCGCTCTCCTGTGTTTTGAGCATGCTTTCCCCCTAACTTGGCAAGAACTGACTTGGCCCTTTTGCATGTCAGCCAGGAACACGGGGCCTAAAGCTTGAGTGGCTTAGTCAGGAGAGCCAGTCGGGGGCAGTTGAAGGGCTAGAACTGGACTTTCTTGCTTCCTGCTCTCATTTTTCCCTCGTGCCCCCAGAATTTCGTTGGACCATGTCCCAAAACTGAGAGTTTTGTAATCGAGGATACACAAAGACAAGTGACAATTGACCAATGCAGATCAAGTCAATTGAAATGTTTTAAGCCCGGGGATTAGGGCATTGATTTGGGTGGTGAGCAATTAATTGCCCTGGGAATCAACCTCGAACCTGAAAGCCTTCCTCAGGGAAAATTACATTTTTAAGAGGCATTTGAAAGATGGGAAGAAGGAACTATAATAACCTGGGAGGAGGGAAGGGGGTGGTCACGATGCTGGATTGTGTGTGTGTGTTAATCACTTCACCTTAGTATCCACACGTGTGTCTATTATTACATTTTAAGTACGATGCTTACTCCAAACCCTTTGCTAAGCTCTTGATAATATTATCTAACATCACTTTATACCTCCCCGTGAATAGGTATTATCCCTGTTTTACAAAGGAGAAAACTGAGCCTCCAGTTAAATAACCTTTTAAAGATCAGTGCTAAGTGGAGCACAAGTTTAAATCTGTATCTGCACAAAGAAAGAGCTTAGCTACTGCCAACTCTCGTACTGTAATTTGTTTGTGTATGTTTCCCCTAATAAATTGTGAGCAGCTTGAGGCCAGGCACTTTGTTTTGTTTATCAGTTGTGTCCCCAGCATGTAGAACAAAGTCATCCAGCATGAAGTAGACACCGATTAAAAAGGTATCAGGTGAATGATTCAGGTAATAATTCGCGTAGCTAGCTCTGTTTTCCTAGAGTCTGAAACACAGTGGGTGGTAACGGATGGTTACTGAGTACAATATAACTAGTGAGGAACCTAAGAGAGATGAACAAAGCAGATATGATTGGGGGGAATTTTGTTATCCTAGTGCTTAGGGCACCTGGTTTTGGCTTTCCTATCTGTGGTCGCACTGTATTTCACTCTCTAAAAAGGCCAAATTTCCATTCCCAAAGGTTATCATTCTTAGACTCCAAGGCTTTGGTGTTGAGTAGAAGGTAGGAAGATAGACTGGAACGAGGACTAAAACCTGCAAGATCACAGGCCCCTAAAGTATCCAGAGCTGTCACTGATGTTTTCTCTCTAATTTCAGGAGTCGAAAAATACAGATCCGAAATATTCCACCCCAGCTTCGATGGGAAGTAAGTGATTAGGGGAAACTGTTAGTGGGGTCATGGAGACTGGGAGGGAAGTCTTGGTTAGCCTGAGGTGGCAGAGATGACTGGGAGGGTCCTGGGGGCTTGGTGCTAGGCCAGAGATGCTGGGGGAGGGGCTGGGGGGGTGGGCAGTTGGATTGCATCCTCAACCTAAGACTTCCAGCATGAGTTCTTGGGCATTCCCTCTGGTGAGAGGCAACAGGGAGGCGGGAAAGGGTATCCCCTGAACCCCAAGCTTAGTGATGACAGAGGACTGGCTGGAGACCCAGGTGCCACAGGTCTGCTTCCAAAAAGGACCTTAAGTTCTTTTTTGAGCTGAAGTACATTCTGTGAAGAAATTCTGATGGATTACCACCAGCATTAGTACCTGAGAAAGGGCAGACCAAGCAGGTAACATGTTCAGTCCCCACCGGAGGCTTTCCCAGTGCTTTGGGGTGAGTGGTGTGCCCAGTGATGACTTGGGGTACTCAGGGCAGCCGTACTCACTCCCTCCTACTCTCAGGTACTGGACAGCTTGCTGGCTCAGTATGGTACAGTGGAGAACTGCGAGCAAGGTAAGAGTGGATAGGGGCGGCGGGGCAGTGGGGTAGGGGTAGATGGATGTTGGAGGAGTTGCGGGGTGGGGCGGAAGGACGGAAATCTGCTCTGCTTCGTTTTCTGGTACCACATCTCTCTGGAGCACCAAACAAAGACAGCCAGAGGGTACTGTGAAGGGAGGTAGGGTGGAGTGTCCCAGTTTTGGCTCTGCTACTTCTCTGGAACTGGCTTCTCCTCTGGTTAATAAGAGAATCAACAAAGTCACTCGTTCCCAGAATGGGGTCTCCCTGGCCCAGCCAAGGTAGTAACAGGTTCCCAAGATTTTAGGAATAGGTTCAGAATGGAAGCTTTGCATGCAAGCTAAGTAAATCTGTAGCCATTTTACTTAAAAAGCTTCATAACTCTTGGTTTTTGTCTGAAATAATCAACAGGTTGTGTTTTTTGAGGGGAGGGTGGGCGGATGTCTTTGGTTAATATAAAAAAAAAAAAAAAACTTTTGCACATATTGATGGGCAGGCAAAATCTTTCTCAAGACTGCGCCCACGGGAACTTCCGTGGTGGTCCAGTGGCTAAGACTCCGTCTCCCAATGCAGGGGGCTTGGGTTCGATCCCTAGTTGAGGAACTAGATCCCACATGCCACAGATTACACCTGGCGCAGCCAAAAAAAAAAATAGTAGGCCTACAGAAGGAGAAAGGATAAAAAGAATTCTAGATCATGAAAAGTTTGCTATGATTTTTGAAGTTTCTCCATTGGTTAAGATTATAAGTTATTTTCAGAGGAAATGAGCTAAAATAAAATTTGGAGGACTTCCCTGGTGGTCCAGTGGTTAAAGAGTCCACCTGCCAATGCAGGGAATGTGGGTTTCATCTGGTCTGGGAAGAGGGAAGATGCCACATGCCATGGGGCATGGTGCAGCAAAGCCCCAGGTGCCGCAAATGCTGAAGCTGGCTGTCTAGAGCCCTTGAGCTGCAACTACTGAAGCCCTTGCGCCTCTGGCCCATGCTCTGCAACAAAAGGAGCCACAGCAGTGAGAAGCCCACCTACTGTAATGGAGAGTAGTCCCTTTTCGATGCAATTAGAAAAAAGCCCGTGTGTAGCAGTGAAGACCCGGCTCAGCCAAAAGTAAATGAATGAATGAATAAAAATTTGAAGTGGTTTGGGCTGGAGATAAAGTAGAGCTTGGTCATTAGGCAGACAAAATGGTTTGAGTTTGCAGATCTTTAAGAAACCTGGACGAGACAAAATATTCATCTCCAAATTCTTTGTGGAAAGGGGCAAGCTGTAAATCATTACAAATGATTAAAATCCTCGCCTGCACAAAGATCTGAGGTGCTGAATCAGTCGAACAGGTTCTCTTCTGCTCTGACTCTGGAGTTTGTTTTTATTATAAGCACCAGGACATACCCGGAAGCACTGATAGCCATTGCTCAGTCCCTGATAACCATTGTCCAGTCCTGCTTACGTCTTAGACTGATGACTCAGTTACTCCTGGACAGACAGCAGTGGCTTGGGAGCACATTGGAGAGCTCACTGGGGGTGCCCAGCAGGGGTCACTGCTAGTTCAGAGGCTCACCAGAGAACCATAACACACCGAATCTGGGGGCGATGCCTGCTCCCTGGAGAAAACAGAATGGGAAATGTTTACTTTTGTAACAATAAACTCTTCGTCTGCGCAAATGCCACTTACTAAGCAATGCCCTTTCTGTCCACCCTACGAGAAATTATACCCCTAACCACCACCTCCTTTTCCCTGATTTGTATTTCTCCATAGCACTCAACCCCTTCTGCTTTTTTTCAGGGAGAACATGAATTTATCTTTTTTTATTGAAGTATGGTTGTTTTATAATAGTTTCAGTTACACACCATAGTGATTCAGTATTTTTCAGGATTATACTCCATTCAATGTTGTTACAAGATAATGTCTATAATTCCCTGTGCTATGCAATATATTTTTGTCCTTTGACTGCTTTGTTTACTTATTTATTTATTGGCTTGTGGGATCTTAGTTTCCTGACCAGAGATCCAACCCAGTCCCTTGGCAGTGAAAGTGCTGGGTCCCAACCTCAGGATTGCCAGGGAATTCCTATCATTTTACTTTATACATAGTAGTTTGTATCTGTCAGTTCCGTACCCCCTACCCCCATACCCTTGATGTCCCTCCCTCCTTTTTAGTAATCACTAGTTTGTCTTCTGTATCTGTGTTTCTGTTTTGCATGTATATTCGTCTGTATTTTTTAGATTTCCTATATGGGTGATATCACACAGTATTTGTCTTTCTTTGACATTCCACTAAGCATAATGTGCTCTTGGTCCATTCACATCTCTGAAAATGGCAAGATTTAATTTTTTTTCATGGTTGAGTAATGGTCCATCACTTCATGGCAAATAGATGGGGAAACAGTGGAAACAGTGGCTGACTTGATTTTTCCTGGGCTCCAAAATCACTGCAGATGGTGATTGCAGCCATGAAATTAAAAGATGCTTACTCCTTGGAAGGAAAGTTATGACCAACCTAGATAGCATGTTAAAAAGCAGAGACATAACTTTGCCAACAAAGGTCCATCTAGTTAAGGCTATGGTTTTTCCAGTGGTCATATATGGATGTGAGTGCTGGACTATAAAGAAAGCTGAGTGCCGAAGAATTGATGCTTTTGAACTGTGGTGTTGGAGAAGACTCTTGAGAGTTCCTTGGACTGCGAGGAGATCCAACCAGTCCATCCTAAAAGAGATCAGTCCTGGGTATTCATTGGAAGGACTGATGTTGAAGCTGAAACTCCAGTACTTTGGCCACCTGATGCGAAGAGCTGACTCATTGGAAAAGAACCTGATGCTGGGAAAGATTGAGAGCAGGAGGAGGAAGGGACGACAGAGGATGAGATGGTTGGATGGCATCACCGACTCAGTGAACATGGGTTTGGGTAAACTCTGAGAGTTGGTGATGGACAGGGAGGCCTGGCATGCTGCGGTTCATGGGGTCGCAAAGAGTAGGACACGACTGAGTGACTGAACTGAACTGAATAGTCCATTATCTTAGCATCTTTTCACAGTCTTTGCTTATTATACTTTTTGCTTTCTCTTCTTACTAGTATGTTTAAGCTCCATGAGAGCAGAGGTTTTGTTGGTTTGATTCACTCCTGTATTTCCACTTAACTGGTAGAAGATTCTTGCAGAATCTTCCTCTCCATTGGGATGGGAGAGCTCTACTGACAGGCCAGAGGGGCTGAGAGTGGTCTGCACTGCAGTTTTGTGGCGATGAGTGCCTTTGGTGTTGTGGGGGGAGGGGTGGATTTTTTTTTTTTTTTGTCCAAGTCCCCCATGCCAGGGCTGAGCAGGTCTCAGTTCAGTCCAGTTGCTCAATCTTGTCAGACTCTTTGTGACCCCATGGACTGCAGCACGCCAGGCTTCCCTGTCCATCACCAACTCCCAGAACTTGCTCAAACTCATGTCCAGCGAGTCCGTGATGCCATCCAACCATCTCATCCTCTATTGTCCCCTTTTCCTCCTGCCTTCAATCTTTCCCAGCATCAGGCTCTTTTCCAATGAGTCAGTTCTTCATACCAGGTGGCCAAAGTATTGGAGCTTCAGCATCAGTCCTTCCAATGAATATTTAGAACTGATTTCCTTTAGGTTTGACTGGTTTGATCTCCTTGCAGTCCAAGGGACTTTCAAGAGTCTTCTCCAACACCGCAATTCAAAAACATCAATTCTTCGGTGCTCAGGTTTCTTTATGGTCCACCTCTCACATCCATACATGACCACTGGAAAAACCATAGCTTTGACTAGACGGACCTTTGTTGGCAAAGTAATGTCTCTGCTCTTTAATATGCTATCTAGGTTGGTCATAGCTTTTTTCCCAAGGGGCATGCGTCTTTGAATTTCATGGGTGCAGTCACCATCTGCAGTGATTTTTAAGCCTAAGAAAGAGCCCTGCTTTCTTGAGCACGTCTGCTGCTGCTGCTAAGTCGCTTCAGTTGTGTCTGATGCTGTGCGACCCCATAGACGGCAGCCTAACAGGCTCCCGTGTCCCTGGGATTCTCCAGGCAAGACCACTGGAGTGGGTTGCCATTTCCTCCTCCAATGCGTGAAAGTGAAGTCACTCAGTCGTGTCCAACTCCTAGCGACCCCATGGACTGCAGCCCAGCAGGCTCCTCCATCCATGGGATTCTCTAGGCACGTCTGAAAGTTTAGTCGCTCAGTTGTGTCCAACTCTTTGCGACCCCATGGACTGTAGCCCACCAGGCTCCTCCGTCCATGGGATTTTCCAGGCAAGAGTACTGGAATGGGTTGCCATTTCCTTCTCCAGAGGATATTCCTGACCCAGGAATCGAACCCAGGTCTCCCACATTGTAGGCAGACGCTTTACTGTCTGAGCTACCAGGGTACTTGGTTCAGTTCAGTCGCTCGGTTCAGTTCAGTTCAGTTCAGTTGCTCAGTCGTGTCCGACTCTTTGCAACCCCATGAACCGCAGCGCGCCAGGCCTCCCTGTCCATCACCAACTCCCGGAGTTTACTCAAACTCATGTCGATTGAGTCGGTGATGCCATCCAGCCATCTCATCCTGTGTTGTCCCCTTCTCCTGCTCTCAATCTTTCCCAGCATCAGGGTCTTTTCCAATGAGTCAACTCTCCACATGAGGTGGCCAAAGTATTGGAGTTTCAGCTTCAGCATCAGTCCTTCCAATGAACACCCAGGACTGATCTCCTTTAGGATGGACTGGTTGGATCTCCTCGCAGTCCAAGGGACTCTCAAGAGTCTTCTCCAACACCACAGTTCAAAAGCATCAATTTTTCGGCGCTCAGCTTTCCTGGCGCTCAGCTTTCCAGCTCTCATATCCATACATGACCACTGGAAAAAACATAGCCTTGACTAGACGGACCTTTGTTGGCAAAGTAATGTATCTGCTTTTTTTTTTTTTTCCATTTATTTTTATTAGTTGGAGGCTAATTACTTTGCATTTTCTTTTATGTCTTGCTTTTTAATATGCTGTCTAGGTTGGTCATAACTTTCCTTCCAAGGAGTAAGCATCTTTTAATTTCATGGCTGCAATCACCATCTGCAGTGATTTTGGAGCCCAAAAAATAAAGTCTGACACTGTTTCCACTGTTTCCCATCTATTTCCCATAAAGTGATGGGACCAGATGCCATGATCTTAGTTTTCTGAATGTCTAGGGGACCCAAAAATCACAAGACAGTGACACATAAAGCAGAGGTTAATTTTATTAATTGAAAATGGGGGAAGAGTATGTGGCCAGATCACATGGAACTCTTAACATCCAACCCAAGTCCGTTCCCAGAACCTGCCCCCCAGACTCCATGGCAGCCGCTCCTGTCAGCTTCCTCAGCTCGGTGCTGACATACTTGCATTTGATCAGTGAATCCTCTCGGGCGCTGTAAAGTGGGTACAGGTGTTTTCTCAGGTCTCTTCAGGGAGGTCCTTACAGACGTTTTCTTGGCCTGATCTCACTCTGTGTGTGATTTTTAACTAGTTTAAATTTCTTTCTAAGAATAAATTTATTTCCAGATTCGGGTGTGTGTGAATGTGTGTTCTCTCTGCTGCATAACTGCTGATATGTTGACTGCACATCCGTTTGTATGCCTGGCTCTCTTGAGCACTGGCAGGGAAATCGAAGGAAGGCATATTAAAGTTAAAGGAAAATGATAGGCTAATGTCAATTTTCCAGGAGTTGTGATGAAAGGGGCCTGTAGGGGAAATGTTCTGCTTTGTCTTTCAAGGATTTCCTTCCTGACTGCATGGCCCTCAAAGATGAGCCTTTAAAGAACATCATTGGTGCCATCTCCAGGACTCACTGCTCTAACCCTGATCTCTGGTTTGCTCCCCCAGTGAACACCGAGAGCGAGACGGCAGTGGTCAATGTCACCTATTCCAACCGGGAACAGACCAGGCAGTGAGTGGACCCAGAAGTGGGATAGGGAGGGTCTTTGTGGTTGTTGGGAGCCAGGTGCCCCTGCTTTGACAAGGATGGGGTGTGGATGGGCCCCAGTCCCCGCCTAACCTCTCATTTTGTTGCAACCAGTGCCAGACTTTTTGTCTTTTGGTTCAGGAATCTCAAAGGTTCAGAAACCTCCCTGGGATTGATAGGATAAGCTTTGAAGGGAGAGACCCATAGAAGTCCCCTGAGAAGGTGGGAAATCCTCTTTAGAAGATGCTGACTTTTGATAGGTCTCTGGTTGCAGAACCATAGGGTCCTTTGCTGTGTTGATGGCGCCATCTAGTGGTGATGAGAAGGAACTGAGACCTAAAAGATTTGTGATGTGGCAGAAGCAGACATTTTATTAATGTCTCAGGAATCACCTTGAGTCCCATCACATCCACAATTTCTGGCTCCCTAGCTGTTTGGTTGAGTCACCCTGCCCCACCCCATTGGTACTGATAGACTTCATTTATATTCTGTTGTGGGCCTTTTGCCACATTTTGCTTTCGATGGTTTTCTTGTTCCTTCAACATGTTGCCTCTATCCCATTTGTTTTCTCCAACCTAGTTTAGAACTGTACCACTTTCTCAAACCTTCGGTTTTCTTTCAGGTGTCTGCTGTGCTCAGAATTTTCTGGAGGTCCCTGCGGCCAATCTATGGGCCTTAACTTGGTTTTAAGTCCACACTTGCTTACTTCCTAATGCATATTGTTGCTTTGTTAACATTTCTAACCAGCATCAGCCCAGGGAATGGATGGCGCATGGCCCCTCCCTTCGGTGTTCGCTAGTCCTGGTTTGCAGACATTCCAGATAGACTTAAACTTGTGCAAGCCATTCTGTTTCCACTTCTTCTATTTCCATGGAGTTTACTTGGAGACTTGAAATTAACAAGCCAATCCCCAAATTCAACGGAATTAGCTTATTTTTGCTATACTACCTTATTTGATGTCTTATTTAGACAGGAGGTGTCTCTAAGGTGGAGGTGGGAATGTGGGCAGGAGGTCATGTCCCTTTCTTCTGGAATGTTCCATGTTGTAACCCAACTGAGTGCTTTATACCTGGAGAGCATTTGGTGTGATTGGCATGGATTGGAGTGACCGGTAGATTTTCTTTCTGTCCTCAGAGCCATCTTGAAGCTGAATGGCCACCAGCTAGAGAACCACGCCTTGAAGGTCTCCTACATTCCTGATGAGCAGATCACACAGGGTCCTGAGAACGGGCGCCGAGGAGGCTTTGGCTCTCGGGGTCAGCCCCGCCAGGGCTCCCCTGTGGCAGCTGGGGCCCCAGCCAAACAGCAGCAAGTGGACATCCCCCTGCGGCTCCTGGTGCCCACCCAATATGTGGGCGCCATCATTGGCAAGGAGGGGGCCACCATCCGCAACATCACAAAACAGACCCAGTCCAAGTGAGTCATGGCTGCAGGGGAGGTAGAGGTGGGGCCAGGAAACAGTGGTTGGTGCCCAGGAGGCGAGGTCCCTCCTAGAAACACACGGAGGGGGTTTCAGCTCAACTTTACCTCTTAGGAAATGTTGGGAGATAGAATAAGCCTGGGATGTGCCATTTGGTGGCAATGGCTGGGCCACACACTAGTTGTAAGAAGCGTTTCTTTGTAGAACTTTTCATGGAGCAAAACTAGTCTTGGGAAGAAAGCCTCTCCTTGGTGCTCTGTGACCTCAACACTGATTATCGGTGGCAGCAGGACAGGCCAGTCAGGGACCTCAGTGAGAGGGTGTAGTCCTGACCTGTCTCCCATTGCACACAGCCACTGCTCTTCTCTAATCTTTATAGCCGATCTGTGGAACAGAGCAGGTCATTTTGTGTTCTGATTCATAATGCACCCTTTTATCATTTGCTTTTAATTTGACACAGTGTACCTTCCCTTTATAGTTGTTTCAAGGGGGAAACGCAGCTTCAGAGCTGAGGGCTGCTGATCCCCAGCCCTGGATTCCCGAGAGATGCCATCGTTCTCGGCTGCCGCCTCCTGACTGAGACAGAATCCATAGCAACAGGCTGCCCTTCTCTTGCCTGTCTCAGTTCCGCACTTGGCCTTGTTCCAAGAAGAGCAGGCCTGTACTTTGGGTTGAGGAGCTTCACCAGGGACAGCTAACCATCCATGTGCTTGTTAGGATCGACGTGCACAGGAAGGAGAATGCCGGTGCTGCCGAGAAGGCCATCAGTGTCCACTCGACCCCTGAGGGCTGCTCTTCTGCTTGTAAGATGATCCTGGAGATTATGCACAAGGAGGCCAAGGACACCAAAACGTAAGGCGCTAGCTTCTCTGGGCACTGCCGCCTCCTCAACTCCTAACACAGACAAATAGGGGACACAGAAATTGTACAACAGGGTGAAAGCTGAAAAATGAATCCTCCTCCTTGTAAATAAGGCCCCGTGTATCCTAGCAGTGCTGTGCCCTCGTAGGCACGTGCACATGTATGTATATGCATGTGTTTTAGCACAAATAGGATCATCATGAACATGCTGTTGTACAGTCTGTTTTTTTCATTGTCGTGCATCAGTACACAGGCTCACCTTGTTCTTTATTAGCTGCATAGAACTCTGTGAAAGAAATTGCACAAACGTGTCTGATTCTTTGCCGTCCCATGGACTGTAGCCTGCCAGGCTCCTCTGTTCTTGGGATTCTCCAGGCAAGACTACTGGAGTGGGTTGCCATTCCCTTCTCCAGGGGCTCTTCCCGACCCTGGGATCAAAACCGGATCCTCCTGCATTGCAGGTAGATTCTTTACCAACTGAGCCACTAACCCAAAGGTACATAGAATTCTATGAAAGTGAAAGTTGCTCAGTCATGTCCAACTCTTTGCGACCGCATGGACTATACAGTCCGTGTAATTCTCTAGACCAGAATACTGGAGAAGGTAGCCTTTCCCTTCTCCAGCAGATCTTCCTGACCCAGGAATCAAACCAGGGTCTCCTGCATTGCAGGCATATTCTTTACCAACTGAGCTAAATTCTATAGTATGCCCCCTTGAGAGTATACACTTGGATGAGTTTTTAATACGAGTATATTTACAGAAACCATCACCAGTTAAGGAACACACCCATCACCCATAGTGACCTTGTGCCTTTGCCATCTGTCGCTACTTCCCATTTCTCTCCCACTGATCTTCATGGTTTTGTTTGAAAACACGATTTGGTTCTGGCGTTTGTCCCGGAAACCCCCATCTGCAGCGGCCTGCCATCTAAGGAGCTCTTGTCCCTCACTTCTTCCCAAGGGCTGACGAGGTTCCCCTGAAGATCCTGGCCCATAATAACTTTGTTGGGCGTCTCATTGGCAAGGAAGGGCGCAACCTGAAGAAGGTGGAGCAGGACACAGAGACAAAAATCACCATTTCCTCGTAAGGCACTTTCCTCTCCCTCTGCGAGTGGGATACCTGGGCCCCCAGGGTGGCATAGTTCATTATCCATCCTTAGCACCTGCCCCATAAGTCGGATACAGTTTCTGCTTATTGAAGGATAGATAAAGCAGCGATGAAGAGTATTTATCTGTAAGGGCTGGAGTCCTTCCATCACCGCTGTGGGAGGGAGGGCTGTGGTTAGGGTGTTGCCTCTTCAGTCCTCGGCAGCTGCATCCTGTCTCTCTCGCTCTGCATCTTGGGGAGAGAGCCTGCTGCCAGGGGCCAGTACGGGGGAGTGTTCCCGGCACACTGCCAGGCCACGGGGAGAGGACGGACCCAGATCCTTTCCTGAGCCTTGAGCAGGTGCTCTGTGTGATGGCCTGCTTCTCAGGACGGATCCGTTAGCCCTTCTGTGAACACTGTGTCTCTTGACTTTGTGAAGAGACTTAGTTAAGTCGCTCAGTCGTGTCTGACTCTTTGCGATCCCATGGACTGCAGCCCACCAGGCTCCTCCGTCCGTGGGATTCTCCAGGCAAGAACACTGGAGTAGGTTGCCATTTCCCTCTCCCTGTGAGCAAATTACCTGCTCTGCTTCAGAAAGGCACAGAAGATGGATTGTCTAGCACCACTGGGGAAGTTTCCAGTCAGGAGCACCCTCCTTGCTTACCAGTCTGTGCCGAATGTCCTCACCTCCCTGTAGGGAAACCTTGCCCTAGGGACGAGCTGAAGGCCAGAGACAGAGCTATTCATATTTGCCCCAAACTAAACATCATGTGGAAACAGCGTGGCTGTGATGTCCTCAGCCAGGCTCTTTTCCTGGTCCTGGCCTGTCAGCGGAAGCTTGATGCTGCTCTGCTCCCTGCCCCAGGCTGCAGGATCTCACCCTCTATAACCCCGAGAGGACCATCACTGTGAAGGGCGCCATCGAGAACTGCTGCAGGGCTGAGCAGGAGATCATGAAGAAAGTGCGGGAAGCCTATGAGAACGACGTGGCTGCCATGAGCGTGAGTGTCAGATGCCTCTGAGCCGGAGCCGGAGCAGAAGTGGGTCTCCAAGTGGGTGGGTGTTCACATGCTGGGGTCGTGGGAACATTGACTTTGCTTTTGGACTTCAAGATTGATCAGTCCTTTTAGCACTGAATTAATAGGGGTTTTTCATTTGATTCTTGGGTGCAAGTGGGGATCCAGTCCTGGGCTTTGAGGTCTGTGGTTCCCTCTGTAAACTTCATGTTTATGTACACTTTAGTGGGGGAGAAGGTTCCTAGTTTTCATCTGGTTTTTAAAGATGAGTGAGGATGTGGGTCACATGACCAAAAATGTGAGTCCTAGAAGTCAGAGACCCATCTTCCCCACCTTGTCGCCTGAGGTCTGCCTCCATCAGAGGGGAGGGACTGCTGGAGAAGAAGGACGTCTGAGGGTCTAAAACGGTGTCCCTTCACCTCAGAGGTGGGAACCCTCGTGTTCATGTGAGAGTTGTGAATACCAGAGGGGCAGGCAGGTTTGGGGCAAAAGCATGCCATTCTCCTGTTTTGGCCCATTCACCCTCCTGTTCAGCCAGCACCATGGACAGGAGCTACCAGGCCCCATCCGAATGAGCCAACCTCTTTCTCTTCGTCTTCTTTTCCTCAGCTGCAGTCACATCTCATCCCCGGCCTGAACCTGGCCGCTGTAGGTCTTTTTCCAGCCTCCTCCAGTGCAGTGCCACCGCCTCCCAGCAGCGTCACCGGAGCTGCGCCTTACAGCTCCTTTATGGTAGGTGCAGGGGACCCTGGGCTGTCCGTGAGCTCACTTCGGGCCCAGCTCCTTGTGGGAGCCTGATACTTGGCAATTTACAGGGCGAGGGAAGGGCTCCCAGCCACTAGCGCTAGCTGTCCGGAGCAGTGCCGGCAGCACTCTTCCTCTTCGTCTAGCCCAGCTTCCGTTTGTCCCTGTGGGGCATCGGGAGAGCTGCAGAGCATGTCGCCCAGGCTGGTGTCTGGGTGCTGCACCCCTTCCTCGTTGACGGTGCAGGGCAGGGCCACGGAGGGGCTTCTGGGCTGTGCCCCGTGACTGGAGCTGCATTAATGACATACCCTGTCTTGGCAGCAGGCTCCAGAGCAGGAGATGGTGCAGGTGTTCATTCCCGCCCAGGCGGTGGGCGCCATCATCGGCAAGAAGGGGCAGCACATCAAACAGCTCTCCCGCTTCGCCAGCGCCTCCATTAAGGTGACCAGCTCTGTTCTCCTTCTGGTTCCCGGGGTGTGAGGGCGCTCTGCTCCCATCACCCTCTCCTTTGGTTCTCAGACACCCCATCTGCCTAGTGTTAGGGCTCTCTCCTGTGGGGTCCCAGTTCCTTTTGCTTTCGACTTCGCTTTCAGACTAAGAGAGGAAGTGGTATCATAGCACAGGAGAGCTTCAGTTCAGGCAAGACTGACTGGGTTCAGTCGCAGTTTTTGAGCTATAGTACCCGAGCCTTCCTTTCCCCGTCAGCATAGTAGTGATCAGAATACTCTGAAATGATGCAGCCAAAGCCCCCAGCTCAGTGCTTGAGGCACAGTGGTTGCTCGGTAAATTTTAGCCATCTTTCCACCTTCCCTGGTCAGGGAGAACCTGTCACAGTGAAGGAATGCTTTGTTAAATTTCACAAATCTAAAGCCATTGGTTTCAGTGGTCTGAAAGGTTTTGGTCAAATGCAGTGTATGTTCTCTGGTGAATAAGGGCTCCCAGAAATTCTCTGGGAGGCCAGTCCATTCCCCTCTACCACCACCACCACCAGTGGTCCCTCTTGGCAGGACTCAACTAAACTCTCCTGGGTGGTGAGCAGGGAGTCCCTACTTAGAACACGTCAAGAAACAAAGGCACTTATGTCCTCGTAAGATTTTTGGCACAGGGGCGATAGCCTTGGGTCCGGGGTCTTTGTTCTTCACCCCCCAGGCCATCAGAAGTGGGGAGTGGAAGCAGGGTATTGGTAGGGTTCTGGAGGAGGGGGCGATAGAGCGCTTATCTGTGACCAGTGTTTGCTTTGTAGATTGCTCCTCCTGAAACTCCAGACTCCAAAGTTCGTATGGTCATCATCACTGGACCCCCAGAAGCCCAATTCAAGGTTCTGGTCTTTATTGTTTTTTCGAGTAGGACCCAGGGGAATCAATCAAGTTTGTGTCAGAGTGCAAATCTGCATCAGATTTTAAGCTTCCCTGTAAATTCGGGGCTGCCCAGCTGCTTTCAGACTGACATTTAACTTGCATTCTAACGCCTTCCCCCTCTGCTTCCTGAAAGTGAATAGGCACACGGAAAAGAAGGCCATCTCCTTGCCCTCTGCTGTAGTGACTAAGGAAGGCTCTTCTCTCCTTTATGTCCCTACTACGTTCCTAGGTTCTCGGACTTCTGACAGACAGCTAAAGAGCTGATAGAGTAGCTTATTCTGATCTAGGGAGGGCTGGAGACGGGGGACAGCCCTAGGCTGCGTGCAGTGACAGCAGCCTGCCGCTGAGTGACCCTCCAACCGCCACTCAGGCCATTCCCTACTTGTCCGAGTCCATGCAAGCCTCCCAGACCCCTTAGGTCTGGTTTGTAGTTTAGGTACTGTATTCGTCTGGGGAGTTACGTATTCATATTCAGTTACTTTGCCCAGGCCTCCCAGTGTTACAAGTGAGCAGAAGGAGTGTTGACAGGTTAGTGCTGTGGACCTTTCCTGTCACCTGTCCTAGGTGGTGATCCACCCCGCACGAGGGGGTGGGGCTTGGGGAGCTTCCCTTTTGTCACATATATGTGTACTGCCAACGTAACAATGACCTCCTTTTCTCAGGCTCAGGGAAGAATTTATGGAAAACTCAAGGAGGAGAACTTTTTTGGTCCCAAGGAAGAAGTAAAGCTGGAGACCCATATCCGGGTGCCAGCGTCAGCAGCCGGCCGGGTCATTGGCAAAGGTGGCAAGACGGTGAGCCATGAGGGTCAGGCTGAAAGCTCTGGATGTTGGTCCCTGAACCTGACAGCTCTGCCCTGGCCCCCTGCTTCCCCACCCTGAGTGATCTCTGAGTGTGAATCACTTAGTTGTGACTGACTCTCTGCAACCCCATGTAGCCTGCCAGGCTCCTCTGTCCATGAGATTCTCCAGACAAAGACTGCTGGAGTGGGTAGCCATTCCACTTCCAGGGATGCTCAACCTTAGTACTTGCACTTTGCCCCTTTACTTGATTCTGCTCTCCAAGCTCAGCTCCTGAATCCTCCAGTTTCTACCAGCTAGTGACTAAACCTCTTGCCCCTCCCTCCACTGCCATCCGTGTTTGACACTGTCAGCACCCAAGCACCTCTCTGACCTGTCCTCCTGCTCCCACCCCTGCCCCCAGGTGAATGAGCTGCAAAATTTGACAGCAGCTGAGGTGGTGGTGCCAAGAGACCAGACTCCTGATGAGAATGACCAGGTCATCGTCAAGATCATCGGGCATTTCTATGCCAGCCAGGTACATATGGCACTCCCCCATCACAGGAGGGTGGCAGGAACCTGGGGATCAGAGGAGCAGGATTCTGCCTGCCTCTGGCCTGGGTCACTCTTCTCTTCCAGGTGTAGGGTGTGATGTGTAGATATCTTATTCCCTCTTAAGACTGTAAGGACAGTGATTTGACTTACTTTCGTAGGTATATGTTATGTACAGTGACTATTAATGTTACGTGCTGTATGTGATATGTTGATAGTCTTCACTGTCGTCTAATCACAGTCCTTCTCTTTTGCACTGGAGAAGAGAAATGTGTCTTGGCCACTGCCCAGTCTGGTTTGTGGGGTAACACCATGGGTTGCCCTTTTCCAGTGCATTTCCTTCCTCTTTCCCAGAACCACTGCTCCATCCTGCTTCCAGTTCTTCCAGCCTCCTGGTCTCATCCTGGCACTCACCGTCCATTTCTGTGCTGCTTCCAGTGAGCCCGTCAGCAGTGCCCAGCATTGGGACTGACCCCATAGTCTAGAAAGGAGGGCAATATCAGATTCAGATTACAGGGTGATTGAAACGACTGGGGTTTTCCTAAAACCTCCGATTGTTGAAGCTGGAAGGCTGTGAAGGCTATTGGATACCACCCCTTCCATTCCCAGAGGATAAGCCTGTCACAGCAGGTTTTGGCCCATCTGAGGCTGCTCATGAAATCAAGGGCCAAACAGGAACCCAGACCCCAGTGTGGCATGGCGGCTTTCTCTGACAGTCCTTTGGGAACAATTAATAGCCACGAAAACTATCTTAAGATTTGTGGGTGCTCCTGCTACACCAAGCACCATTCTATGTGGTGTCTCTTAACTCATGTCGTCCTCATAACAACCTCATGGTACAAATGAGGAACATGAGGTTAAGAGAGTAAATGATGTATTCAGGGATGCAGAAGAGCCAGGATGTATTAAATACTGAAGGGGGGGTATGTTTTGTTGGTTAGAATGAGAACTAAATGAAAAACTTTATAAAACATTAAGCACAGGGCTGACAGGAGGCATTAACATATAAAAATGTCAACTCCACATTCGTTCCCCAACTTAGACCAACTTTTCTCTTTAACCAGGAAAATCAGTCATTCATCTTATGGAAAGCAGACATTCTGGTATATTTCTGTCAAGTGAATCACAGTGGACAGTTGGTTTCCCTCACAAAACCTTTGTTCATAGGGAAGAAATTTTTAACAAGGAAAGAGTTAAAGATACCGGTCCTTTGTTTTCTCCACTTTCACGGTGGAGCTTACTTCACTACCTTTCGGTTATCCCATTTCATCCCCTTTCCCTGGATATTTACATGCATAGTGGAGTTGTGATTGGTGAAAAGGCCTCCTGATTTTTGATCTTCTGACAACACATACTCCTGGAAACTTAGGGAGTTCCCCCTTGAGTTGAGAAACATGTGTCAGCTTGGTCATGTTTTAAATTCTGATGAATGACTTTATACTGCTTTTCTCCTCCACTCCCCTATATGAATCGAGTGGGTGCTCAGGGTCTGCTCAGAGGCAAAGAAACTTTCTGTCACTCTAACCCTCAGCCCTCTCTTACCTTTCTTCTAAGTCCCGTGTGATCTGTTTGTTGCCAGGATCCAGACCCCGGTGGCCTGTCTCACCAGTCGGGCTGTCTCTCCCCACCTTTGAAGATCCTCACTCTCACGTGTTCTTTCTGCAGATGGCTCAGCGGAAGATACGAGACATCTTGGCCCAAGTCAAACAGCTGCACCAAAAGGGACAGAGTAACCAGGCCCAGGCCCGGAGGAAGTGACCAGCCCCTTCACGTCGACCCCCATCATGTCGGCTGAAGGACAACAGGCCGAAATCGAGAGCATGATCTCCCCAGCAGGCCTGAGAATGAGCGGGAATCAGGGACACTTGGGCCGGGATGTAGATCAGGTTTGCCCACGTGCTTGAGAAAGTTGTTCCAGTGAGGAACCCTGATCTCTCAGCCCCAAACACCCAACCAATTGGCCCAACACTGCCCACCCCTGAGGGTGTCACCTTGGAAATTCTAGCTCAGGGTGCTTTTAAACGTGGATTGTTTTAAGTTCTCCAGGTCCCATCGAGAGGGTGGGTCAGACCCCAGTGGGAAGAGAAATAAAATTTCCTTCAGGTTTTTAAAACATGCAGAGGGGTGTTTTAATCAATCTCAAAGGATGATTTACTTCTTGACCCTAAAGCCCTTCCAGCCTTCTCCTCCTTGGTTCATTGATTAAAATACCTCTATTCTCGTGCCCTGACATCACCTCTTCCTGTATTCACACTGATTAGCTCATCTTTCTGCTACTGGCAAAAGTGGGAACCAGTGCATTGCTTTGTGTATATTATTGACTCGAAGGGAGAAGACGCATCGGCATCTGTAGATTAATTCCGATCCCTTCCTAACCAACCTATAGGAATAGCGAGGAATAAAGAATGGGAGAGACAGATGATTAAAATAAATAGTAATCCACGTTTAAAAGGAGTGCCCTTGTGGCTGATGGATTCCAGATCACCACCTTGAGAAACTGGTGCAGTTCAAATTGCCCGCGTGGTCGGGGCTTCCCCACCAAGACTCCTGCCCCGTTCGTGTCCCTCTAACCGTGAGAGTCCCACGCCATGTCCAGGAGCACATGGGTGGTGCCAACTGCTCAGTGGGACAGGGGCTGACCACTGTGCTGTCCCTGATTCCTGCCATTCTCAGGCAGATTTTATATTTTTTTAGTCTATTTTAATGATTGGATACGAGCACTGGGAAGGGGACCCTAACTCCCCTTGATAAAGTCTCAGTTCCATGGAGGACTTGAGTGGCCCCAAAGGCTGCCACTGTGCCCTCACCCCGGCCCACGTGCTCGCATAAGGGCTGGTTCCCAGAAGCGGGGGTTGCGGGGCACTCCCCCACCACGGCACTGTTCCCTTGGTGGTGGTGGGATGTGCAACCCGCCCCTGAGCTCCTGAAAAAGCTGAAGTCCATCATTTGGCATCTATTACGAATATTCAGTAAATCGGAGAGTATTTGCTTCTGTGTTTATCCTAGAGGCGTATTTAACTGATGGTTTCTGCCTGCACGAGTCGTTGGCTTGATGTTATGTGTGCCTAAAAGAAACAAAATTCAAAATACCAGCAGCATTATGCACAAAAGGGTAAACAAGCTTAATTTATTAATTTTCCAGGCTCAAGTAAGGTCCCATTTTAAGTTCAGCCCTCGTGGAAGACAGCAGCCGTCAGTTAAATGAGGTTTGGCCTCCCCTCCTCGTGTGCTGATCGTCAGCGCAGATTAGCCGGGTGGTGCACTTTAGCTACCTTGGACAATGCTATCCAGTGTGCTGGGAAGGGAGGAAGGCCTCTGCGTGTGGAAGAGCCCACGCTCGGGACTCCCCTCCTTGCAACATTGCAACAACAGTACCAACCAGACAACCATGACATGTGGGCGGAGTCAGTCAGGTAATGCTGTGCGCAAAGTAAACTACCTCAAGGTATGAAGTTACCTCAGCAATTACTTTCCTTTTTGTTCCCCCCACCTCTTTTTTTTTTTTTAATCTTTTTTTCTTTGCGGCTTGCTGATATTTTATATAAAAAAGAAAAGCAAAGCAAAAGAGAAGCTGATAGTCTTGAATATTTTATTTTTTTAATGAAAAGAAAAAAAAAACGAGAAAGTTATGTTTCATAATTTCTTACAACATGAGCCAGTGTAACTCTTTTAGGAAGTCTCTATGGAGAACAGGCCCTGTGGGAAAGGCAGCCGGTGCTGCCCCTTGGAGGGAGGCTGGGCCCAGAGGGAAGGCCCACGTGTGAGAGAGCCCAGGGCCAGGCTCTGATCTCTAAGCCACCCACCTCTCCCGGGAAAATCTTGCCTGATGAGATTGACAGGCCCAGCAGAGCTGTGGCCCCAAGGGCGAAGCAACAGCCTCCAGCAGCTGGCCTGTGGTCTCCCCTCCCCCCTTTGGTTAAAGGGCACCCCGGCTTTTTCCCACCAGTGGTGCTGTTGAGATATTTTAAAAGTATTGCCTCCGTTTTATCGAGGAGAGAAATAATAACTAAAAAAACAAACCCTTAAAAAAATGTACACTTCTCTAAAAATATGGGAGCCAAGATTCCATTGGTGGAAGAGACAAAGCCACCCTCTCACCCGCAGAGAGGTCCACCTGGTTTGTCATTGCAGTGCTTTTCATTTATTGTGACTGTTATTTCATTTTAGTCCCATCTTGCCATTTTTGGTCTTTATCAGTAGACCAAGGGACAAACAGATAACTGGCCCTTCTGTCTCCTCATCTTCTTTCAATTGATGTGATTGATTCTAACAGCGGGCCCACACTTATAAATCCTTGATTTAGGGTGGTGGGTGGCAAGGAGGGGCAAGGGATTTGGGAATGTAGCTGGGGACAGGTTCCTGCCTCATTGGTGTCTTGTTACTTTCTTCCCATGACGTTCCTTTATAGACCCCCAGAACTGTCTGCCCCAAAGAGGAGGAAGCAGGAAAGCCTTTAGAGATGATACCAGGCCAGTTTAATTAAGCTTCCCACCTGTCCAAACCACAGAAAAGGGTCTCCCAACTTGTATTTCTGGCTCTATATGCTTTATTCCAAAATGAAGCAGATAACATTCAGACATCGGCCATTTAGTGATTTAAGGTGAATTTCCAGCAGCAAGCATGCTTTGATATCTGGTTCAAAGTGCCATCAGAATAAAACCCCCACAGTACCTGAAATGGGATTGTTGCAGTGTTCAGTTTGCTTGGGATCCTGCTCCCATCACACCTGCAGCCCACATCCTTTCCCTCTGGCTGGTTCAGCTCCCAGAAGAGACCAGGAGTGTGGCAAGGGACTGTCAAACCTGGATTCGGCATGGCTGATATTTGCCCAGCAGGAAAATTGTGCAAGTTACGCTACCGGAAAGCAAAGGAATATGGTTTGGTGGTTAAGGTTTAGCAGGATAAAGGGCTTGTCTTGGTGGTTCCACCTTTGACCTCTGGGCCAGGTCTTGGGGCAACTCCGCCCCCTGCACATCACCTCCATTTCCCCATCCTTGGTGAGAAAACAAGTTAATGTGAAATGCACTTGAGAGATTTGGATGATCTGAAAACAGTGACTTTTAAAAAAAACAACTTCTGTGCTCTGATATGTGTGTGAGCTACATATATATTTTAAAGAAAAGACCATCACTTTTAGGGTGTATTTTTTAATTCTGTGGAACACGTGAAAAAACCAAAATGGTTTGATTCCCTGACTTTGAAGCTGCGTCTGACGGTGACACCCAGTGGCCCTTGAGGGTCTGGCTGCCTTTCGCGGTTTGGGTTGCGGACTTGGCTCCCGGAGGGGTCTGGGGAGGAGAGCGCCGTTTTTAGGGACAGGGAGTTCATCACCTTCTTCTCTTTTCCTGCGCTCCTCCCGGTCCTTTCTCAGTCTTTTTTTTCCTTTACCCCGAGCTCTCCACTTCTGGGAGCAGTGGGGGCTGTTCTGTTAAGTTATGCCTCACGATTGGCAGAAGAGACCCCATGTAGAACCCGAGAACCCTGGAGGGGAGCGCTCCAGTTGGTTCTGTGTGTCCATTTTCCCCTGTGCCAAAGACAGGCTGTGAGAGACGCCATCTCTGAATCAAAGCAATAACCATCCTTTGAACCCAAACCTGGGCTGTCTGAGAGGGGGAGAGGTCCCGGGAACTGTATGGGCTAAAAGATCCGGCCCTTCCCTTCTGAGGCTCCTGGGGGACGTGGGGGCGGTGTGTGCCAAGGCACAGGGAGCTGAGAAGGGGTCCAGTGGCTCCGGTTGCACTTTGGGGAAGGAGGGGGGTTGGGGGCTCCTCCCTGTGAGGCTGCGCTCCATCCCCCGCCCCCACTGCAGAGACAGCACTGTGAGTTCTCTTCAGGCCTGGCAGACTGGCAACGAGGAGGGGCCTCAGTTAGCTCTGCAGGGTGCCTTCCCCTCCTCCCACCCCAGACATACTCTCTGCCACACTGGGAACCGCGGTGCTGCGTAACTACCTCACAGAGCCCCCCAGGGACCGCCCGAGCTCCTGCCTCTAGTCCACCTTCCCTCCTTTCTCTCACTCAAGGGTAGGAGGTCCCCCTTCCCCTTGAAGTGTTGACGCGGAGATCCTAGAGGCTTTGATGTTCAAAACATGCCAATTTGTTGAAAACCGGTGGGAGGAAAACAGCACAGCCTGCCCCAGTAACTGCAGGAAGATGGAAGAAGGATCCTCGGTGCCAGGGGACATAAAGCCATTTCCCTTCCAAACTCTTGGTGATTTAGAGGCAGGGCTTTTCTCTTGTATTCAGACTTAGGGCAACACCAGCTGAAAACTGCAGTTTCTTTCTTTTGGATACATAAGACTTCTCTCTTGGGGTACAGGACAGGGAGGAGGCCTCATGACTGAAGGCGGATTCAGAGGGTGAGGGCTGGAGCCCCAGCCCTGACCCTCAGCCCTGTGCACCTCCTTGGGGGCACAGTCTGATGGCGCCGTTACTGGTGCCTTAGTCTGGTTGAATCTGGATGGACGAGACAAAAGAATTTTTTTCTGAAATGAAATAGCAGGAAGCTCCTCGGGGCATGTGTTTTGAGTAACCACAGATGATGGATGCTACGAGTATAAATGGATTAACTACCTCAATCCTCACAGTGAGATTAGAACCGAGGGCTGGGACTGGTGAGTAAGGGGGTAGATCCCAGCCAGGAGGAGTGAGCTGAGGCTTATGCCGCAGAAGGTTTGTCCTTGAGGAATGGGCGTGCCTGCTAGATAACTCATTGGTTGGGTTGAGAGGACTGGTCATTAGGCCCCCGCCTTTCTGCCTTCCTCGCCCCGGGGACCCTTGCTTCACCTCTTCCCTGCAGCCTGCCGTGCTCTCACCTGCCATATCTTGTTGGACCAGAGGGGTAAGAGAGGACAGGCCTCCTGTCTTCTACCAGAGGAGGCTGCCAGGAGGTGAGATGTGGGGCCTGGCCTGGGACCCGCCACTCAGCCCCACAGCCAGGAAGCCTGGGGAAGCCGGAGCTAAGTCGTCTTCAACAGGGTTTCTTTGAGATTCTCCACCTCCTCTACCCCTTCCCAGTCTTCACAGGGACGGTGGGCTCTGGAGAGGTGGAGCAGGATCCCTTATCCTGAGAGGCCGAGGGCCTGGTCCTCTGGTCTTCAGGAGCCTTTGTAGTCGGGGAGTTCCACTGGGCGATCCCAGCCCCTCCCCACCCTCTAATGGACCTCCTCATAGAAGCCCCATTTCACTTTTGTTTTATCTACCTCTTAGCAAGACAATAGAGATAAATTAGGTAGTGGCAACTCCACTTGCTTAGATTAGGGGGGGAAAAAGATTTCTTTTTCCAAAGGAAAAAAAAAAATATTACCTTAAAAATACTTTCCAAAAAATTAAAAAAAAAAAAAAAAAGCCAAAAAAAAAAAAAGTTCTTAAGAGGGAGACATTTTCCAGTGACCGCTGGATTGTTTTAATTCCCTAAACTTTTCTCTTTTTTTTCCCCCACAAATAAGTTTCACTCTTCGGCAATTTTCTCCACCTGGTCTGAGATAATGTGCTATTCTAACAGGTACAGCTTTCGCAGTCTGCCCCCCTGGCTTGCCCCACCCTGCACCTCATTCCTGTCGGTGAGTTCCTATCTGTGCTCTCCCTGTTGCTTCTTAGCCGGGTGACTTCACTCAGCCCCACGGAACGAAGGCTTTGTGTGTGTGGCGGTGCTGAAGTCTGGACTCACCATTTCAACCTGTGGAGGTTGGGGGGGGGGGCGGGGGGCACTTGTAACCCTTTTGTGTCAAGTTTCTATAACCTACTGCAGTGTAAAGGTGTTCAAAATGAATTTCAGCAGATAATGAGTTAGCAGGAGGAATAAACATTCTCTACCACCACTTGAATCCTCCCCTTACTCCAACATGTTGATCCTGATCCCAGGAACCAGAATAAGAGAGTCCCTTCTGAGGCAAAGTGAATTGCGTTCAGTCCTGAGACATCACTTAGGAAAGTGGAAAATTATTTTTATGAATGCAAAACTTGGTGGGGACTGGAGTGGGGGACTTGTGCCTGTGATTGTGTGACCCTGTTCTGTAACTGTGGCCACTTTGGAAGTTGTACTTTGCTGGGAATCGGCCAGCTGTCACCACCAAATTTTGATTGTACCCTTTCTCCCACCCTTTAATCTGCTCTGTGCTTGGTCTGGGAAGATGGGGCGGCTGGCTCAGACTTTTGGAGTTTGTTCTTTTGCTGGATGAGCACTCCAGTTTTCTTTCCCATGAAAGTTGTTTCTGCTACAAATCACTTGATTCCGTTGTTTCAATTTCAAAATAAAAGGAAACATATTGAAAGCTGTGAGAGAGTGTATGTCTCGGAGGGTTTGGGGGATCTGGTTGCTGAGATGGTCAGACTTCTGGGGTTGGAGCTTTGGTCTCCAGGGACCAGAGCCACTCAGGTTCAAAGTAGGCATTTTTCTTATATTTACAGGATAGTAAAAGAAGAGTGGCTTTTAAATGGTGCCTTGTTCTTAATTCCCTTGGCATATTGGTATAAGGCCTTCACTATTAAAAATGTCGAGTAATGTCTGCAAAGGAATTACAGCTGCTCTTCCTGATACCTACTGTAAGAAAAACGATGCCAATGGCCTTGATGGGGGAGGGTTCCTGGAAGGGAGCTCGGTCACCATCTACTGTGACCTTGCCCTCTCTTTTTTTCCTTTTTGAAAACTAGATGAGTGGAGGGACAGCCTTGTGCAAGACAGCCTGGACCCTGACTTGGCTCTCCTGATTCTTGGTCCAGCCTTTTCCTTAAAAGAGGAACAACTCCCCATTTAAAGTGTCATTCCAGGTTATCTTGGGCTTAAGGTAAAGAATCTGCCTGCAGTGCAGGAGACTGGGGTTCCATCCCTGGGTTGGAAAGATCCCTTGGAGAAGGGAATGGCTACTCATTCCAGTATTCTTGGCTGGAGAATACCATGGACTGAGGAGCTTGGTCGGCAATAGTCCACAGGGTCTCAAAGAGTCAGACATTACTGAGTGACTCAGCATGCACGCAGGTTATCTTTTGAGTGGACAGATGTGGCTACCCTTAGAAGTCGGGTAGAATGAACACACTAAGAACTGTTCCTCCCCCTGTTTTAAGCAGCCCCAGATACTGAGCACATCAGTGAGACCTTGACTTCCACAGGGGACAGTGGGAAATATTTATTAAGTACACTGACACCACACCTACCCTCGTCCTCTGCGCAGTGACTCTGGATGGGATGGGATAAGGTTGGACTAGTTTTAGTATTGCTGTTATAGTGCCTTCCCAAATAATTGGGTAGATGTTGGGGCATGATTCTCAAGCCTTAGGGGAAGCTTTATATAGCAGTGAGTGACTGAAAGTTGCTAAGTTGTGTCCGACTCTCTGTGACCCCATGGACTATACAGTCCATGGAATTCTCCAGGCCAGACGACTGGAGTGGGTAGCCTATCCCTTCTCCAGGGGATCTTCCTGACCCAGGATTTGAACCGGAGTCTCCTGCATTACAGGCGGATTCTTTGCCAACTGAACTATGAGGGAAGCCCAAGCAGAGTAGTATTTATTTGTTCTCTGACTTGTTTCAGGAATAATTAAGGTAGGAAAGGGAAAAAGAAAAAAGAGCTTTAGGGAATTTCCCGCCAGTTGAGTGGTTAGGACTTAGTGCTTTCACTGCCTGGGCCCAGGTTCAATCCTTGGTTGTGGAACAAAGATTCTACAAGCCACATGTAGCACAGCCCCCCCCTCCCCCCACCAAAAGAATAATTAAGGTGGTTTAACATGGGAATAAAACCCTGTGGATATTTCCTAATGGTGGCTAATATTTGTTGTGATAAATATTGTGCTTGTTAAGGCATTAAAGTCTATTTGAGGTATTATTTATTTAACCCTGACAATAATCCATGGGAAATAGATGGGGAAACGGTGGAAACAGTGTCAGACTTTATTTTTTGGGGTTCCAAAATCACTGCAGATGGTGATTGCAGCCGTGAAATTAAGATGCTTACTCATTGGAAGGAAAGTTATGACCAACCTAGACAGCATATTAAAAAGCAGAGACATTACTTTGCCAACAAAGGTCCGTCTAGTCCAGGCTATGGTTTTTCCAGTGGTCATGTATAGATGGGAGAGTTGGACTGTGAAGAAAGCTGAGCGCCGAAGAATTGTTGCTTTTGAACTGTGGTGTTGGAGAAGACTCTTGAGAGTCTCTTGGACTGCAAGATCCAACCAGTCCATCCTAAAGGAGATCAGTCCTGGCTGTTCATTGGAAGGACTGATGCTGAAGCTGAAACTCCAATACTTTGGCCACCTCATGTGAAGAGTTGACTGATTGGAAAAGACCCTGATGCTGGGAGGGATTGGGGGCAGGAGGAGAAGGGGACGACAGAGGATGAGATGGCTGGATGGCATCACCGACTCGATGGGCATGAGTTTGAGTAAACTCTGGGAGTTGGTGATGGACAGGGAGGCCTGGTGTGCTGCGATTCATGGGGTCGCAAAGAGTCGGACACGACTGAGCAACTGAACTGAACTGACAACAATCCTAAAGTAAATGTTATTCCTATCTTACAAATGAAGCAGTTGAAGTTTAGAGAGGTTATTAGAGTCACATAGACATTTTATTTGGGAAACTATCTTTCATAAGGCTCACTGGCACCTCTGCAAAAGAAATCTTCATTGGTGAATATGAGACAAGATGAAAGTTTTACTGGAAAGCCTTTTTCTTCTTTTCGCCATCCATGTAAGTAATTAACTATACATTTCTTTCTGTCTTTTCTGGTCAGATCAGTCAGACCTTGGCCTCGCCCTGCTTTGTCATGGATACCTGAGTGTGACAAATTTGGTGCCCAGCATGGGGCTCATAAAGTGCCCTTGAAAGAAGTCTGGAAGGGGGTGGGAGGGAGGTTCAGGAGGAAGGGGCCATATGTATACTTACGGCTGACTCACGTTGTATGGCAGAAAGCAACAATACATTGTAAGGCAGTTACCTTCCAATTAAAAAAAAAAAGACTGGAGTATGTGTGGGCCAGGATAGAGAATAATGTATGTGCCCCAAGATCTGGTAATTCAGTGGTGGGCAAGAGGGTAAAGGCCCTTCTATTCAGGGGCTGCATGCTTCATGGGACAGGACTTCCAGGGATCTGATAGCTATTGCCACTTGATACAACATTGGAGGTCAAGGAGCTGGAGGTAGGATTGGTGCTTTCAGGTGTTAAAAGTGAGTTTGAGGCTGAATTAATGGCCACTTAAAAGCCAAAGTAAGTGCAAAGCTGCTTCTTGGTGCAAGTTGTTCACTCAGCTTTCAACTACTGCCCTACCTGTGTTTCCATGAGAAAGCACCTACTAGAGTTTGGGCAAAAAGTGAAGAGAGGAAAAAAAAACAAAAGTAACTTTGTAGGTGAAGGGTCCAAC
This sequence comes from Cervus canadensis, assembly GCF_019320065.1. Taxonomy (NCBI): domain Eukaryota; kingdom Metazoa; phylum Chordata; class Mammalia; order Artiodactyla; family Cervidae; genus Cervus; species Cervus canadensis. The sequence goes on from NC_057386.1 coordinate 23,384,899, forward strand.
CCATTCATTCTATAAATGTGTAGTTGGTATTGAAATGTGTCACCTGTTTGAATTGTGACTGCATGAAGTATTAGAAAATTCCTCTGGTGTCCAAAATTTTCACTCTACTGATGTCTTGTGTGGCAAGTTAAATGTCTCCTTCTGAGTGGCCTTGGATGCCTGCCAGTGGTGGCAACCACAACCCATGAGCTTCATTGAGATGCAGACATGCTTACCAAGTCAAGCGTCTTAAAACAATGATTTTCTCTGTCAAGAAAAAACTGCTTTTTTTTTTTTTTAAGTGAAACAAGAAACTCTATGTTCCTAATTCTAAACTTGTAACTCTTATCAAAAGTTGGTCAAAGTTGGCCTATTCACAGGGGTGGGGTAGTTGCTCTGGGTCTTCATTGCTGCATGCAAGGCTTTCTCTAGTCACAGTGTATAAGCTTATTATGGAGCTCTAATGGTGTGATAACTCACCTAGAGCCAGACATCCTGGAGTGTGAAGTCAAGTGGGCCTTAGGAAGCATCACTACAAATGAAGCTAGTGGAGGTGATGGAATTCCAGCTGAGGTATTTCAAATCCTTTGCTGTTAAAGTACTCACTATGTCAGCAAATATGGAACACTCAGCAATGGGCACAGGACTGGAAAAGGTCAGTTTTCATTCCAATCCCAAAGAAAGGCACTGCCAAAGAATGTTCAAACTAGCACACAATTGCACTCATCTCACACGCTAGCAAAGTAGTGCTCAAAATTCTCCAAATTAGGCTTCAACAGTATGTGAACCGAGAAGTTCCAGATTTTCAAGCTGGGTTTAGTAAAGGCAGAGGAACAGGAGATCAAATTGCCAACATCCGTTGGATCATAGAAAATGTAAGACAATTCCAGAAAAGCATCTACTTCTGTTTCATTGACTACACTAAAGCCTTTGACTGTGTGGATGGATCACAACGAGCTGTGGAATATTCTTCAAGAGATGGGAATACCAGACCACCTTACCTGCCTCCTGAAAAATCTGTATGCAGGTCAAGAAGCAGCAGTTAGAACTGGACATGGAACAATGGAACATGGAACAACAATTTCGTTCCAAATTGGGAAAGGAGTTCGTCAAGGCTGTATACTGTCACATTGCTTATTTAACTTTTTGCAGAGTACATCATGTGAAACGCTGAACTGGATGAAGCATGAGCTGGAATCAAGATTGCAGGGAGAAATATAAATAACCTCAGATATGCAGATGACACCACTGTTATGGCAGAAAGCGAAGAGGAACTAAAGAGCCTTTGATGAAAGAGGAGAGGGAAAAAGCTGGGTTAAAACTCAACATTCAAAAAACGAAGATCATGGCATCTGATCCCATCACTTCATGGCAAATAGGTGGGGAAACAATGGAAACAGTGACAGACTTTCTTTTCTTGGGCTCCAAACTCACTGCAGATGGTGATTGCAGCCATGAAATTAAAAGACGCTTGCTCCTTGGAAGAAAAGCTATGACCAACCTAGATAGCATATTAAAAAACAGAGACAATATTTTGCCAACAAAAGTCCTCTAGTCAAAGCTATGGTTTTTCCAGTAGTCATGTATGGATGTGAGAGGTGAACCATAAAGAAAGCTGAGCATTAAAGAATTGATGCTCTTGAACTGTGGTGTTGGAGAAGACTCTTGAGAGTCCCTTGGACTGCAAGGAGATCCAACTAGTCCATCCTAAAGGAAATCAGTCCTGAATGTTCATTGGAAGGACTGATGCTGAAGCTGAAGTTCCAATACTTTGGCCACCTGATGGGAAGAACCGACTCATTGGAAAAGACCCTGATGCTGGGAAAGATTGAAGACAGGAGGAGAAGGGGACGACAGAGAATGTGATGGTTGGATGGCATCACCGACTCGATGGACATGAGTTTGAGCAAGCTCTGGGAGTTGGTGATGGACAGGGAAGCCTGGTGCGCTGCAGTCCATGGGGTCGCAAAGAGTCGGACACAACTGAGTGATCTGACTGCTGACTGAGGGCGTGTGGGCTTCAGTAGTTGCGGCTCCCAGTTTCTAGAGGATAGTCTGGGTAGTTGGGGCACATGGGCTTAGTTTCCCTGCAGTGTGTGGAATCTTCCTGGACCAGGGATCCAACTTGTGTCCCGTGCTTTTGCAGGTGAATTCTTAACCACTGGTACACCAGAGAAGTCCTGGCCTATTCATCTTGCTGTAAACGAGGCCATATTAGTTTCCTTGGATAACTGTAACAAGTTACTCCAGAACTGATGGCTTAAAACAAGTCAGATCAGGCTGTCACCAGGTCTGTTTCTTCCAGAGGCCCTTAGGGACATCTATCTCATGTCTCTCTTCCAGCTTCTGGTGGTTAATAGCAATCATTGGCCCTCCTTGGCTTGAAGACAGATCCCTCCAATCTCTGCCAGCATGGTCTTCTCTGTGTCTCTGTTTTTGTGTCTCATAAAGATAATCTTCCCTGGATTTAGGGACCCCCCTCATCTAGGATGATCTCATGATCCTCTTCAAAGATCCTTATTTCAGTTAAGATCACATTCTAAGGTTTGGGGTCGGCATATCTTTTGTGGAGACACGATGCAACTGACTATAGAAGCCATACCACTTGGGGCTTGGGCCCATCTTGTCATTGTAGCCAGTGACAGGCTGGCTACATGGAATTTTTTAATCCTTCTTCCCCTGGAGGTTGATAAGACCACAATGCCCTTTTGGAAAAAGGCAGCTATGGATCAGGATTCTCAGAGGGTGGCACCCTGGTTACTAAAGCATTTGGTGACAGAATAGTGGCACTTGACTGTTCCCCATGGTTAGAGGATCCTATAACACTAAGAAAAATATAGTATGGTTGCTCTTCACCCGTCTGCTCCCTGGGAAAGCAAAACTGCTTCCTCCTACCTATAGGGGTGACCTGATATAAAATTCTCCCTGGTGGTCAGGTGCAATCGGTTTTGCAGAACTGTCCTGTGGTCTGCTCTTACACAGTGGGAAAGGAGGAACATGAGGTTTGGACAAAAGCCCAGTGTCTTAGCTGGGGCTGCTATAACAGTTAAGTACCATAGATTGTGTGCCTTGTAAACCACAGAAATTTTCTGTGGCTGGGAAGTCCAAGATCAAGTTGCCTACACATTTTGTGTCTGGTGAGGACTTGCTTTCTGGTTCCTAGATGGATGTCTTCCACTGTGTCCTCCCGTCAGAAAAGATGAAAGGATCTCTTTTATAGTGATACTAATTGCACTCATGAGGACTTCTTTCCATGACCTAATCACTGCCCAAAGACTCCTCCTCCAAATACATCACTTGGGAATTAGGTTTCGATATATGGATTTGGGGGGACACAAACATTCAATCTATAGCCCCCAGTGAAACTAGAGGGATTAGCACTTTAGCTGTAGTGAAGGAGGAAGCTATACCAGTTGTGTTGGATGAGAAAAAGTAGAAAACATTTGGTTGTCTAATGACTGATGTGGAAGCCTGCCTGGCTGATGTTGTGAACACGGAGGGAGGACTTGGATGAACATGGAATGGTTTAGTGCAGTTAGTGGGTCTTTACCTCCATGATGAAACAGTGGCCTACCGCACAGGAGCTTACCTTGTCCAGTAAGCATCCATGGGTGATAGAAGGGGAACCTATACATTTCCTTAAGGTAACTGTAATTATATGGAAACCATGAGTACCCAGGTGATGAGATAGTCACTAAGGGTCTGACTGGCTTGTTCAGTTGGCACCAATTATTAGGGACAATTTAGTCCAGAAAACTCTTTAACAACTGGGCAGCCAGCTCCCCAGAATAGAGGCCTGACACAGGGCAAAGTAAATGCCCTTCGGACTAAAGAGGAGAAAAACGGGTTGAAGATTCAGACTCTAGGACAATGTGGACATAGCATTTACGCAAGGGAGACAGGAGACTGATGACTTGCCCATGAGGGAAATCCTCACTCAGGCCAGTAGAAGGCCACAAATTTAAAGATCTGGACCGTGGCAGGTGAAGATGCCGAGCCAGCTGTGCTGTTTACTGTGGACAAACAGGAGGGCCAGGAGCGCTGAGAGACCCTGCTGAGGTCTGCGCTGTGCTTACTGGTGCAGTCTGGTGCCTTCACACCATCTGTCTGACCAGACGTCACCCCTTCAAGAACAAATAAGACTAGGGCAGAAGCCAAGTTCCTCTCTTCCCTAAGGAGGGCTGACCGTGCTGGTCAAGGTATGCTGGGGACTTGATGGCAACCAAGGTCACCAAATCTTTTCAGTCCTTTTGGGCACAGAAGTACAAGTCTATGATGCCAGGAAATACCCAGGGACATGGCTGGAAAACTACTGCCATTGAATTTAGGACAGACTCTCACCTTGGACTGTGGACTACTGTAACTCGATGAGTGGGCCCTTTGGGACAATACACACTGGAGTGGTTGTCACTGATACTGCTTCTGACCACAAAGGAGGTTCCCAATAGGGAAATGCCACAGCTGGAAAAGTGGCAGTGGAACAAGTCCGCAGTCTTGTTCCCAACAGGCTTCCCAGCCCACTCTTATGACTGAACTAGCACAGGATGCTGGGGGGTGGGGGTTGGGGGGCAGGGAAGGACAGGATGTCACTAGACCAAGAAGCTAATGGAGGCAGAGATGTTTAAAAAGTGTTATCACCTTATAATAACCCTATTTGGCCAGTGAAAAAGTCATTGGTAACTGATGTCTTCCTGTGGATCCCTACAATCTGAACGTGGCCTAATGCCCTATTGTGCAGACTGGAGCAGCTTCATACACTGTGGAGACCTCACTAACCCTGGCTGCAGCATCTCTCTGCATCCAGATGATCAGAGACAATTTGCCTTCATGTGACCTAGATTAGAATGTGTCACTAGGCTGCTGCAAGGCAACGTAATCTCTCCCATAACTTGTTCCTGGTGGGTAGACCGAGACCTGAAGAGGCTGACGTCTCACCAGCAGGGTCCAGTACCATTACCTGGAGACATTATTCTGACAGTAAGGGCTAAGGCAGCATACTGACTGCCTTAGGTAAGATGGTTCAGTTTCTAAGTGAACAGGGATGGAATATTAACCTCAGCATGAACTGGGACCAGTAACCTAACCAAAGTTCTTGGAAACTTATGGTCTGAACTGTGTCCCCTTAAAATTCATCTATCAAAACCCTAACTCCCAGAATTCCCTGGCAGTTCAGTGGTTAGGATTCTGTGCTTTCATTGCTGGAGGCCAGGTACAATCCCCGGTCGGAACACTAAGATCCTGCAAGCCATGGGGTGCTGCCAAAACAAAACAAAACAAAACAAAAAACCTTAAGCCCTAGTACTCAGAATTAGATTGTGATTGGAGAGAGGGGCTTTAAAGAGGTGGTTAAGTTAAAATGAGGCTGTTAGAGTAGATCCTAATCCAGTCTGCCTGGTATCCTTATAAGAGGAGAAATTTGTAGAAAACCAACAAGGACCTACTGTATAACATGGGGAACTCTGCTCCATAGTCTGTAATAACCTAAATGAGGAAAAGAATATACATATATATAAAACTTAAGTTATATATATAACTTAATCACTTTGTTGTACATAGGAAACTAACACAGCATTGTAAATCAACTATAGTTCAATATAAAATAAAAACTTCAAAAAAAAAAGTAAAAAAAAAAATAGAAGAGGAAATTTGGACACACAGAAATACCAGGAAAGTGCAACACAGGCCATATGGGGACACAATGAGAAGGTGGCCATCTGCATGCCAAGGACAGAGGCCTCAGAAGAAACCAAACTGACTGACACCTGATCTTGGACTTTTAGCCTCTAGAACTGTGGGAAAATAAATTTCTGTTGTTTAAGCCACCCAGTGTATGGTATTTTGTTGTCCATCCCTAGAAAATGGTTTCAGACTGCATGGGCAAAAGCATTGTGCACAGTGGTCAGAGTGCAGGCTGTGGTGCTTGTCCTGAAAAGACTCCCCCAAATGGACCTTGAGATCTATTTATTAACACATGGGACTGACAGTGTGGTCTAATGCCTGGCCAGAGGCGACCGGATCATCAAGTCTCAGGCTCTGTGGGGATGAACATTATGGCAGCAAGTTGTACAAGACCCACACCTCCTGTTCACGGCCCATGTAGAAAGAGACCGTCCAAAGATAAACATCAGTGGCATCAACAAGCTGATCTACACTGCCCAGGTGAAGACTACAACTCCATGGATTCACTGTCGCACAGGGCGTGGTCATCCATATACAGTTCAGAACTGGGCCTTACATCTAGGCTTAATGATTCCAGCCTAGGAGGCTAAGGAAGCCTGGAAAATGTGCCCAGACTGCCAGCTTCATAGTGAAGTAGCAAAGGGAACTTTAGAGTGTACAGTTAGGGCTACCAGACCAGCCTGGCCCTAGCAAGTAGACTGTGTTGGCCCCTACTGTCTCTTGAGGGCGCTGCAGGGCACTGGCTACAGGAGACAAGTGTCTTTTCTCTATTGCTGCTATGATAAATTGCCACATGTTTAGAGGCTTGAGTCAGCAGACAGTTACTATCTTAGATTTGTAGTTTGGAAATTCAAAATAGGTCTTGCTGGGCTAACATCAAGGTGTTGACTGGACTGCATTCCTTCCTGGAAGCTCCAAAGGAGAACCCTTTTCCCTGCCTTCTCTAGTTTCTAGAGGTTGCTCCCACTCTTGACTCCTAGCCTCTTCCATCTTTAAAGCCAGCAGTGGCCGATCCAGTCTTTCTCACACACATTATTCTGATGCTGACCCTCCAGCCTCCCTCTTTCACTTATAAGAATCTTTGTAATTATATTGGGGCCACCTGCAAAGTCCAGGATAATCTCCCCATTTCAAACTGTGTGCATGTGTGCTCAGTTGTGTCTGACTGTTTGCAGCCCCATTGACTGTAGCCTGCCAGGCTTCTCTGTCCATGGAATTTCCAGGCAAGAGTACTGGAATGGGTTGCCACTTCTTTCTCTAGGGTATCTTCCCGACCCGTGGATCGAACCCACATCATCTCAAACTAAGCAACCTTAATTCCACCTGCAACTCTAATTCCTCTTCCCAGGTATCATATGTTCAGTTTCCACATACAATTAGGGTGTGGGTACCTTTGGGGGTCCATGAATATGTTCTTGGGAGCAGCACAGGAGATGGGTGCTATCATACTATCCAAGGACTCTTAGGTGGACTGGGTCATGTCTGGATTCCCTGAGCACATGCAGTCAGAGAGTGGCATTGCCTTTGCAGCAAAAAGTACCCAGCAGTGGGAAACACTTGGAACATTCGCTGGATCTTTCATGCCCTGTATCATCCCCAGGCAGCAGGTGCCATTGACCCCTAGTATGGACTCAAAAGAAAAACTGGAAAAGACAACTAACCAGACAACTGATGTTCAGCTTCCACCAAAGCACACTTAAGAAAGGCAACTTGGTCTCTGAATATGGTAATTTTCTAGGAGGTGCCTCCCATTTAAATAAATTGCTTAATTACAAGATTGGGGATGAGGGGAAGAGATCTAGAATGGCTGTAAGAGATCCAAACCACATGATGAAGGCTTCTCACTTCACCTTTTTCCTTTCCCCATCTATACCTAGGAGACTGGACCACTGGAATTTGAGAGTGACAAAGAAGGTCTGGGGAGGGAGCTTGGCAACACCAACCTGGTGATTCTTTTGCCCCCTGCCCTCACCCCTACCCATACTTGCTGGATTTGGGCAGTTATGGACACTGAATGAAGATAATGGTCAAGAATACAAATGACAACTCTGTGATCTGTGCAACTGGTCCTGGCATATATCACAGTGGCATGACGCTCACACGGTAGGTAGGATGGGACAAAGTGTATAAGAAAGAAACTGCTGAGCCACCTAGGGATGAAGTTGAGTGTGTGATGCAGGCAAGACATGGGGAGAACTGGACAAAGGGTGGAATGATCCCTGCAGAGGCTGGTCATACAATCACATGGATGTGAAAGGAGAGGAAGAACCTGGGTCGGTAAGAGAAACAACCTTAGACCTGAAGAGGCCAGCAAATGAGGTTCAGTCAGGCAGTATGACAAGGTAGAGCTGTAAGCCCCGGGACAGGAACCCGTGAGGCTGGGTAGGCCTCCCAGTTATTTATAATTGGGTCTTGCTGCTCTCTCGGCAAGGAGAGAGAAGGTCCCTAAGTGTGCAGATTCTACCTCCCATCTTTCCATCTGGTAGCCTAACCCATGCAGGTGTGTGATTCCAGGAGCTGCAGTATTTATCCCAAGTTGAACTCTGTCTTTCCTCTCTTGACCAATGTGGACAGGCCTACCTCTGCCCCACTCTGAAGGGAGACGGCAGGGTGAGGAGAGCCTGGGAACAGTGTCCCAAGAGTTCAGCAGGGACAGGGTGGATGAGGCAGGGAGCTGTGAGCAGATGTTCCTGCAGGAGGCTGGGAAGAACAAGGAAGCGGTAATGTTTGCAGCGGCAATGGTTTCCAGGGCAGAGACAAATCTACCAAGTCACTGAGGGCAAAGTCAACCTGAGTTTGGTCAGTCAGTTCAGTCGCTCAGTCATGTCCAACTCTTTCCAACCTCATGGACAGCAGCACGGCAGGCCTCCCTGTCCATCACCAACTCCCGAGCTTGCTCAAACTCATGTCCATCAAGTTGGTGCTGCCATCTAGGATGGGAAAATCAGGTGATATTTTCCTTATTTGGGGGCAGTTGAGTTGGGGGGACAAGACAGGCTAGAAAACTGGTCAAGGCTGGAAACCTAATCCAGAGAAGGGAGGAAAGAGAAGGGACTCGGAATGAGTTCAATAGTATTTTCACTCTCCAGGAATAAGGGTTTTGCTCAGAGGGTCCTTGGTTTCTGGACATAGTCTGGAGACGAAATCATACACTAAAATGCAAATACCTATCTCATGTCTCTTCCCTGCTGAGATGGCTTTTGTGGCTGGTTTGCAAATTGTTTGAAGTCAAAAATTAACCATCTCAAGGCATGGCTTGGAAGGAGGGTCCAGAAACTGTCCAAACAGCTGTCTACTAGGCCCGTCTCTCCTGCGAGAGTGTCTGCAAACTCCCCTGGGACAAAACCAACCGTGCTGAGGGGGAAGAGCCCCTGCACCCCCGCACTTCGTTTCTTTCACTTCACAAAGTTTTACAGTTCAGAAGTCTTGCGGTTCAGACTGAAGAGTAGAAACTTCCCAGGGAGAGCCAGAGCTGGTGCGACCCCCACACCAACCCCAGGGGAAGAACTAAGATACCCTGGCACTGAGGGTTGAGGGCAGAGCCCATAGTGTTTACTCAGTTAGCGCTGGGCATGGCCCTGAGGAGATTACTGAGTTTAGAGTAATTATCTCTGTCACCAGCCCCATTTTTTTTTTTTCATGTCCCAAAGCCAGGAACTACCTTCTTTTTCTTTCCTAAAGAAAAGATATTTACTTATTTATTTTTGGCTATGCTGGGTCTTCGTTGCTATGTGGGCTCTCTCTAGTTGCAGCAACCCTGGGCTACTCTCTAGTGGCAGTGGCTTCTCATGGAAGAGTCTTGTCTTGTTGTGGAGCTTGGGCTCTGGGGTGGGCTCAGAAGTTGAGGCACGTGGGCTTAGTTGCCCTGCCATGTGTGGGATCTTAGTTCCCAGACTAGGGATCCAACCTGTAGCCTTAGCACTGGCAGGGGGATTCTTTTTTTTTTTTTTTCTTTCTTATTTTTTTTTAATTTATTTTTTTATATATATTGTAGTGTTTTTTGCCATACATTGACATGAATCAGCCATGGATTTACATGTGTTCCCCTTCCCGATCCCCGCTCCCTGGCAGGTGGATTCTTAACCACTGGACCACTGCGGAAGTCCCCAGGAACTTACCTTCTTGATTAGCCTAGAATAAATCAGCACCTGTGTAATTATCCTCCACCTGGACTCCCAGAGTCAAAATCAGCTCTACTTTCCCTGTAGGCTCAGCCTTGACCTTGGCTCCTTCAGACCACAGTTCTTTCCTGCTCTGCACTAACCCTGGGTTTGCAATCACTCATGCTCTTCTCAGGCAGAGTGCCGGAAGCATATGGACCTAACCTCAAACTCAGGAAAAGAGCTGTTTACTCATCTACAAGATAGGGCTATTAATACTTAAGTTTCAGGGTTGCTTTGATAATGAAGAAAGCAAACTACTTTGCTTGGCTCAAGAGGGAAGGGTCATATGTATAATGATGGCTGACTCATGTTGTTGTATGGCAGAAACCAGCACAACATTGTAAAGCAATTATCCTTCAATTAAAAAATAAAAAAGAAAGCAAACTACCGTATTTAATCAGTGCCAAGATAACATCAATTGTATTAATAAGATGTAGGATTAACCACCATGAAAGGAAAGTGCCCTCATTGCTTCTGTTTTTTGGTAACAATATAGTCCCACGTGCTGAGTCAGTAAGTCATGTCCAGCTCTTTGCAACTGCATGGACTGTAGCCTGCCACGCTCCTCTGTCCATGGGATTTTGCGGGCAAGAATACTGGAGTGAATTGCCATTTTCTTCTCCAGGGGATCTTTGCGATCCAGGGATCAAACTCACATCTCCTGCATTGGCAGGTGGATTCTTTACCACTGAGCCACCTGGGAAGCATATAACCATATAATTCCATAACATAAAATTCACCCATTTAAGTATTTCTGTGGTTGGAAATTCTGTTTGTATATTCATACAGTTGAGCATCTATTACCACAATCTAATTTTAGAATGTTTTCCTCTCTCTCTCTAAAGAAACCACATTAAAAGTCACATCCTCCAGTCCCTGGCCACCACTAGTTTACTTCCTATCTGCATAGATTTGCCTATTTTGGATATTTCATAAAAATGGAATCATATAATATGCAGTCTTTATGACTGGTTTCTTTCACTTAACAAAATATTTTCAAGTTTCATTCATGTTGTAGATTATTGCACTGTATGGACATGCCACATTTTGTTTATTAATAAGTTGATGGATGTTTGGGTTGTTTCTACTTGGTTATTATGAATAAGGCTGCTATAAATATTCCTGTGCTAGTTTTTATGCAATACTTCTTTCTTTGAGTATGTACCTATGAATAGAATTGCTGGGTTATGATAACTTTCTATGTTTAACTTTTTGAGGAAGTGCCAAACTGTTTTCTAAAGTAGCTGTATTGTTTTCTTCTCCCACTAGTAATGTATGAGGCTTCCAAGTTTTTTCACACCCTCACCAATACTTGTTATTTTTGCCTGTCTTTTTGGTTATAGTCACCCTTGTTGTTCAGTCACCGTCATGTTTGATTTGTCGATCCCATGAACTGCAGCGTGCCAGGCCTCCCTGCCTTTCACTATCTCCGAGTTTTCTCTAATTCATGCCCAGTGAGTCCGTGATGCCATCCAACTATCACATCCTCTGTCACCCCCTTCTCCTGCCCTCAATCTTTCACAGCATCAGCGTCTTTTCCATTGAGTTGACTCTTTGCATCAGGTGGCTAAAGTATTGGAGCCTCAGCTTCAGCATCAGTCCTTCCGGTAAATATTCAGGCTTGATTTTCTTTAGGATTGACTGGTTTGATCTACCTGTTATCCAAGGAACTCTCAAGAGTCCTCTCCCACCCCCCTATTCGAAAGCACTAATTTTTCAGCACTCAGGCTTCTTTATGTTCAACTCTCACATCTGTACATGATTACTGGAAAAACCATTGCCACCCTAGTGGATGTGAAGTGGTATCTCAGTGTGGTTTTGGTTTGTATTTCTGTGATGGCTGATGTTGAACATTTTGTCATCGCTTCTTTTCACTTAGAAATTTTATTTTGGGACTTCTCTAGTGGTCCAGTGACTAAGACTCCTCTCTCCCAAGGTAAGGGACCAGGTTCCATCCCTGGTTGGGGAACTAGATCCTCCGTGCTGAAACTAAGAGTCCACATGCTGCAACTAAAGTACTCACATATAGCAAAGAAGATCAAAAGATTTGAGTGCCGCAAATAAGGTCAGGCACAGCCAAATAAAAACGAAACAATTCTCCCCAAAACCCTTCAGTGTTCTCTTTTTTTAAAAGAAATTTTATTTTATTAAAAGAATCTTTTGACTTCAGACATTTTAAAAAATCATATTACTCTTATGCACATATAAAAGTGAAAATATGCAGCTTTTCACTTAATGCTTTTAGCAGCTGCTTATAATCACTGCTTCGTTTCTTTATTTTATTAGCTATTTTCTAATTCTAAAATTCCTTCTTTGTTAACTGGAATATTTATGTCATAAAAACTTTTCCCTCATCAATCATTTGCTTGCTCCTAGGAACACTGCTTCCCTGGTGGCTCAGAGGTTAAAGCGCCTGCCTGCAATTTGGGAGACGTGGGTTCAATCCCTGGGTCAGGAAGCTTTCCTGGAGAAGGAAATGGCAACCCACTCTAGTATTCTTGCCTGGAGAATCCCATGGACAGAGGAGCATGGTGGGCTACGACTGAGTGACTTCACTTTCACTTTTTCAGGAACACTGCATACAGGAAAGACAGGATAAATGTTTGAAAGTTCCACCTCTGTTTACCTGTTTTCTGAATAACAACTTGGTTTCTAAGCATTCTCCGAAGCCAAAGTTTTTTTTTCCTAAGAATTATGAATTCATGAATTTTACCATAATTGATGTGTTTCAACTCATTGCTTTTGGTATTCCTTTTGCTGCTGGTTCAGTGAGGAGATAGGAACCATATCAGTTATTTGAAAAGATATAATTTAATGTAATTGCTATTAAGAGTTGTTTTCATGCACTCTTACATTCACTACAGTATTATTTATAATAGCCAAGACATGGAAACAACCTAAGTGCCGATCAGTGGATGAAAGGATAGAGAAAATGTCACACACACACACACACACACACACACACAATGGAATATTATTCGGCCATCAAAAAAAAGGAAATCTTGCCATTTGTGACAACAAGGATGGACATTGAGTGCATTATGCTAAGTGAAGTAAGACATAGAAAGGCAAATACAAATGATCTCACTTATATATAGAATCTTTAAAAAGTCAAAAAACAAAGAACCAGAAAACAAATTCATAGATTCAGATTGGTGGTTGCCAGAGGTGGGGGATGGGCAGTGGTCAAAATAGGTGGAAGGAGTCAAAAGGTACAAACTTCCAGTTATAAAATGAATAAGTCATGGGGATATAATGTACAGCATAGTGACTATGGTTAATAATATTGTATCACATACTTGAAAGTTGCTAAGAGGGGATTTCTCTGATAGTCCAGTGGCTAAGACTCTGCATGCTCAACGCAGGGGTCCTGGGTTCAATCCCTGGTCAGGGAACTAGATCCCACATTCCACAACTGAAGACCCCAAGAACTACAAATAAGACATATTATTTAAATAAATAATAAATAATTAAAAAAAAAAAAAAGAAAGTTGCTAAGAGTAAATTTTAAAGGTTCTCATAAAAACTGTGATTGTGTATGGTAACAGATATTAACTAGACTTATTGAGATCATTTTGCAATATATGTAAACACTGAATTGTGTTGCACATCTGAAACTAATCTATCAACTATTATGTCAACACCTCATCTTGCGATATGTCAATTATACCTCAAATATGGAAAGAAAAGAATTGTAAACTAGGTTAGCTAGGGGTACAGTGGTTAAGGAGGTAATTCAAAGTGTAAAAAGAGGACTCTAGGGTATCATGGAGTGAGAAATTGTGTGAAGTAGCTACAAATAAAATGAAGATGTTGCTTCAACTGACCGTTTTAGTTGCAGGTTATTTATTTATTTATTTTTTAATATTTATGTACTTGGCTGCATTGGGTCTTAGTTGCAGCACTCGGGATCTTTAGTCATGGCTGGCGGGATCTTTTAGTTGCAGTGTGCAAATTCTTAGTTGTGGCATGTGGGATCTAGTTCCCTGACTAGGGATCAAACCCAAGCCCCCTGCATTGGGAGCACAGAGTCTTAGTCACTGGACCACCATGGAGTCCCTAGCTGCAGGTTACTTACTTATTTCCTTCTTCTCATGTTCAGTAATTTTTTTATTATGTAGTATTACATATGGTTTTGGCAAGCAGTTAAATTACCAATGGAGAAGGAAATGGCAACCTACTCCAGTGCTCTTGCCTGGAGAATCCCAGGGACGAGGGAGCCTGGTGGGCTGCCGTCTATGGGGTTGCACAGAGTCGGACACGACTGAAGTGACTTAGCAGCAGCAGCAGCAGTAAATTACCAATAGGCAACCTTAATAAGGCTTCTCTTGTAGCTCAACTGGTAAAGAATCTGCCTGCAGTGTAGGAGACCCGGTTTGATTCCTGGGTTGGGAAGATCCCCTGGAGAAGAGAACAGCTACCCACTCCAATATTCTGGCCTGGAGAATTCCATGGAGAGAGGAGCCTGGTAGGCTACAGTCCATGGGGTGTCAAAAGAGTCTGACATGACTGAACAACTTTCACTTTCACCCCTGTCTGGTTGATGTTTGGTTTTAGGCTTTATTAGAGTGAGTTTGGGCTTCCCAGGTGGCGCTAGTGGTAAAGAATCCACTTGCAAATGCAGGCGATACAAAAGACATGGGTTGGATCCCTGGGTTGGGATGATCCCCTGGAGGAGGGCAAGGTAACCCAATCCAGTATTATTGCCTGGAGAATCCCATGGACAAGAATAGGACAAAGTGTCCTGGTGGTCTACCATCTATAATGTCTCAAACAGTCAGGCACAACTGAAGCGACTTAGCATGCATGCAGAGTGAGTTTATTTATTTTTTTACTTTATCCCTAGAATGTGTGTAGGTTTACTTCTAGGACATGGTTTGTCTGGGATCTCAAATTGTTCTCAGAATAGCTAAGATTGTTTGGCAAGCTTTTTTCATTCTGGATGGGGAAATTTTGGCTGATCACAAGAAACCATATCTAAGAAGCATAAGGATAAAACTAGATTTTATGGGAAATTTTGCTGCCTTCAACTGGCCCTTCTAGAGAGAAGTTTTATTTTCCAATTATATATTTCACTTTTCATTTCTCAGGGCTGGGTTTTCTTCCTCAAACTTTGTGCAAGAATAGAAACAGCAGACAGAGCAGGCAGAGTTTGGGAGTTGAGTGTGTTAAAATTTCTGGAAGAAAATGGGCCAGGATGTAGTCTTCAGTAGAAGTTTTGAACCGTTTATATTTGAAAAAGCAGATGTTAGGAGAGTGGAGGAAGAAATGAAACAAGTACAATTTGCTAGGACAACAAAAGCTGTTTTCCCCTTTACTTCCTTTTTAATAAAAAAACTGGATGAGTTGGTAAATTGTTCTAGGTATAAAGCATGTGCATCAGGCCCCCTGAGATCTATTCTCACTGTCTGCACTCTCATTAGGGACATTTATTTCAGCCATGTCTCTTAATTATTTATTTTATCAGGGAAGGCCTATGTATAATAAGACTTTTAAACCTTCACCCTAAGCAGTATCTTTACCTACTTCCTCTTTCTTTTAAATTCTTTATCAGAAGCACTTGCATGTAAGGAACAGCATATTTGCAAAATCATAATTTGGAAGTCTCACTCATCCTCTTCCTGTTTTGTGGTGGAGATGCTGTGAGAAAGCAGTGGACTGGTTAATCTATAAGCAGAGAGCCTCACACTCTGGAATCCCTGAGAACCAGCTGCATGCCTCACTCTCAGGGGCTCGGTTTTCCGTCTGGTCTCTGGGGGCTTTGAACAGACCATCAAAGGGCCTTGGAAGAGCGCTTGTCGGTGGTGGGGGTCCTGGAGCCCACAGTTCTCTTCCCCTAGGGAGGTGGTCCGTTGAGTAGACACCTTCTGGTGCCCATGGGCTGTTTCCTACCCGAGGACAGTGATGGACAGGAGCACTTTGGGCAGCTGAGGGTTCTGGGCTGTGAACTCAGTTTGGACACGGATGTGGAGGTGGAAGGGTGTTCTGCCCTCACCTTGTCTCTAGCTGCTAGAGCCTTTCCTGGCCTCTTCTTCCAGTCGCCATGGGGGCTCTGCAGCAGCCCTGTCGAAGCAATTACAATGCCTCATCTCCGTCTCACTCTCTCCATTAGACGCATCTGACCTTCGGGAAATTCACAGAAGCGGTGGAAGCCAAACAGGTGGCTCAGCGGGAAGAGGATGCAGCAATTACACACAATCAGATGATTAAAAGGCTCATGAGACTTAGCAAAATATACTTGAAACAACAAAGGGTACAATACAGTAGAAGAAAGAGAACCCAAGCAAACATCAAAGAGGTCCAAGACACAGCTCTTTTTGCAGTCACCTAGGACAGGCTTTAGGGGGGATTCACAAACAGAAAAATAGATAACAAAAAAACCACAATGCTATGAACTGCTTCAATATCCTTGCCTCGAGAACCCCATGAACAGTATGAAAAGGCAAAACAGCATGACACAGGAAGATGAGCCCCCCAGGTTGGCAGGTACCCAATATGCTACTGGAGAAGAGTGGAGAAACAGCTCCAGAGAGAATGAAGTGGCTGAGCCAAAGAAGAAAGGACACTCAGTTGTGGATGTGGCTGGTGGTGAAAGTAAAGTCCTGAATATTCATTGGAAGGACTGCTGCAGAAGATGAAGCTCCAGTGTTTTGGCCACCTGATGTGAAGAGCTGACTCATTGGAAAGGACCCTGATGCTGGGGAAGATTGAAGGCAGGAGGAGAAGCGAGCGACACAGGATGAGATGATTAGATGGCATCGCTGACTCAGAGGACATGAGTTAGAGCAAACTCTGAGAGGTAGTGAATGACAGGGAAGCCTGAGTCAGACAAACTTAGTGACTGCACAGCAAGAACGATGGGAGAATTGTGTCCTCTCAAAATTCATGCACTGAACCCGGAGTGTAATGGTATTGGAGGTGAGTCCTTGGGGAGGTAATTAGCTTTAGATGAGTTCATGAGGATGGGGACCCTAAAGAATGAATTAGTGCTCTTACAAGAAGATACACAAGACTCCCCTGGCTGTCCAGGGAAGTGGTTAAGAATCGGAGCTTCCACTGCAGGAGGGATGGGTTTGATCCCTGGTTGGGAAACTAAGATCTCACATCACATGCCATGGGATGAGTTAAAAAAAAAAAAAGGATACATAAGAGAACTTCTAGTCTCTCTCCCCTCCGTATGAGCACATAGCAAGAACGTGGCAGTCTGCAGGCCAGGCAGAAAGCTCTCACCAGAGCCTGACCATGCTGGTACCCTGATCCCAGATTTCCAGCCTCTGGAACAATGAGAAAAGAACTTCCTTTTGGTTAAACCACCCATTTTATGTTATTTTGTCACAGTGGCCTCAGCTGACTAACATAGACAATCCAGTTGTTCCAGAACAAGGAAATGCAGGGCCAAATAGTTCAGCCTTCAGCTGAGTGGGAATAGCTCATCTAATTTCATTCCAAAACCTTCCACTATGTATCTCTTCATGTGGCTGGTCCTGATTTATATCCTTTATAATAAAACTGTATAGTAAGTATAAAGTTTCCTGAGTTCTATGAGTCATTCCAGCAAATTATTGAATATGAAGGGGACGACACCTCCTGAATTTGTAGCCAGTTGGTCAGAAGTTTAGGTGGTCTGGACACCCCTAAACTTGGCATGTGAAGTAAGGGCAGTTGGGGGAGATTGTGCCCTTAAACCTGTAGTGTCTGTGCTAACTCTGAGTAGTTAGTGTCAGAACTGGATTGCAGTATTGCAGCGGGTCTGTATTTAACAAAATGATAGATATACAGATTTAATAGTCATTGGCATGGGGTTGGTATCTAATGTCACGGTCTGAGTGAAATTTCCTAGGGATATTGTATAGTTGGAGAAAGGACTCTCAGAAATGACCTTGGATTACTCCAACATTTTGAGTTTGAGCAGAGAGAGAGCCAGTAAAAGAGACTGGAAAGAAGCTGTCAGGATGTAGGAGGGAAACCTGAAAGATGTAGTAGGGTGGAAACCAAAAGAAGAAGGGGTACCTAGAAAGAGGGAGTGGCCAACTGTGCTCACAGTTCCCAAGAAGACAAATAGTTTGAGTGTAGAGATGAGACCATCATAGCACCTCGACATTCTCAGTGGAGTGTTTACCACCTTAGCAACCTTCTTTTTTTTTTTTTTTTTTTTTTTTTTTTTTTTTTTTCTTAGCAACCTTCTTGTTAAGATCTACCTCAGTATTCACAAGGTCCTTCCTTTCTTATTCTCCTCCTTGGTCGCTTTGGAAGCAGGCATTAAAAATATGTCCTCTGTGCTAGCTTCGGCAGCACATATACTAAAAATATGCCCTCTGTGTTGGTGGAGAAGATTTGTTAGCCTTCCTCTTGTCTTCAGTGTCAACTAAAATAATAGTAATAATGCAAGAGCTTCAAATAAGCAAATAATTAATTTATTTATTTGGGATCTTAAGAATTGCAACTGGAGAGGCACAGATTTGAGTAACCCCAAAAGAAAGTTCCAAGCCACTGGGTTGTTAAAAGTTACCTGGTAAGAATTGTGATGGACTCTGATGCAAATTGGAAAATATTTGTCCTCAAGGAATCACAAGTTATTTTAGGGTAAGGGTCTGATAATTATCTTGAGCTTCTGGCAGATTTTCAGGATGACGTCATCAGGTCAAAAGGGTAGATTCCATCCAGGCTGAGACGTGCATACGTCACACTTCCCTAGTGGCTTCCTGGCTCCATTGTGGTGAGTGCTCTTAGCAGTACAGAGTCCATTTTGATTTCCTTTCACAGTAGAAACTTCGGGGCATCAGAATCTTTTTACATCTCCTGTCTCTTTCAGGCCAAGTTGGGGGCACCTTGCCAACAATTCTACGACAAATGAATGTTTCCTCTGTATTTTATTTCAGACAACTTCTTGGGCTAAAAGCCATGCAAACATGCTCTCTCTTTGTATCAAATATTTAAGACCAGACATATCAGGCTTCTGTTGGTTTGTAGTTAATCATTCCAGGAACACTTTTGTCTAGCTGAATGAATTTATAGGCACTGCCTTAATCTTCTCAAAGGTCTTTTGGGTGTGGTGATAGCCACACCCTTGATTTTTCTTTGTCCTAAAGCCCTGTGGTAGATTGTAATAATGGCCACAAATTGCTACATTCACACCCCTTTCATCATGACTGCCAATCTTTCCATCAAAACATAGATCCTATTTTTCACCCTTTTAATTTAGGTTGGGCCAGGTGGTTGCTTTGCGCAATGGTACGTTAGCAAAAGTGATGAAAGCAGAGGCTTATGAAGGGTCTGCCCTCTCACCGAACTTCTAAATGATAAAGAATAGCTTGGCTGGATGGTCTGGAAGGAGAAAATTTGAAAGACTAGAGAGAGGAGGTCTAGAGATACGTGTGAACGGACATGGGAGTGGGCATCAATGTGCATATATTTATGTTTTCCATCAGTATCCCTAAAAGGGCATCCATCTCAGAGGTGCTCAACAACCAGATGGATATGATAACTCATTCCATGGATGTCAGCCAGCCTCTCCTCCACCCTCCAGCCCCTCCCAGTGCATGCCAATATGCCCATGAACAGTGTAGCTATAATGGCAGGTGCCGCTTAGCATGGCCCTGTGCGTGGCTCCCAACTTCAAGGCTGGTCTACCTTCTGCTGCTGTCTTTGAGTGTCTGACTGGTCAGCAGCAGAAACAATGGCTATACTGTCTCCCATTTCTAGGAGACCAACTTGCCACTCAGAGGCAGGTTGATTACAGCAGACCCTTTCTGCTGTGGAAGGTCCTAACTAGGATCAATGTAAATAGCTGGCATGAGGTTGTTTTCCCTGCCTAGCCACCTTAGTGCTTGCTCAGTGGGCCCAGGTACAAAGCAGCCATAGTGGAGACATATTCTTCCCTTCCCAAGGGTGAATTGGCTCCTGCCACCTGAGTGCCCAACCTGCCAAAGCGGACTATACTAACCTCCCCAAATTCCCTGGGAATCAGCTGGCCACCGAGAGGCAAGGTGGATGGACTTCATTTAACCCTTCCCCATAATGGAGGGCAGTGTTTTGTCCACATGGGGGTAAGATACATTTAGGTACAAATTTGCCTGCCTGCCCTCAGCACTCCTGCCAGAACCCCCTGCATAGAATGCATCATCCATTACCATGATGCCTCTCATAAAATGTGGAATGGCAATCAGGGGACACTTTTTGTGGTGAAGCAAGTATGACAATCTTTTTTTTTGGTGGGAACCAACATTCTCCGGTTGATGGTTATTGAGCAATGAGTTGTAATTTTGGAGTTCTTGCAAGAGAAGACAAGCACACGTCCTTCTACTCCGTCATCTTGTATGTTGGGAAATTGGGAAAGGAGTACGTCAAGGCTGTATACTGTCACCCTGCTTATTTAATTTATATGCAGAGTAAATCATGTGAAATGACAGGTTGGATGAAGCACAAGCTGGAATCAAGACTGCTGGGAGAAATAGCAATAACCTCAGATACACAAATAACATCACCCTTATGGCAGAAAGTGAAGAACTGAAGAGCCTGTTGATGAAAGTGAGGAGAAAGTGAGGAGAAAGTGAGGAGAAAGTGAGGAGAGTGAAAAGGTTGGCTTAAAACTCAACATTCAGAAAACTAAGATCATGGCATCTGGTCCCATCACTTCATGGCAGATAGATGGGGAAACAATGGAAACAGTGAGATACTTTATTTTTCGGGGCTCCAAAATCACTGCAGATGGTGACTGCAGCCATGAAATAAAAAGATGCTTGTCCCTTGGAAGGAAAGCTATGACCAACCTAGACAGCATATTAAAAAGCAAAGATGTTACTTTGCCAACGAAGGTCCATCTAGTCAAGGCTATGGTTTTTCCAGTAGTCATGTTTAGATGTGAGAGCTGGACTATAAAGAAAGCTGAGTGCTGAAGAATTGATGCTTTTGAACTGTGGTGTTGGAGAAGACTGTTAAGAGTCCCTTGGACTACAAGGAGTTCCAACCAGTCAATCCTAAAGGAAATCAGTTCTGAATATTCATTGGAAGGACTGATGCTAAAGCTGAAACTCCCAATACTTTGGCCACCTGGTGTGAAGAACTGACTCATTGGAAAAGACCTTGATGCTGGGAAAGATTGAAGACAGGAGGAGAAGGGGACGACAGAGAATGAGATGGTTGGCATCACTGACTCAACGGACATGAGTTTGAGTAAGCTCTGGGAGTTGGTGATGGACAGGGAAGCCTGGCGTGCTGCAGTCCATGGGGTCACAAAGAATTGGACCCTACTGAGTGACTGAACGGACTGACCAAGTATGACAATGAGCTCATGCTCACAGAATCCCTGGTCTTAACAAGTGGCCCTGTCACAGAAGCAATGACTTAACAGGACAGTAGAAAGATTTGCTGAAGATGCAGTCACACACTAGCTGGGAGACAACACCTTTGCCTTTGGGGTTCTGTCCCACACACAGTACATGGGCCCAATTGTGAGGCTGAGGCAAGAATATAAGTAGAGGCAGACATATTTTAAGTTACAAATGAGGTTAATAGTCAAATATAATATGTTCTGCCTCCCTACCTTAACAAACACACCTTCATAATGAATTAGAAACTCAATTTTTTAGTGCATCAATTCTTTTTTCTCTATTTAGTACTATTTTTATTGAAATATGGTTAACATATAGCATTATATTAGTTTAAGGTGTATAACATGGCAATTTGATATAAAGTTATTGCTAAGTATTGACTATATTGCTTGTGTTGTACATTACAACACTAATATACTGTTGGTGGGAATGTAAACTGGTACAGCTACCATCGGAAAACAGTATAGAAGTTCCTCTAAAAGGTTAAAAATAGGACGATCATATGATATAGCAGTTTCACCCCTGGGAAGTGGAAGAAGAAAGTGAAAGCAAACAAACAAACAAACAAACAAAAAAGAAAGTGAAAGCATCTCCACTCAAAGCAGAAACATTAATTCAAAAAGATATATGCATCCATATGTTAATTGCAGCATTATTTACAGCTGTCTAAATATGAAAGCAACCTAAGTACCTATCAACAGATGAATAGATAAAGAAGATGTGGTATATACATACAATGGAATTGTTGTTCAGTCACTAAGTTGTGTCTGATTCTTTGGGTCCCCATGGACTGTAGCATGCCAGGCTCCTCTGTCCTCCACTGTCTCATGGAGTTTGCTCGGATTCATGTCCACTGAGTCCATGATGCTATCCAACCATCTCATCCTCTGCCGCTCCCTTCTCCTCCTCCTTTTGCCTTCAATCTTTCCCAGCATCAGAGTGTTTTCCAGTGAGTCGGCTCTTCACATCAGGTGGTCAAAGTATTGGAACTTCAGCTTCAGCAACAGTCCTTCCAATGAATATTCAGGACTGATTTCCTTTAGGATGGACTGGTTGGATCTCCTTGCAGTCCAAGGGACTCTCAAGAGTCTTCTCCAACACCACAATTCAAAAGCATCAATTCTTCAGCAACTCAGCCTTCTCTATGGTCCAACTCTCATCCATACATGACTACTAAAAAAACCATAGCTCTGACTATACAGTCCTTTGTCAACAAAGTGATGTCTCTGCTTTTAAATACGCTATCTAGGTTTGTCATAGCTTTCCTTCCAAGGAACAAGCATCTTTTAATTTCATGGCTGCAGTCACCATCTGCAGTGATTTTGGAGCCCTGAAAAATAAAGTCTCTCACTGTTTCCATTGTTTCCCCATCTATCTGCCATGAAGTGATGGGACCAGATGCCATGATCTTAGTTTTCTGAATGTTGAGTTTTAAGCCAGCTTTTCACCCTCCTTTTTCACCCTCATCAAGAGACTCTTTAGGTCCTCTTCACTTTCTGCCATTAGGGTGTTATCATCTGCATGTCTGAGGTTGTTGATATTTCTCCTGGCAATCTTTATTCCAGCTTCTGATTCATCCAGTCTATCATTTCACATGATGTACTCTGCATATAAGTTAAATAAGCAGGGTGACAATATGCAGCCTTGTCGTACTGTTTTCCCAATTTTGAACCAGTCAGTTGTTTCATGTATGCTTATGTACATGGACATATGTGCACATACACATATACTTATAACCAAAAGGTAGAGAATACACATTCTTTTTTTTTAATGTCACACACACTTACAAAATGGATGCTTTACTGTACCCTCAAAAATCTCCAAAAGTCAGTATCTTATAGACCACATTCTCTAACCACAGGGCAGTGCAGTTAGAATTATACACATACATACACAAGCCAGGAAACCTTATTAATTTGGAAACTGACACATACTTCTAAATAGTGTGTGCCTTAAAGAGGAAATCTCAATGGAAATCTCTAAATATTTAGAAATGAACTATGGTGCAGTTCTGGTTTTTACCAATAAGCTGAACTAACTGTGGAGGGAAAATACCATGAAATGGAAAGATTGTGAAAGAATCTAGGGGTTGGGGAGTGGGTGGAAGGTATAGGATAGTAGTTTTAGCTCAAGGCTCGCTACTGGGGTATATAAACTCACACCTATGGTGACTCAGAGCTTGTCCAGATGTCCTCAGAATAAAATCAGGGCAGCACAGGCAAGTGAAGGGCTAAGGAAAACAGGTCAACCAACCCGGATAGTTACTTCTCTCCCCAAGCCTCCAGGAGACTGGTTCAACTTGTAATTCAGTGAAGTCATGACTGTGTATTTCAGTGAGGGCATTCCTCCTTGTTCACTAGGACCTTCACATACCCAAAGGTCATGGGGGATGGGAAAAAGATTATTCAAGCAAATTATTATGTGTAATAGAGGGCTACTTCATCCGTGAAGCATGTTTCTCCAATCCATGCTTCCAGGCTAAGGGGAAGAAAATAGTATATACTGGCCACAGGTTTAAAGCATATGCTCATTAGACAGAGGCAAAAGGGGCCCTGACTTGGGCCAAGAACTTCAGAGGCCCTGCTGTTTCTCCTGTGAGGGGTGTAGGGTCCTCATGAGAGGAGGAATCTGGGCCAAGGGGATGTGTCAACCCAGAGCCCACACATACCCAAGCCACTCTCTAGGTGCCCAGGACCCTGGAATTCCATGCCCACTTCCAGAATCTGCACAGCCTCTCCCCCAGGCCTGTGTCACCAGTGTCAGCATATACATCCCTAGGCTTATGGAGTGGCCAAGGGTTAGCTCTTTGTAGAGTGAGCGGATAGCACGTGAGATGTGAAGGCTTGGTTCAGGCAAGTTTATGGAAATCTATGGAAAGATGAAGGAAGTGGTTGGAAAGGGAAGGGGCTAGACCATGGGGTGCAACTGGGAGTTGGCTTGCCTTGCAATGCAGAGATCTCAAAACTCTGAGTTCAAAGTTGAGTTTCCTCTGCTAGTTTTGTACCTCTCAATCCTCTTTACCTATTTTCCCCTCCCCCATCCCTCCCCCTGTAGAAACCACTACTTTGTCTCAGTATCTGTGTCTGCTTTTGTTATATTAGTATTTGTTTGTTTTGCTTTTTAGATTCAACATATAAGTGAAAACATATAGTATTTCTCTTGCTCCATCTAATACCCACCAGGTCCATCCATGTTGTTGCAAATGGCAAGATTTCATTCATTTTTATCATTAGTATTTCAATGTATTACCATACAACTGGGCTCATTTCACATGCTAGTAAGGTTACACTCAAAATTCTTCAAACTAGGCTTTAGCAATAGGTGAACTGAGAACTTCCCGATGTACAAGCTGGGTTTAGAAAAGGCATAGGAACAAGAGATCAAATTGTCAACATTTGTTAGATCGTGGAGAAAGCAAGGGAATTTGAGAAAAGCATCTACTTCTGCTTCATTGACTATGCTAAATCCTATGACTGTGTGGATCACAACAAACTGTGGAAAATTCATAAAGAGATGGGGATACCAGAACAGCTTACCTGTCTCCTGAGAAACCTGTATGTAGGTCAAGAAGCAACAGTTAGAACCAGACATGGAACTGACTGGTTCAAAATTGGGAAAGAAGTATGTCATGGCTCTATATTGTCACCCTGCTTATTTAACTTATATGCAGAGTACATCATGTGAAATTATAGACTGGATGAATCAGAAGCTAGAATCAAGACTGCTAGGAGAAACAACAACCTCAGACATGCAGATGATAACACCCTAATGGCAGAAAGTGAAGAGGACCTAAAGAGCCTCTTGATGAGGGTGAAAAAGGAGGGTGAAAAGATGGCTTAAAACTCAACATTCACAAAACTAAGATCATGGCATTCAGTCCCATCACTTTATGGCAAATAGAAGGGGAAAAGTGGAAGCAATGACAGATTTTATTTTCCTGGGCTCCAAAATTACTGCGGGTGGTGACTTCTATGACAAACCTAGATAGCGTATTTAAAAGCAGAGACATCACTTTGTTGACAAAGGACTGTATAGTCAGAGCTATGGTTTATCCAGTATGTATGGATGTGAGAGTTGGACCACAGAGAAGGCTGAGTTGCTAAAGAATTGATGCTTTTGAATTGTGGTGTTGGAGAAGACTCTTGAGAATCCCTTGGATTGAAAGGAGATCCAACCAGTCAATCCTAAAGGAAATCAGTCCTGAATATTCATTGGAAGGACTGATGCTGAAGCTGAAGCTCCAATACTTTGGCCACCTGATGTGAACAGCCAACTCACTGGAAAACACTCTGATGCTGGGAAAGATTGAAGGCAAAAGGAGAAGGAGAAGGGAGCGGCAGAGGATGAGATGGTTGGATAGCATCATGGACTCAATGGACATGATCTGAGCAAACTCCATGAGACAGTGGAGGACAGAGGAGCCAGGCGTGCTACAGTCCATGGGGACCCAAAGAGTCAGACACGACTTAGCCTCTGAACAGCAACATAACTGATTTACTTTGATGTTCAGCAGAAACGAACACAACATTGTAAATCAACTATACTCCAGTAAAAATAGAGAAAGAAACACTTGTTCTGAATCAGGTTTACATTAATTTGTCACCTGGGAGTTTCCACAGGTAAGCAGTACAAACAGTCAGTGATAGCTATTAATCAAAGAAATTTACATAGTTGGTTTTATAGAAAAAGGATGAGTTTCAATAAAGGGCTCAAATTCAAGCCCTGCCTTGAACTAAAAGTAGACATCTTCCATTAGGGCAATTAGGGTAGGCTCCTCTTCTTGGGTGTTGCATGCATATCCAAGTTCAAATGGCAGTCTTCTCTGGGTGTGATAGGAACTTCAGGGTGCTTTCCAATATCCATGCCACCCCTTTTTTCTTCATAGTAGAACCTCAGTTGTATTCATGATGTCAATAAGTTCGGCTGAAAAAAAAACCTCCACATTTTCCAGCCTATCTTAAAGTTAGGGATGGTCATGTGACACAATTCTGGCCAATAAGATGTCAGTGGAAGACAGTGGCTTATTAAAGGGGGCAAACTCCACTGGTAGTTTCCGCTTTGTATACTTGGTCCTTCCTTCCCCACTCCCAGGAATATGGAATTGATGGCTCCAAACTTAGCAGACATTATGTGAGCAGAAGGATGAAGACTCACCCTAGGAATAGCAGAGTGGGCACCAGAGGAATCTGGGTTCCTGGTGATATAAAGCCATCATTCCAATTCTGGATTACCTTTCTCTGGATTTCTTATTATACAAGGTAAATAAAACTTTTATTTTGTTCAAGCCACACTTTTGAGAGTCTCTATTTCTTGCAGAAGATTTCAATTCCCAACAGATTCAATGTATTTCCTGCCTGCTTTCTGGTATATGGACAGCTTGACTGGGGCTCCAGCAGCTTTCTTGTAAGTGACTGAATGCCAGAAGGGGCTTAAGATCTTGAGGATATGTGTGTAAGCTAAGAAAAAGTGTATAAAGCACTGAATACTTGGATAGCTGAGCCCTGGTTTGGTAATCACTTACAGATAAAGGGGTATGGTCAGCAGTGCCCAGAACTCTTCCTATGCTTAGATTGGAAGACTAAGGCAAAGCTCCCCTCTGGCTTACTACCCCTGTTTGGTATTTCCACTGCTCCCTTAAAGAATCTGCCTGCAATGCAGGAGACCTGGGTTCGATCCCTGGGTTAGGAAGATCCCCTGGAGAAGGGCTTGGCAACCCACTCCAGTATTCTTGCCTGGAGAATTCCCATGAACAGAGATGCCTGGCAGGCTACAGTCCATGGGTTGCAAAGAGTCGGACATGACTGAGCAACTAAGAACACATACACACACACACACACACACACACACACACACACTCACACTACTCCCAGGCCTGGGACTGCCACAAGGTACCCAACTAGACTCTATGGTAACCTGAGGCTTACACGATGCCATCTGGTTGAGTGAGGCAGCTTTGTAAAGTGCTCATAAAAACTGCAAACAATCTCCACCCACTCCTCACTTGGCCATTTGGGTCTCCATGGGCCTTCTGAGTTAACTGCAGGATGATGCAAATAAGCTGCTTTCCCAAGGATTACAGGTGGAAAATGTCATCAGTTGTCTTTTGGAGTGGGAAGTCATTCTGCTCCTCGGCACAACTCTGGACAAGTTGAGAGCCTGTGGGGACACACAGAGCAACGAGTGCGTGGTTCCAAGCATGGACAAAAGCCTGCTATGAAGCTTTGGTGGTAATCGTGACTGGTTCACCTAGTGCCATGTTCTCTGTATTTGCTCTAGAAAGAGAACGCTGGTTCCAGGTGATAAAAAACAGTATACCTAAAATATCTCTGCCCTTGCTCTCTGTCTGAGCTTGTGCATAGGGCAGAACAGAGAACTTAAGTGAATCTCAGCTCTAAGAAATCAAGATATTTCCTTAACATGAAACCAAGATATTTCCTTAATGTGTGTGGGTGATACAAGCAGAACATGGAGTCACTGATATGTGAAGAGTTAAGGATTTATGAATGATGTGGGTATTTAATGAACTTTCCAAATCTAGGCAATGGCCTGAAATTTGTGGGCATGATGGCATAAAGACTCTGTGGTCCCATAATATACCTGGAGGTGGGAGGGAGCTGTGGGGATTTGCTGAAGCGTCCTTACAGTGAGTAATAGAGCCAAACAAAAGAGGGCACAGGGGTAACCCCATCATAAATTTGTGCAGCTTCTTACTACAGCTGGGGCATTATTATTGAGTTGTGTGTCAGGAAGAAGAGGAAAACACTGATATTGATGTGCACTCATGGTCTCTGACACAAGGATTATACCCCAAGTTGGTTTTTAAATTCATCCAGCCAAGGCAGTCCACTTCAGAGCTGGACACTTCAAGTTCATGCCTAGAAAGGGTACCTGGAGCCAATTCAATTCTCCCTCACATTTTTTCATGGATGTGCCACACAGATTAGAGAAAGATCATTAAGAAACTACACTAGCTTGGCATTACAAATATAGAATAATATAGAAATAAAAAATTATAGATGACTTAGCTATGAAATATGACTAAAACTACTGCTGCTGATGTAACTTTAGGGCCAGTGTCAAAGAGATACATAACTCAGAAAATAATAGAAATTGTTGGAAGGCATTTTAGAATTTAAGAAAGAGCATTTTACTGTTTTGGAAGTATAGGAAACTCTGTTAATATTTATGGCCATAAGCATTGAACATTAGGAATCTAAGATCATAAATCCCAACCAAAAAAAAAAGTGGATACCCATTCATACAAAATTGAAACAAAATTTTGTTACTTTAAGTTCCATGTGGCAGTTCCTGGGCCAAAAAGCTTTGATAATATTTGAAGACCTCCCACAAGGTCCAAACTGACAGATCCCATCCCAAATTTTGACATGGAAATATGAGATCCTCACAAAAATTCCAAGAGCTGACATGTCTTCTTCCTAGAACCTTTCATTCTTCTTTCACTTCAAAGACATAGAAAGAAGAGAAATGGAAGAAGTCTTAAGACAGTCTCTGGTGAAGAGCTTTGATTTCTAGATTGACCAATTTGAGGCCCATGACTTTTTTTGTGGGGCAGGCACAGCATTATCAAGCTGCAACTGCTATAGCAGTGCTGTGTAACAAACAGCCCCAAACCCAGTGGCATGCAGCAGTGCATATTAGCCATCACACTCATGCTTATGGGTTGGTGGGTCACCTGGAAATGCTCTTCTCATGTATGTCTCATTTTTCTGGAACCAGGGCATTTGTTCCCCCATAGTGATGGTAGCGGCACAGAGGAAATGCAAAGTCACATTACAAAAGGCATAAGGAAGGGTGAATAATTGGTAACAATAATGCAATCTACTATATATGGATGTTCATCAGCAGTTGAAAAAAGGAGGTGTAAATAACCCAATTCTCTAGACTTAGAATTGTGAGGACACTGCTGGGAGATTGAGAAAGCTGAAAGCTAAAAAGCATACATTAGGCTTAGCAACATGAAGGCCACTGGTGATGTTAACAAAAGTCAATTTTGTGATATTGTGGAGTGGAATCCACAATGGGGAGATTGAGGCATGTGTGGCAGGTGAAGAATGGTTGTAATGAGTATAGACAACATTTCAGAGATCTAGCTGTGAAGGGAGGAAGGAGACTAGAAGCTGAAGAACAATCTGAGGAGGATTCTTCTTTTTTAATAAAAGAGGCACAAACATGTTAAATGTTGCCTATAAGGGTCCAGTAGAGAGGGAGAAATTGGAGATATAAGAGGTAGAGGAGGTGACTGATAGGGCAAGGCCAGGAAAAGGGGGTATGGAGGGACCTGGGAAACAGGGGAGATTTGCATTATAGGGAGGAGGAAGGACACCACCAGCTCCCACTCCTGACTCATAATGAACTTAGAGAAGAAACTGATTCCCCCATCTTTTCCACAGCTGGTGTTATATGCTCTGAGTTCCTTTTCCTGCCATGGGGCATCAGTATTTTGGATCTGTGTGCCCCTCTGGATATTTAGTCCCATACATTTCCCCAGAATCAACTCAGTTGTCACTAGATTCCCTCAACATTGTTGCTGTGAAAGCAAGCACCACCAGTTCTAGCCTTGGATCAGAAGGTCCAGAATTGTTTGGAGTCTGTACTGGTTGACTTTTTTGCGTCAGCATGACTAAGCCATGAGTTGCCCAGATATTTAGTTAAAGCATTATTCTGCATGTGTCTGTGGAGGTGTTTCTGTACAAGATTAACATCTGAATCAGTAGGTTGAGAAAAACAGATTGCCCTCCCCAATGTAGGTGGGCCTCATCTGATCTGTTGAAGTCCAGAATAGAACAAAAAGGCTGAGTGAGAGAGAATTCTCTCTCTGACGATCTCCACATTTGGGGAATCCTTTTTCTTGGTCTTTCAGACTCAGTCACTGACCGGAACTATTCCATCAGCCCTCTTGGATCTCCAGCTTGCTGATTACAGATCTTGGGACATCCTAGTCTCCATAATCACACAAGCCAATCCCTCAAAATAAACATATTTAGATATAGATATATAGATACCCTAGAGGTCTTTTGGTTTTGTTTCTCTGGAGAACTCTGACTAATACAAAATCCTTGGAATATCCCCTCTTAGGAAAAAGGCTTGGCCTGGGGCTGGGAAGAAACTTAGGGGGAGGATGCTGGGGTCTCTGGTACGAGAGTAATGTAAGTGGGGGAGCACCTGCTCCACTCTCCCCATTAGAGGAGCTGCTGCTTTAGTCTTTCCACCATGAAGACAATACTTGTAGGAACAGTGGAGGAGCACGAGTCTGGGACCTTTGTGACACTGGTGAGTCATTGAAAATTCTGAGAAGCAGGCTCTCCTGGCTTCTGGCAAAGAGATGACCAATGGCCTTGCTTCTTAAGCCCTTTTAGCCAGGTGTTACCTGAGGCTGAAAAAAAAGTCACAATCTTAATCTTGATATGACCCTGGAGTTTGCCCCGCTGTTAGATTCACATCCTTACACCCTTTACTCCACATCTAGTGTGGAGTAAAGGACAAAGAGGCACTTATAAGACTCCACAGTGATCACTGGGGCTGTCAGCATCAGCAGGGTGGAGGTGACAGAAACCTAATCCAAGATGCAAGAGATCCAATTCCGACTGAAGCGCCAGCCGTGCCCTTCCCTGCGTGTCCTTGAGAAGGTCAGGTAACCTCTCTGGGTCTCAATTTCTACTCTCTTCTTTTGCCCCATCTTGTCCCTGTGATAGGTAGAGACTCTTCAATTCTTTGTCTTCTTCTATCAATACCCAGAATCAGGCCAAGGAGGAATATTATTTTGCAAGTGATTCAAAGATAAGCACATTCAGTCACTCAGTTGTGTCAGACTCTTTGCTACCCCACGGACTATAGCCCGCCAGGCTTCTCTGTCCACGGGAATTCTCCAGGCAAGAACACTGGAGTGGGTTGCCATGCCCTCCTCCAGGGTATCTTCCCAACCCAGGGATCGAACCCAGGTCTCCTCCACTGCAAGTGGATTCTTTACCATCTGAGCCACCAGGGAAGCCCTCAAAGATAACAGGTGTAGCTCATATGTTGGTGGTGGTGTAGCTAGTCTACCAGATGACAGGCCCACCCAGTTCACCACTTTGGTGCTTATGCTGCTCCCATGCCTGGGTCTGCTACCAGGTACCCAATAAACCCTGTGATATTACAGGTAACCAGAGGCTTATGCAGTTTCACCTGGTTGAGTGAAGCATCTTTGTAAAGTGCTCATAAAAAACTGCAAACAAGCTCTACCCACTCTGGCCTGGCCATTTGGGTCTCCATGGGGCCTCTGAGTTAACTACAGGACCGATACAAATAAGCAGTTTTCCCAGGGGAGTCCAATTACGGGTGGATATCCTTTGGAGTGGGAGGTACTTCAGGTATCCCTCTTCCCACCTCATGCCCCTCAGCGTAAGTTGGTAACAATTTCTTGCTGCTGCTAACTGCCCAAGGGTTTTACCATCTCCTTTTGATTTCCTTGACCCTACCCACATCTCTGTAAACAGTTCTCCCGTCAAACCCTTTGGACTGAGGCAACAGTGAAGCTAACATGGACCGATGCATGTGATTGTTTAAGGAAGTTTAAATAATTTTTATTTATTTATTTTTGACTGAGGAGCAGATTCCCCTGGCTTCTGGCAAAGAGATGACCAACGGCCTTACTTCTTCTGGTCTTGTCGCTGCACGGGTAGGGTGGGGTGGCTTTCTCTAATTGTGGCAAGCAAGGGCTACTCTTTAGTTGCACTGCATGAACTTCTCATTGTGGTGGCTTTTCTTGTTGCAGAGCACAGGGTCTAGAGCATGCAAGCTTCAGTAGTCGAGGCACCTGGGCTCTAGAGCATGGGCTCTGTAGTTGTTGCACATGGGCTTAGTTGCCCCTTAGCATAGGGAAGTTTAAATATTAATCAGAGTTTCTCTTAAAGCTTAGGATTCAAATATACTGAATTTATTAATAAAAAATATGTCTTAGATGACTTTTGTTGCAATATTGCTGTGTAAAAGCCATCCCAGCAATGCTTACAAGCATTTATTCTCATGCTTGTGGGTCCAGAGATCAACTAGATTTCAGCAGACCTAGACTGGGCTCAGCAAGCTTTAGACTGTTTGCCACTGGGCTTGGCTCCTGGCCATGGGTTCAGTTTGAATCCCATTCCTGGGTTTTCTTCTGGAGTCAAGGCTGAAAGGCCATCTGCTACCTGGGAGATGTTCTTCTAAGGAGAGCTTGCTGGAACTAGGGAGAAAAAGGCAATCCATGCATATTTCAGCCTCTGTTAACATCCCCCGGGCTAAAGCAAATGTTTTGGCTAAACCCAAGTTTCAGCTTGCCTCACCTTGTGGCCATGGCAAGCATGTGATGTAAAACTCTAGTACAGGGGAGTAAAGTATTGGAACCCATAATTCATTTCACCACAAAAAATAAGATTTGTTCCTTGAATATGGAGCTTGCACTTGTGATTCCAGTAAATTCAATATTAACTTGTAAGTCAGAAAGAGAAAGACAAATACCATATGATATCACTTACATGTGGAAACTAAAATATGACACAAATGAATTTATCTATGAAACAGAAATAGAATCAGAGAATAGACAGGTAGCTGCCAAGGGGGAAGAGGGTGGGAGAGCATTGGATTGGGAGTCTGAGATTAGCAGATGCAAACTGGTATGTATGGATATGTCAAGTTGCCTTCCCCCATGACTCAAAAACAATTGTAAGCTTTCTTGGATCTAACTGGGTTTGTAGAATCTGGATACCCAACTATGGCCTAATCACCCAGCCATTATATGAAAGCTTAAAGAGATGGGATGATTCAGTCCCATTGATGTGGGGATCTCCTCAAAAGGAGACAGAGACTACACTAAAACAATCCTTAACCCAAGCACTTGCCTTAAGGTTGCCAGACCCAGGAAAAGCATTCCAACTATATGTCCATGAAAAGGAAGGAATAGCCTTGGGAGTGTTAACTCAAAGGTTGAGACCTGTGCCCCAGTCAGTAAATTACTTATCCAACAGGCTTGACCCAATTGCCCGAGGCTAGCCTCCCTGCCTTCGAAAATTTGCAGCTATTGCAGTCCTGATAGAAGATGCTTTAAGACTTTCTCTTGAGGACAAACTATTTTTACCAGTCACTAAGTGAAACAACTCCTGAATGGGAGAGGCCATTTATGGATGTCTGATCAAAGAATCCTCAGATATCAAGTCTGATCAAAGAATCCTCAAAAAATCCAGGCCTGACTGTATCCCCTTGTGAGCTTCTTAACCCAGCTACCCTCCTGCCTACCCCAGAGGGCTCTTTCTCCTTTCACTCTTGCTTAGAAACTTTGGAACACTGGACAAAACCCGAAGAGGGATTGTCAGAGGATCCTCTAACCCATCCTGAGGAAATCTGGTACACTGATGGGAGCAGCTTTGTCTTAGATGGAAAAAGGAGAGCAGGATATGCAGTAGTCTCTAACTTCAAGACAGTAGTGGCTAAACCTTTACGACCAGGTACTTCAGCCCAATTAGCTGAGCTCATAACCATGACTTGAGCTTTACAGCTGGGAAAAGGAAAAAGAGTAGCCATTTACACTGACTCCAAGTATGCCTTTCTGGTGGTACACGCACATGCTGCTATTTGGAAAGAAAGAGGCCACTTGATCGCCCGAGAGTTCCCAATTAAGTATGGTGATCAAATCCTTAGGCTCTTGGAGGCAGTCCATTTGCCTGCTGAGGTTTCAGTCTCCCACTGTAAAAGACAGCAAAAAGGGAGCACGGAAGTGGCATGAGGGAACCAGACAGCCAATCAGGCAGCTAAGAGAGCAACATTATAGAACAATGACCTAATGGGGGTTACCACCCTAGTTCTGCAGGCTAATTTGCCAGAAACTCCTTCATACATTGAAGGTGAGACTCTTAAAGCTAAGAGTGAGGGCTTTCAAGAAGATCACATGGGGAGGTTCCAAAAGGAGGGACTCCTTTTTCTGCCTGGGAACCACCAATGGAAGTTGGTTAACTCCTTACATGCCACCACTCATTTAGATGGACCTCCAAAGATTACTAGAAAGTTCCTTCAGAGGAACAGGCCTCCAAACGACTATAAGGCAAGTGGTCTCCTCTTCTCTCACTTTCTAATTAAACAACCCCAAGGAGCTTGAAGACCCCAGCTGGCCCAGCCCATCCAACAGAATGGGACCTATCCAGGAGACAACTGGCAGTTGAACTTCACCCAGATGCCAGTTTCTCAAGGGTATAAATACCTACTAGTCATGATAGATACCTTCACAGGATGGACTGAAGGTTTTCCCACCCGGACTGAGAAGGTCAAGGAGGTGGTAAAAAAACTGCTCCATGAAATCATTCCAAGATTTGGCCTGCCCAGGTCACTACAAAGTGATAATGAGACATCATTTACTTCTAAAGTCACCCACGGGGTCTCCAAAGCATTGGGCATTACTTATTAGCTCCATTGTGGCTGGAGGCCTCAGTCTTCAGAAAAAGTAGAAAGAACCAACCAAATCTTAAAATCAGAGATAAAAAAGATAACCAAGGAGCTCTCCCTCTGGTGCAAGGAGGCTTCAACAATACCTCTCCTCCACAACTGTATTGCCCCTAAGGAACAGGTCAGTCTTAGCCATTATGAGATGCTATATAGGAGACCTTTTGTTTATGTCAATGACCTCTTCCTAGATCCAGAGGCTCAGAACCTCTGATCTTACACCATGGCCATTGGGCGATTCCAAGAAGAAATATGCTTATGGGGTGTCAACAAGGATCCAAAAGAGTCTAAAGGGCCACCACTATATGCTCCAGGGACTCAAGTCCTAATTAAGGTCTAAAGACAGGTCCCCAAAGGTTCAACTCCAGCTCACATGTAATACTTTCTACCCCCACAGCAGTCAAGGTACCAGGGCCTGACTCCTGGATTCACTACTCATGAGTCAAGCTGTGGAAGAAAGCAGATGAGGACACTCAACATACCTGTGAACCCCTGGGAGATCTCAGATACCTACCCAGGACTACAGAAAACTACACACACCATATGATCTCACTAATATCTAGAATCTAAAATATAAAACAAACAGGCAAGGAAAACAAAAACAGATTCATAGATACAGAGAACAAATGGGTGATTGCCGGAGGGGAGGGTTTCGGGTGTGTGTGTGAAATAGGTGAACAGAAAATCTCCAGTTATAAATAAATAAGCCAGGGAATGTAATATACAGCAAAAGGAATGTGGTCACTAACACTGTAATATCCTTGTATGCAGGACAGATAATTTCTACACTTACTGCGGTGAGCATTTCATAATGTATGCAGATATCAAATCACTATGAAGTAGTGTACCTGAAACTAACATAATACTGTACATCAACTACATTTCAACTGGGAAAAAGAAATCATTTGACTTCTCCCCTGAGCACCCCTCCTCTTGGCTGACTCACTGGACCAGGATGCATAGTTGGTTTAATCAACCTTCCAAGAACACTTTTCAGGAGGCTTAGATATGGCACCAGGATCTTATGGCTGCATCCCAGACCCAAATAGATAAGAGCTCGATTGTCAAAGAGAAAGAGTTTGTGTATATAACCGTGTCAATTTTCTGTACAACAGTGATTATCACAAGATTATAAATCACCCACATTTCACTAAAAAAAAAAAAAAAAGTTTGGCCTTTGGCCCAGTGACACCAGTGATGGTGGTGCGTAGATTGGGCACTGGAAGTGGCTGGAATAACCAAGCACAGAGGAGGTCCAAATGACTTAAGAACTTGCTAATTTATCAAAGTGACTGCCAGAAACGGGCCTACAGATAGGGAGAAGTGGAGGCCTTGTCATGGTGGTAAAATAGCAACCCCGGCCACCATGAGAAAGCCTTGTGTCATCCTGGAGAGGCTACCCTCAGGCTAGCCCAGACGGCATGGAGTTAGATGTGCTCAGACCTGGTCACCCCTCAGGGCTCCAGGTAGAATGGAGGGGCTCTTTTTTCATCTCTCAGGGCAGCAGCGAACACTGCTTGGCTCTTGGTCGAGACACCCAAGGGACCACAGCCAGACTTTGCCATGGGGAACTGGTGTTTAAGCCCCTGGCTAAATTAAGCTGAAAAAGAGCAAACATCCTTACTTAGGTAACTTTCCCTTCCTGCCAACCGCAGAGAATGCACGCTGGAGCCCAAAATCACAGGTCACAATGTTACTGAACAGAAGTTCTTGTGTCCAATGCACAATGAGGCCAAACTGAGACTTTGGAGTTTGGAGAAAAGAGACATTTATTTCAGGGCCAAGCAAGGAGAAAGAGCAGCTCATGCTCAAAAACTCTGAACTTCTCAAAGCGTTCAGGTAAAAGTTTTTATAGGGAAAATTTGGAGTGAAGGCTGCAGAGTTTGTGACTTACTTCTGATTGGCTGGTGGTGAGGTAACAGGTTGGTGTTACAGGAATTGAGAGGCTGGGACTTGGGACCAGGGACCCTTTGCTGCAGGGCTTGCACCTGGGCAAATGTCTCAAGCAACAAAATACAAAGAAACTAAATTATAAGAAAATAAAACTAACAGCATGCATGCTTGGGCGAGGTTATGGACAACAAGATACAAAAAGACAAAAAAAAAAGGCAAACCAAAAAACCCAACTGCCACTTCTGAAGAACTGGAAGCAAAAGTAGGGCAATGTGCATGCCCTGCACTCAACACTGCCAAAGGGGTGGGCAAACCGTGGAAGCCATCCCTCAGGCTTGACCCCCTAGACACATCCCTACCCTCACCCCAAATAAGGAACCAGGTTTTTCCTTATATGAAAGGAGCAAGGTAACTTGTTACTTGTTTTCGATTCTCCCCTACTGCAGCAGGGGCCCCAATAAAGCCTTGCTTGTATTTCTTGTCTGATCTTTTATCAATTTCTATTGATAGGAGGTCAAGAACCCTGGAGGACATCAGAATGTTCAGTTCAGTTCAGTTCAGTTCAGTTGCTCAGCTATTGTAGCCACGCGTTCAGGGAAACAAACTCACTCAGAAGGACAATG
Organism: Cervus canadensis; assembly: GCF_019320065.1. NCBI lineage: Eukaryota > Metazoa > Chordata > Mammalia > Artiodactyla > Cervidae > Cervus > Cervus canadensis. The sequence continues at coordinate 23,422,033 of NC_057386.1, forward strand.
CAGATAGTGGAGTGCAGTTTATTATACCGGCGGGCCCAAGTCAGAGTCTCCTCTTAGCCAAGGACCTCGACCGGCATTTGTGAAAATCTTTTATACCCCATGTGTGCGTGTCCAAACCCACCAGCCCAAATTCCTTGAGATTTACGTAAACAAACGAAGGGTAAATACAATCACAATAACCCCATTATTCATGTGTTATGTGTTCAAACAGTTAATAATCAATAAGCCCGTTACATTCAAACCAGCTAATAAATGATAAGAGAAACCCAAGTAAGACGGTAGGTATTGCCGGAGGGCATCAGAGGACAGACCCACTGAAACCACAATCACAGAAAACTAGCCAATCTGATCACACGGACCACAGCCTTGTCTAACTCCATGAAACTATGAGCCATGCCGTGTGGGGCCACCCAAGACGGACGGGTTATGGTGGAGAGGTCTGGCAGAATGTGGTCCACTGGAGAAGGGAATGGCAAACCACTTCAGTACTCTTGCCTTGAGAACCCCATGAACAGTATGAGAAGGCAAAATGATAGGATACTGAAAGAGGAACTCCCCAGGTCGGTAGGTGCCCAATATGCTACTGGAGATCAGTGGAGAAATAACTCCAGAAAGAATGAAGGGATGGAGCCAAAACAAAAACAATACCCAGCTGTGGATGTGACTGGTGATAGAAGCAAGGTCCAATGCTGTAAAGAGCAATATTGCATAGGAACCTGGAATGTTAGGTCCATGAATCAAGACAAATTGGAAGTGGTCAAACAGGAGATGGCAAGAGTGAATGTCGACATTCTAGGAATCAGCAAACTAAAATGGACTGGAATGGGTGAATTTAACTCAGATGACCATTATATCTACCACTGCGGGCAGGAATCCCTTAGAAGAAATGGAGTAGCCATCATGGTCAACAAAAGAGTCTGAAATGCAGTACTTGGATGCAATCCCAAAAATGACAGAATGATCTCTGTTCCTTTCCAAGGCAAACCATTCAATATCACGGTAATCCAAGCCTATGCCCCAACCAGTAACGCTGAAGAAGCTGAAGTTGAACAGTTCTATGAAGACCTACAAGACCTTTTAGGTCTTGTAACACCCCAAAAAGATGTTCTTTTCATTACAGGGGACTGAAATGCAAAAGTAGGAAGTCAAGAAACACCTGGAGTAACAGGCAAATTTGGCCTTGGAGTACAGAATGAAGCAGGGCAAAGGCTAACAGAGTTTTGCCAAGAGAACGCACTTGTCATAGCAAACACCCTATTCCAACAACACAAGAGAAGACTCCACACATGGCCATCACCAGATGGTCAACACTGAAATCAGACTGATTATATTCTTTGCAGCCAAAGATGGAGAAGCTTGATACAGTCAGCAAAAACAAAACGGGGAGCTGACTGTGGCTGAGATCATGAACTCCTTATTGCCAAATTCAGACTTAAATTGAAGAAAGCAGGGAAAACCACTAAACCATTCAAGTATGACCTAAATCATATCCCTTATGACTATACAGTGGAAGTGAGAAATAGATTTAAGGGACTAGATCTGATAGAGCGCCTGATGAACTATGGACGGAGGTTCGTGACACTGTACAGGAGACAGGGATCAAGACCATCCCCATGGAAAAGAAATGCAAAAAGGCAAAATAGTTGTCTGAGGAGGCCTTACAAATAGCTGTGAAAACAAGAAAAGCAAAAAGCAAAGGAGAAAGGGAAAGATATTCCCATTTGAATGCAGAGTTCCAATGAATAGCAAGGAGAGATAAGAAAGCCTTCCTCAGCGATCAATGCAGAGAAATAGAGGAAAACAACAGAATGGGAAAGACTAGAGATCTCTTCAAGAAAATTAGAGATACCAAGGGAACATTTCATGCAAAGATGGGTTCAATAAAGGACAGAAATGGTATGGACCTAACAGAAGCAGAAGATATTAAGAAGAGGTGGCAAGAATACATAGAAGAACTGTACAAAAAAGATCTTAACAACCCAGATAATCACGATGGTGTGATCACTCACCTAGAGCCAGACATCCTGGAATGTGAAGTCAAATGGGCCTTAGAAAGCATCACTATTAACAAAACTAGTGGAGGTGATGGAATTCCAGTTGAGCTATTTCAAATCCTGAAAGATGATGCTGTGAAAGTGCTGCACTCAATATGCCAGCAAATTTGGAAAACTCAGCAATGGCCACAGGACTGGGAAAGGTCAGTTTTCATTCCAATCCCAAAGAAAGGAAATGCCAGAGAATGCTCAAACTACCAATCAATTGCACTCATCTCACATGCTAGTAAAGTAATGCTCAAAATTCTCCAAGCCAGGCTTCAGCAATACGTGAACCATGAACTTCCAGATGTTCAGGTTGGTTTTAGAAAAGGCAGAGGAACCAGAGATCAAATTGCCAACATCCGCTGGATCATCGAAAAAGCAAGAGAGTTCCAGAAAAACATCTATTTCTGCTTTATTGACTATGCCAAAGTCTTTGACTGTGTGGATCACAATAAACTGGAAAACTCTGAAAGAGATTGGCATACCAGACCACCTGACCTATATGCAGGTCAGGAAGCACAGTTAGAACTGGACATGGAACAACAGACTGGTTCCAAATAGGAAAAGGAGTACATCAGGCTGTATATTGTCACCCTGCTTATTTAACTTATATGCAGAGTACATCATGAGAAACGCTGGGCTGGAGGAAGCACAAGTTGGAATTAAGATTGCCGGGAGAAATATCAATAACCTCAGATATGCAGATGACACCACCCTTATGGCAGAAAGTGAAGAGGAACTAAAAAGCCTCTTGATGAAAGTGAAAGGGGAGAGTGAAAAAGTTGGCTTAAAGCTCAACATTCAGAAAACTAAGATCATGGCATCTGGTCCCATCACCTCATGGGAAATAGATGGGGAGACAGTGGAAACAGTGTCAGACTTTATTTTTGGGGGCTCCAAAATCCCCGCAGATGGTGACTGCAGCCATGAAATTAAAAGACGCTTACTCCTTGGAAGGAAAGTTATGACCAACCTAGATAGCATATTAAAAAGCAGAGACATTACTTTGCCAACAAAGGTCCGTCTAGTCAAGGCTATGGTTTTTCCAGTGGTCATGTATGGATGTGAGACTTGGACTGTGAAGAAAGCTGAGCGCCAAAGAATTGTTGCTTTTGAACTGTGGTGTTGGAGAAGACTCTTGAGAGTCCCTTGAACTGCAAGGATATCCAACCAGTCCATCCTAACAGAGATCAGTCCTGCGTGTTCATTGGAAGGACTGATGCTGAAGCTGAAACTCCAATACTTTGGCCGCCTCATGCGAAGAGTTGACTCACTGGAAAAGACCCTGATGCTGGGAGGGATTGGGGGCAGGAGGAGAAGGGGACAACAGAGGATGAGATGGCTGGATGGCATCACCGACTCGATGGATATGAGTTTGAGTAAACTCCGGGAGTTGGTGATGGACAGGGAAGCCTGGCGTGCTGCGATTCATGGGGTCGCAAAGAGTCGGACACGACTGAGCGACTGAACTGAATAACCGATAAGCCTGTGGTTACATTCCGATAGATACAGAAAAAATTTATGACCTGTCCGGAGGCGGGGGTGATTAGAGTATGTTTTCTCTTAGGCGATGAGTAACCTGGATATGATCTTCAAGCTTCCCCTGTCCAGAGGGGTCTTATCCTTCTGTAGTAGTTTCCACAGGCAGTAAGCACAGAGTCCACTGGAGGCGGCCGAGCACAATCAGCGTGAACAGGCCTCAGAGGGAGTCCAGGCCCTGTGAATCCCTTCTTCACAGTGACCCCATGGACTGCAGCACGCCAGGCCTCCCTGTCCATCACCAACTCCCGGAGTTTACTCAAACCCATGTCCATTGAGTCGGTGATACCATCCAACCATCTCATCCTCTGTCATCCCCTTCTCCTCCTGTCTTCAATCTTTCCCAGCATCAGGGTCTTTTCAAATGAGTCAGTTCCTCCCATCAGGTGGCCAAAGTATTGGAGTTTCAGCTTCAGCATCAGTCCTTCCAATGAACATTCAGGACTGATTTCCTTTAGGAAGGACTGGTTGGATTTCCTTGCAGTCCAAGGGACTCTCAAGAGTCTTCTCCAACACCACAGTTCAAAAGCATCAATTCTTCGGTGCTCAGCTTTCTTTCTTTTTTTTTAAGTCTTTATTGAATTTGTTACAATATTGCTTCTTCTTTATGTTTTGGTTTTTTGACTGTGAGGCATGTGGGATCTTAGTTCCCTGACCAGGGATCGAACACGTCCCCTGGATTGGGAGGTTATCTCTTAATAACTGAACCGTCTGGTAAGTCCCTCAGCTTTCTTTAAAGTTCAACTCTCACATCCACATATGACTACAGGAAAAACCATAACCTTGACTAGATGGACCTTTGTTGGCAAAGTAATGTCTCTGCTTTTTATTATGCTGTTTAGTTGGTCAGAACTTTTCTTCCAAGGAGTGAGTGTCCTTTTATTTCATGGCTGCTGTCACCATCTGCACCTTCACTTGGGTGGGGCCTTAGTTCCGGTAGAACTCAATGGTAATTATTATGTACATTCCCTGAGGAGGAACCAGGAACTTGCTCATCCAGCACTATAGTTTCTTGATTGTTCCTCCTTTGTTTTTGCATTCCCTATTTCCTTGTTTGAATCTGTCCTTTGATACTAAGGGAAGATCAAGAGGCTGAAGACTTTATCCTACAAATAAGAAACAAGAGACCTGATGAACTATACTCCAATAAAATAAAATAATTAAAAATTAAAAAGAAAAGAAAGAAATGGGGGACCCAAAAAGGCTTTTGTGCTCCGGAGGATTCCACAGGGTCCTGCTCAGTTTCCACAACACTTCTGTGAGGCAAGAGTCACGAAAAATAAACCTGGTCCCCTCTCCAAGTCGGGCTTCCCTGGTGGCTTAGGTGGTAAAGAATCTGCCTGCAATGCAGGAGACCTGGGTTCGATCCCTAGGTTGGGAAGATCCCCTGGAGAAGGAAATGGCAACCCACTCCAGTATTCTTGCCTGGATAATTTCATGGACAGAGGAGCCCGGCAGACTATAGTCCATGGGCTCGCAAAAAGTCGGACATGACTGAGCAACTAACACTTTCATGTCTAAGTCAGAAGAGCTCCCCTCTTAGACAGAACTAGGGGGCAGGTGCGGTACAGTGCACTGACCTTAGAGATACAACTCCAGGGTGCAAGTCTTCACTCAGACGCTGGCAACAAGAGTTTGAACAAGTCGTGAAATCTCTCCCAGGCTGGGTCTTCACAACTGCAAAGCGGTACATTATGAGAGTTGAGTAGAATTAAGGAGTACAATGTATGTGAAAGCCCTTGGTAAACAATGGGGTGTTTTTACTCCATGTACCTGCACGTGCTACAATGTCTTGCTGATTACACTTGTCCAGGAAATCACGGCATCCGGTTTACAGCTATTTCTGCTAAGGGGAAGCACACTGGCTGAAACCACCCACTCTAGCCAGGCACCATAGTAACAATATGCATGAGTTATTTTAAGATAAGTCCTAGAAAGGAACGGGGAACTAATAAGCCCCCACCAATCAGAAGAGTTCCACAGAGGTCAAAAGGAGACACTATGTGCCCTACCACCTCCCAGAATCCTTCTCTCCGGCAGCCATCTTGGCTGAGCAATGCCTGCGCCAATAGGAAGGACTCTGAGTCAGAATGATTGGCCAAAGACAACCGGAAACTCACCCCCTTACCAAAAACCAAGACTTCAAGCTGAGCGACTGTGAGTTGAGCTGCCAGGCAGAGCAGATCTTTTGGGTTCCCTTATCCTACTGCTCTCCGCCTGGGCGCCACTTCCCAGTAAAATCTCTTGCTTTGTCAGCATGTACTGTCGCCTCTGACAATTCATTTCCTGAGTGTTAAACAAGAACCCATTTTCGGGCTCTGGAAGGAGCCCCCTTCCTGCAACGTTGGTAGGAAAGTTATCTGCAAGAGCCACTCCAGAACTCCCTCCAGCAGGGTTTCTCTTTTTTTGCTGGCTGCTGAGAAACTCTGAGCTGACTTTGGGACTCAGTTACACCAAGGCTGTAGATCTCTCTGGTAGTAGATCTCTTCCCAAACTTTGGGTTTCACTGATTGTCTGGGTTTGTTTGATTTTATGTCTGTCTTAAATTCCTTTTTGAAACTTATATGGACAGAAAATAGGTCATTTTGCAATGGCATTGTTAATGCCATCGTTTTGTCTAGTTTAAAACAAGGTTATGTTCGTGATTTAAATACTGGATCATACTAAAATACAATAAAATCACACTTGAGGTGAACCACAGGGAGCCTCTCAGCACCGCACCTGGCTGAAATGGGATGGGCAAATGCTAATTTCACCTGAAATCCACCAGACTCTTCCAGACACAGGCATTAAGTGGCTGTACAAGAGTGTGAGAGGGACTTGACCAACTGCCGCTTTTTCCTCCCCCGATCTTTCGCCAGAACAGTTCCGGTGGGGCGGGGGTGTGGAGTACGGAGCGCGGTGGAGGTGGGGCAAGACAGATCTCCGCGAACTCAAGTGTGAGCTGCGCGGGAGGTTGTGAGGCTCGCGGACGAGTGGATGGCTACCGTTTTAACAGGGCGGAAAGTGAGAGGCTGCGGGTCGTAGGGAGGCTAGAGACGGCCGCGGGGATTTTATTCTTTCTGGTGGAGAGGCAGCTCCGTTTACCCACCAAGAAGAAGTGTCACAGAGATTGGGAGAGACGCGATGCAAGGATGGGCTCCGGCAGCCCGGGGCAGGTGATCTTGGCAGGAGAGGGGAAGTGCGAGTGCCATGGGAAAAAAACGTTGAGTCCACGCGGTTCTCCACGGAGAGGTCTTTTTTTTTTAAATCAACTCGGGCCAACAAGATTAAGTCTGGCCGGCTTGGGGGCTCCGCGTCCAAGGGACGGGCTTCCGAGTCACCCAGACTCCGTTCTTCCACTCAACTCTTCCACTCAACTGATCACCCTACTTCGCCTCAGCTTCCCCGTCCTAAAAGTGGGGCTAATAACTGCACTGGTCTCTTAGGGCTGTTGTGACGAATAAATGGTCCCACGTAAATAAAGCGTTTGTGCCTAGTATCTATCATAGGCAGGGACTAGGTCATTACTGTCACCTCGGGAATTCCTTGGTGGTCCAGTGGTTAGGCGGAGAAGGCAATGGCATTCCACTCCAGTACTGTTTTGCCTGGTAAATCCCATGGACAGAGCAGCCTGGTAGGCTTCAGTCCATGGGGTCGCTAAGAGTTGGTCACCACTGAGCGACTTCACTTTCACTTTCGTTCATTGGAGAAGGAAATGGCAGCCCACTCCAGTGTTCTTGCCTGGAGAATCCCAGGGACGGGAGAGCCTGGTGGGCTGCCGTCTATGGGGTCGCACAGAGTCGGACATGACTGAAGCGACTTAGCAGCAGCAGCAGCCAGTGGTTAGGACTTTGGAGCTTCCGTTGGAAAGGACATAGAGTTCCATCCCTGATCGGGATTCTAAGATCCTAAAAGGTTCAATGGTCTCCCAAAGACCACTAAGATGCTGGGACGCCCTGGCGCCAAGCTGTGCTCTGGACAAGACCCGAGAGATGGGCGGGGGTTGGTGGTGAAGTGGGCGGGTTCGACCCAAGCTCTCGCGGCTTCCTTTACCCCGGGTTGGTGCCTAGGGCTGGACAATCGGCTGGGAGGCTTCCCGGCTCCACCAGCCCAGGGCGTCCGAGGCGGCGGGATTCGTGATGACTTCGTTCTGGTGAGTGTCTCTGGAGCAGAGGTCAGTCTTGGCCAGCCAGACGCGCCTTCGTGGAGCGGCCAAGTGCCGGGTCCGCGGACGCCAGGGTCAAGGAAGGGGGCAGCCGGTCTCTAAATTAAGTCCGGTCCGCCCTCTACCTAGGTGGGGCAGCTAGGAGACAGCGCCTGGGGACGCCGATGAGAGCCCTTGCTTGTTCTCGACCGCTGCGCTCCGGGAAACACTGGTTTTAGAGGTGGAAATGGAAAATTTGACGTGGAGGTTGCTTCTCGAGCCTGGAGTGCGTAGCACGGTGTTGCCGAGCGTGCGGGGCGGCCTGGAACCCGGAGGCTCTGAACAGGGCTGGAGGTGTGGGTCCCCGGGGTGTGGGACCCTTGCGCGGCAACCGCCGGCTCTGGGCAGTGGGAAACTGCGGCTGCGTCCCTTACGCAGCTTCAGAAGACAGCCTGGGGTTTAGGAGTCAGATTTTGAAAAGTCGGTTCTCAGGTCCAGGCGACAGTCTCGAGGCAGTAGTAAATGTTTGTTTTGTGGTTCTGGACCTAAATCCTCTTAAGGACTAGCGTAATAATTAACAGGGGAAAAATAGACTTGGAGGGCTCATTTAGTTTTTATAAACCAGGAAGAAGGATCAGAAATACAATTTGTGCCTTTTTATCCCCAAAGTTTACTTCCTTTGTATTTTTCTAAACTAAAACGATCATTTAATGCTAACAAGGAAGGCGTCCCCCGGCGATGCAAAAACGTGTTGGTGGGATGATGTTTTATGGGCATTAACATGAAGCGCAGTTTGTAAGGGCTTCCCTGGTGGCTCGGATGGTAAAGGATCCGCTTGCAATGCGGGAGACTCAGGTTCGATCTCTGGGTGTGGAAGATCCTCTGGAGAAGGGAATGGCTACCCACTCCAGTGTTCTTGCCTGGGGAATCCCATGGACGAGGCTCCTCTGTTACAAGAAGTCGGACACAACTGAGTGACTAACACTTTCACTTTCACTTTTGTGGCTGAGCGAGGGGTGGAGGTAGCCCTTTCGTCGCAGAAAGACCTCTCCCCTTCCTTAGCCAGAGACTTCCTTCATCCCACATTCCTTGAAGAGTGAGAAAGAACCCTGCCCCCAGGCTCCCAACTGGTGCCAAGGAATTTAAAGCTGGCAAGTCCTCAACAAACTTGACTTTCCGTTCACATATGGACCGCTGGAATTGTGAACAAAAGGTCTGGGTTTTGCCTGATATTTTTGCTATGTTTATATCTCTGTGATAGTAAGGCTGCTGACTCGTGTGGCCTTGGGGAACTAAAAAGAAACTTTCCTTTAACCTTTTTTTTTTTGCCTTTTTAGTTTTCTTTTTTATTAAAAAAAATACCTGACTCTGAAATAGATATTTCTGATTTTTGTCCCTCTGTGATAGGATAGTTCACTCCAACACACCCTACCTACCGAAAAAACAATCACTATAGTAGCATGCAGTAAAATTCAGTAAATGTTGGTCGGTAAATTCCTTTCATCTATTGTGGAGCACTTATTTGTTATGAATAGGCCCTGCTCTAGATTGTACTACTAGAGTTCATCTCAGCACTCTTTGAAGTGTCATGTCCAAGCTACAGTTGTGGAAATGGAGAATAAAGGTTGTCCAAGGGCTACATTGAAAGCAGCAGGTTGGAATCTAACTCTGAGGATAGTAAGTACTTTTTTGATTGTGTGGGACATTTTATTCATAGCATTTCATTCCACAAAAATTTGATAATCCTACCATGTGAGAGGCGTTATACCAGGTATGGGGAATACAACTGTCCTGACCTCTTGGAGAAGTTATGACTCTAGCATATTTGACATCATCAGTTGATCATTTTTTAATACCCTTCTCTACAGGACAGAATTATCTTCAGTAATAATATATTATACCAATGATAATTACTATTGTCTTGCCTTCTTTTCATTTGCAGACAATTAAAAAATAAACTGCAATTTTTAAAGGTATTCTAATTGGGTAAAATAGTTTATATATGAATTAATTCATAAGTGGTAAATTCATACCAAACAAAATATACTTGGCAGTTTGCACTGTTTTTACTATTTTAAATTTTAAACACAAATGAAAAGCTCAAGTGGTCACCACTAAAGATAGAAGTAACCAGATGTTTGGTTGCGTCTTTAAAATCATTGTGCTATTAGTGTCTATTTTACGACTGTTGCTTAAATGGAGAAATGAGCTTGAGCAATTCTGAATACTTCTTCTGATTGCACATTTACTCCTGAAAGGAATCTATGTAGCTGAGCCAGGTATGTGTTGGGAACCAGCTGTGCCTGTGAGTTCTTCAGATTAACTTGCATATAGAATATAACTTTTATTAAAGGATAAGTAATGTGCTAATTTGAAGCTCATCTGTATTATTATTGTATTAAAAATTTTATTGAGATATGGTTGATGTACAATGAATTTCAAGTGTGCACCATTTTGTTGTTCAGTTCCCCAACGGTGTCTGACTCTTTCCTACCCCAGGGACGCAGCATGCCAGGCTTCCCTGTCCTTCACCACCTCCCAGGGTTTGCTGGACTCATGTCCATTGAGTCGGTGATGCCATCCAACCATCTCATTCTCTGTCATCCGCTTCTCCTCCTGCCTTCAATCTTTCCCAGTATCAGGGTCTTTTCTGTAGTGACTGATGAATTTTTAAGGTTATATTCCATTTATAGTTATTATAAAATATTGGCTATATTCCCTGTATTGTACTATGCTGCTGCTGCTAAGTTGCTTCAGTCTTGTCTGACTCTGTGAGACCCCATAGATGGCAGCCCCCCAGGCTCCTCCATCCCTGGGATTCTCCAGGCAAGAATACTGGAGTGGGTTGCCATTTCCTTCTCCAGTATTGTACTATAAGTCCTTGTAAAACCTCATCTATATTATCAAGAACCATAGTAATTGCTTAGAACTTAGATCAGCAGTTCTTGGTCTTTTTGGTCTCAGGACCCTTTTAACTCTTAGAAATTATTGAGGACCCCAGAGAACTTTTGTTTAGGTGGGTTGTTTCTATCACCACATTAAAAATTAAAGCTGTGAAAAATCTAAAAATACATAAAGTCACTAAAAATAATAATCATAAACCTATCCAGTGGAAACATAACACATTTTAATGGAATTACTGTGATGAGTTGAAGACTCTACTGGGGTTGATGGCTGGATCCACTTCCTAGCTCACTCAAGTACCTGTTGGCTGGGGACTTTAGTTCCTCTCCACGTGGCTCTGCATGGGCAACTCACAGCATAGCAGTGGGCTTTTCCAGAGCAGATCCTCTGAGAATGTGTCACCAAGGTGATAGTCACAGAGTCTTTTATTAGCAGTCTCAGAAGTGACCTATGTTGTTTTCATATTGGCCACCCAGACTCGTGTGGGAAGGGGCTTCTTCCACTCTGTGCTGTTATTGGCCAGGGTGGAAAGGGCTACACAAAGGTGTGACTACTTGGAAGCTGAGACCATCCAAGGGCCACCCTGGAGACTGGCTACCATGGGACTTTGGCATTTATTTTCATGAATGAGACTGGCTGTGATTTTTTCTTTTTTAAAAAATTTTTAATATTTGTTTTTATTTATTTGGCTGCTCTGGGCCTTAGTTGTGACATTAGAGCTCTTAGTTGTGGCGTGTGGAATCTCATTCCCCAACCAGGGATCAGACTTGGGTCTCCTGCATTGGGAGCTTAGAGTGTTAGCCACGGGACCACCAGGAAAGTCCCTCTTTCTTTCTTATATCTTTGTAAGGTTTTGGTGAAATGTTTATGCTGTTTCATAAGTTGTAGTTTTTTTCCTATTCCTTGAAAGAATAGGAAATCAACTGAAAATGAAAATTTGGCTTATAGAATTATTCAGAGATTTCTATTTTCCCTTGTGTCAGTTTTTTAAAGCTGTATTCTTCTCTAAGAACTTGCTTATTTCCTCTTTTCAAGTTTAGTGTCACAAAATTACTCATTTATATTTTCTTATTACTTCCTTAATAGCCTTAAGTTTCAAGTGATGCTCCCGACATTCCTGACTTTGGTGATTTGTGCCTGCTCTTGTTTTTATCTTAATTCCTTTCAATGAGCTTATTACTTTTATAAGGGCTTCCCTGGTGGCTCAGATGGTAAAGAATCCACCTGCAATGCAGGAAACCCAGGTTCGATCAAGGGAAGATCCCTTGAAGAAGGGAATGGCAACACACTCCAGTATTCTTGCCTGGAGAATCCCATGGACAGAGGAGTCTGGTGGGCTACAGTCCATGGGGTCACAAAGAGTAGAACTAACACTTCCCCTTTCACTTTTAAAGTAAAACAGTTTTTGGCTTTGATGATTCTTTAAAGTATATGTTCCCTATTTCATTATTTTCTGCTCTCATATTTATTATTTTCTTCTTCCTACTTTATTTTGAGCCTAATTTACTGATCTTTTTCTAATTTCTGAGGTAGATGCTTGACTTCCTGACTCTCAGATTTTCTTCTTTTCTAATAGAGATATTCAAAGCCATAAATTTCGTTGTGAGTATTGCTTTTTAGGTGTTTTCCAGTGGTGTTGACTTGTGGTATTTTCACTGTCATGTGATTCAAACAAATGTTAATTTCCATCGTGATTTTTTTTCTTTGACCCATGGTTATTTAGAAGTGCATTTCTGAATTTTTAAAAGCAAGGATTTTCTAGTTATCTTTCTGTTATTCACTGCCAACTTAATTGCATTAGGATTAGAAAATATACTCTATATTACTGAAATTCTTTGAAATTTTGGACACTTGTTTTATGACCCAGCATATTTTCAGTTTTTGTAAATGTTCTGTGTATGTTTGGAATAAATTCATATTCTGCAGTCATTACATGTAAGGCTTTATATAGTCCATTTATATTAAGTTTGCTGATTGTCTGCTTCAAATCATCTAAATGCTTATTAACTTTTTGATTGCTTTGTTGATCAGGTTAAAATCTCTCTCACCATGATTGTTAATATGTCTGTTTCTCCTTGTAATTCTTTCAGTATTTTGCCTTATATATTTTAAGGGTATGTTATTAGAATAAAGAATTGTTATCTCTTTCTGTGAGCTGAGTATTTTATAGCTTGAGGTATTCCTTTATCTGTAGTTTTGCTTAATATCTCTATATTAATATCAAATGAAGTAAACTTCACTTGATATTAATTAAGTCAACTTTAATATTAATATAGAGATAGCAACTTTATCTTGGTTACATTTAGTATATTTATCTTCCTTTTTACTCAACATTTCTATATCATTTTGTTTTGATGTATCTCTTGCAAACCACATATATTTGGGTTTCTTTTTTCTATCTAGTCTGATTACCTTATGTTTTAATTGGAACATTTAATCAATTTATATAATTATTGGATGAGATGGTTAGATAGCATCTCTGATTCAATGAACATGAATTTGAGCAAACTTGGTGAGTAGTGGAGGACAGAGAAACCTGGCATGCTGCAGTCCATGGGGGTCACAAAGAGTTGGATGGACTTAGTGACTGAATGGTAACAATTATTGATATAGTTGGTTTAAATCTAACATCTCAGTGAGTGCTTTCTATTTGTTCTGCCTGGTCTATATTCTTCTTTTCTCTGCACTTTTGGAATTGATTTTTTTTTCTATTATCCCATTTTCCTGTCTATTAGCTTTACTATTTATATTTTATTTCTGCAGTAGTTACACTATAGATTATAAGGTTCTTGACCTATCAAAGTCTAAAATGTTGTTTTTAAAAATTATTTAATTCTTATTTTATTTATTTTCATTTTTTGGCTGTGCCACGTGGTATGTGGGATCTTAGTTCCCTAACCAGTGATCAAATTCATGCTGCCTGAATTGGAAGAGCAGAGTCTGGTCCTGCTGGACCACCGGGGAAGTCCTTGGTTTTTTAAATCTTCTTCCCAGGGAAATGTAAAGACCTTGGAACACGTTTAGTCTGTTTATTCCTTTCCTGACTTATGTGTCATTACTTTACCCTTTTTTGGTTCTGTTGTGTTTTATGATTTTCTTATTGTTTCTTACTGTTACTAAACAAAGCAGTATTATTTTATATAGTCAGTAGTCATCTAGACTTATCCACTTTTCAGTTTTATTTCTCTTCCTTATTTGTTTATGATCTTCCTTCTGGAGTAATCTATCTTTAGTAGTTATTTTCATACAAGTATGCTGGTGATCAGTTCCCTCAAATGTTGCTTGTCTAGAAACACCTTTCTGGGCACCTTCATTTTTGAATAGTCCTGGTGATATTAAAGATATTTCAGTATCTCTGGCTTCTCCTGTATTCTGTTGGAAAATTAACTAGCAACTTCTTTTAAAGGTAATCTTTTATGGCTGCTTTTAAGATTATCTTCATGTATTTTATTTGTTTTTTGAAAAGCACTTGTTTAACTTTATGCATCTCCCACCACGTGGCTTCAAGCTACCATGACAAAAGCCCCACCCACACCTTAAATCTCCTCAGCTCTTCTGCTGAAGAACGTGGCCTTCATGACAGGCTGCTTTGGGAACTTCCCCTTCCCCAGAACTTCCGATTAGCCCAATCGCACCGCACCCATGCTAGGACTCACCCCAGCCTTGTTCTTGGCAGCGTTGACCTGTGTCTGCTCACTGACTGAGATCCACGTTTTATCAAGGTTGACAGTTGGGCAGAAGCTCTGGTTCCTCTTTAAGTAGTAATCCTTCACCAATTTTGCGTGACTGGGGAGAGAAGGCAACCATTTTCATTACTTCACTATGATTAAAAAGCTATGTTTATCCTCTTCACAGCCCATCTGCCCCATTACAGTGTAAGTTGTTCACTCGTGCAAAAGAGTGACATAGCAGGGTCTCCACTTGTCAAATAAAACAAATCTTTAAAAAGCCACCAAATCGATCAAGTGGAAAAGACTAGTTTTTTCATGGAAACAGAGTAAGTCACTGAGAAGGTCAGAGGCAGTGCCAAGACTAGAATTCAGGTCCCTTGATAGCTTCTACGCTGTTACTCTTGTAACAGGTCTCCTAAACCAAACCTCCCCCTAATTTGTGGGCATGCATGGATCCAACCGCTGTGTGGGTCAGTCTGATGCCTGTCACTAACCTGCTGACTGACTATGTCATGAGGGCCACAGCCAGTGACTAAGGTCAGCAGTTACTTTTGGAGGACTCCACTGCACTCAGGCAGTAGCTGATACCCAAACGTGACTCTAGCCCTGAATCTCCTTGTGTTTTAATTTTTACTATAATGCTTTTTGGTGTGTATTTATTTTTAATGTTCTTCCTTGTGGCTTAAATAGTACTTCACAAAAGCTCCTTCATTAGTTTTGGAAATTTTCAGTCATTTTTCTTCAAGTATTCCTCTGCCCCAGTCCCTCTTCTCTAGTACTCGAATATTCACTCGAATATCCTCTGTGTCTTTGATTCTTTTAGTAATTTGAGGTCTTTTGTTCCTATGTTATCCATTTTGGCAGTTATTTTATTTTTTTTTATTGAAGTATAGTTGATTTACAATGTTTCAGCAAAGTGATTCAGTTATACATATACATACATAAAGAAGTAGAGCCGGAAAACCAATAAGGTAGATAAGTGAAGTGAAAGTTGCTCGGTCATGACCGACTCTTTGCAACCCCATGGCTATACAGTTCATGAAATTCTCTAGGTCAGAATACTGGAGTTGGGTAGCCTTTCCTTTTTCCAGGGGATCTTCCCAACCCAGGGATTGAACCCAGGTCTCCTGCATTACAGGCAGATTCTTTACCAACTGAGCTATCAGAGAAATCCCAAGGTAGATAAGCTGGTATACTAAGAATGTCATAGCAGAGCTCTGTGAGAATGTTTGGAGGTAGTAGGTGCAGATTAGGTTAGAAAATGGTAGTTTGGATATTAGGTTATGAAGGGCCTGTAATGGGCTTCCCAGTTGGCCCTAGTGGTAAAGAACTCACCTGCTAATGCAGAAGACACAGGAGATGCGGTTCAATCCCTGGGTTGGGAAGATCCCCTGGAGTGAGAAATGGCAATCACGCCAGTATTCTTGCCTGGAGAACCCCATGGACAGAGGAGGCTGGCGGGCTATAGTCCATGGGGTTGCAAAGAGTCGGACATGACCGAAGCAGCTTAGCACTAGCACTAGCATACATATATATCTATTCTTTTTCAGATTCTTTTCCATTATAAGCTATTACAAGATACTGAATATAGTTCCTTGTGCTATACAGTAAATCCTTGTTGTTTACCTATTTTATATATAACAGTGTGTATCTATTAATCCCAGTTCCTAATTTATCTGTCCCCCTCCTTGGCAGTTTATAGTCTGACCTATCTTCCAGTCTTGTCAAATTCTCTGTTAAATTCATTCACTTAAGTTTTCAGTGCTGTTATTTTTTTATTTCTAAAATTTCTGTGTCTTTTTATATTCTCCAATCTTGTGTTTGGGAAGCAAAAGACAAAGGAGAAAGGGAAAGATATACCCAAGTGAATGCAGAGTTCCAGAGAACAGCAAAGAGATAAGAAAACCTTCTTAAGTGAACAGTGCAAAGAAATAGAGAAAAACAATAGAATGGAAAAGACTGGAGATCTCTCAAGAAAATTGGAGATAACAAGGGAACATTTCATGCAAAGATGGGCACAATAAAGGACAGAAACAACAAGGACCTAACAGAAGCAGAAGCGATTAAGAAGAGGTGGTAAGGATACACAGAAGCACTATACAAAAAGGTCTTAATGACCTGGATAATCATGATGGTCTGGTCACTCCCTAGAGCCAGACATCCTGGAGTGTGATGTCAAGTGGGCCTTAGAGAGCATTACTGTGAACAAAGCTAGTGGAGGTGATGGAATTCCAGCTAAGCTATTTCAAATCCTAAAAGATGATGCTTTGAAAGTGCTGCACTCAATATGTCAGAAAATTTGGAAAACTCAGCAGTGGCCACAGGACTGAAAAAGTCAGTTTTCATTCCAATCCCAAAGAAAGGCAATGCCAAAGAATGTTCAGACTACCACACAGTTGCACTCATTTTACACGCTAGCAAGGTAATGCTCAAAATCTTTCAAGCTAGGCTTCAGCAGTATGTGAACTGAGAACTTCCAGATGTACAAGCTGGGGTTAGAAAAGGCAAAGGAGGGACTTCCCTGGTGGTCCAGAGGCTAAGACTCTGTGCTCCCAATGCAGGAGGCCAGGGTTCAATCCCTGGTGGTCTGGTCGCTTGATCCCACATGCTGCAGCTAAGGCCAGAAACAGCCAAATAAATAAATAAAATAAATAAATATTGGAAAAAAAAGAAAAAGAAAAGGCAAAGGAACAAAAGACCAATTGCAAACATCTGTCGGATCATAGAAAAAAGGGGAATTAAAAAATTATATATACTTCTGGAGAAGGAAATGGCAGCCCACTCCAGTATTCTTGCCTGGAAAAGCCCATGGACAGAGGAGCCTGGCGGGCTGAAGTCCATGGGGTTACATGACTGAGCATGTGTGCACGAGGGTGGAGGGAGATGGGTTGGTAGCAATAAAGTGGGAGAACTAAAAAAAAAAAAAATATACTTCTGCTTTATTGACTACCCTAAATCCTTTGACTGTGTGAATCACAACAAACTGAAAAGTTCTTAAAGAGATCGGAATACCAGGCCACATTACCTGCCTCCTGAGAAACCTGTATGCTGCTCAAGAAGCAACAGTTAGAACCATCCACAGAAGAGCGGACTGTTTCAAAATTGGGAAAAGAGTACATCACGACAGTATATTGTCACTCTGCTTATTTAACTTATACGTAGAGTACATCAAGCAAAATGCTGGGCTGGGTGAAGCACAAGCTAGAATCAAGATTGCTGGGGGAAATATCAAAATGTCAGATATGCAGATGATACCACTCTAACAGCAGAAAGTGAAGAGGAACTAAAGAGCCCCTTGATGGGGCTGAAAGAGAAAAGTGAAAAAGTTGGCTTAAAATTCAACATTCAGAAAACTAATATCATGGCACCTGGTTCTATCACTTCATGGAAATAGTTGGGGGGGGCGGGCGGTGAAAGTGGAAGCAGTGACAGATTTTATTTTCTTGGGCTCCAGAATCACTTCGGACTATGACTGCAGTCATGAATCTAAAAGACACTTGCTCATTGGAAGAAAAGCTGTGACCAACCTAGACAGCGTTTTAAAAAAGACAGCAGAGACATCACTTTACCGACAAAGGTCCATATAGTCAAAGCTATTGTTACTGAAATTGCAAGTCCATATGCCTGATGCACAGTGAGGCCCATCAATATTCAACATTAGAGTTTGGAATAGAGAAAGGTTTGTTACAGATTCATACAAGGAGATGAGTGGCTGATGCCCTAAGAACCCCAAAGTTACCGAAAGCTTTCAGCAAGTCCCTTTAAAAGCAAAAGGGGAGGGATGGGCATGGTTAGTTGTTGCAGACTTCGTGTCCGATCCTTTGTTCTTGAGGTCTGGTCATGGTCAGGTAGCCATGTTCCTGTAAATGTTATTCTCTATCCTGACAAGAAAGGGCAAAGTCCCAAGGCACAACTTTCACCCCAAAGCCCCAGTCCTGGCTAAGAGGAGGCAGATCTCAGCTGGCAGCTCTTTCAGGGCCAGGTTCCCACATCCTGCCCAGCTGTCATCCCTGAGGGAGCCAGGCATCCAACCCAACTGGCCTTCAGTTTGTTCAGGCCACCCAAATGGGGAGACCAGGGGTCTCAGACTGCAACTCACACAGATGGCCACTGCTGTTAGGTTGCAGAGACAGAGATTGGGGGGAGGTTCACTGCTGCCTCAAGGGCTGAGCCAAGGCTAGTGGAAGGGGCCTTAGTGAGAGCTCTGGAGCCCTACAGGACGTAGTCCCCAGTCTGTTCCCTGGGCTGACCAACTCACCTTCTGGCCCAAGTCTGGGTAAGCTGGACGGCCTCCAGGAGAAGGCCTGAATCTGCCTCTTATGTCACCCTCCACCGGATGGCCACCACACCACCGCCTATTGACTCAGTCATCTCCCCAGTGGTCCCTCATTGACAGGTACCAGTGGGCGGGGCACACTGCGGCCCTGACCAATAGCTGAGCAAGACAACTAATGGTCACTCATTGATGGTTGGTTGCTTGTGGGCAGGGCCCACTGAGGCACAGAGCAATGGCTGAGCAAGCCCTGATGCCTAGTAACAGGGGGCAGAGTAATAAGGCACAGCAATGGCTACCTGCTAAGGGCTGTGGTCTTCCTGCTCTGTTACAGGAACATCAAGAGCTTCTAAAATCAGGGAGAGAAAGCCCTGACATCCCTGTAGAAGAAAAGGCTAGAGCAGGGCTTCTTCAATTGTGGGCCATAGACTCCTGAGGGCCCCAGTGACCTCCTCAGGGAGTCTGTAAGGTCAGAACTATTTCATGATAGTATTAAGATGCTAGTTGCCTTTTTCACTCTGCTGACTTTGACACTGATGATGCAGGGGCAATGATGGAAAACTGCTGCTGGTACCTTCACTTGAACTGGTGGGAGTTGCATTCTTCCCACCACACTCAGGGGAAACTTCAGAATATCCTTGATGAAATGGTTAAATCAATTGATTTTTTTTTTTAATACCAATTTTGGACTTCCCTGGAGGTCCAGTGGTTAAGGCTTTGCAGTTCCATTGCAGGGGGCGAGGGTTCAATCCCTGGTGGGGGAATGAAGAAAAAACATGTGGCATGAAGAAAAAACAAACAGTTTTAAATATATCTTTTGATGAACAGTAAAACATTCCTACTACAGACTGAAGTGCAGTTATTGCCTCTAGAAAAAGTGCTTGTGCAATTTGAGCAGGAAGCTGAACTAACTGCTTTTTTTCTTATAACTGCTTTTTAAAAATTTATTTTTTAATTGAAGGATAATTGCTTTACAGAATTTTGTTGTTTTCTGCTAAATATCAATATGAATCAGCCATAGGTATATATATGTCCCCTCCCTATTGAGCCTCCCTCCCCATCCCACCCTCTAAGTTGTTACAGAGCCCCTGTTTGAGTTCCGAATATACAGCAAATTCCCATTGCTTCTCTGTTTTACATATGGTAATGTCAGTTTCCATGTTACACTCTCTATATATCTCACCCACTCCCTCCTCCCCATCCCCGCCATGTCCATAAGTCTGTTCTCTCTTTCTCCATTGCTGCCCTTCTAATAAATTCATCAGTACCATTTTTCTAGATTCCACATATATGTGTTAGTATACAATATTTATCTTTCTCTTTCTGACGTACTTCACTCTATAAATAGGCTCTAGGTTCATCCACCTCATTAGAACTGACTCTAATGCATTCCTTTTTATGGCTGAGGAATATTCCATTGCATATATGTACCATAGCTTCTTTATCCATTCATCTGTTGATGGACATCTAGGTTGCTTCCATGTTCTAGCTGTTGTAAATAACGTTGCAATTAACATTGGGGTACATTGTCTTTTTCAGTTTTGGTTTCCTCAGGGTATGTGCCTAGTGGTGGTGGGATTGCTGGGTCAAATGGTGGTTTTATTCCTAGATTTTTAAAGTAACCTCCACACCGTCTTCCATGGTGGCTGTATCAGTTTACATTCCCACCAACAGTGCAAGAGAATTCCCTTTTCTACACATCCTCTCCCTCATTTATTGTTTGTAGACTTTTTGATTATAACCATTCTGACTGATGTGAGGTGATACCTCATTGTAGTTTTGATTTGCATTTCTCTAATAATCAGCAACGTTAAGCATCTTTTCATGTGTTTGTTAGCCATCTGTATGTCTTTGGAGAAATGTCTGTTTGGTCTTTTCCCCACTTTTTGATTGGGTTGTTTGTTTTTCTGCTATTGACTTGTATGGGCTGCTTGTATATTTTGAAAATTAATCCCTTGTCAGTTGTTTCATTTGCTGTTATTTTCTCCCATCCTGAGAGTTGTCTTCACCTTGTTTATAGTTTCCTTTGCTGTGCAAAAGCTTTTAAGTTTAATTAGGTCCCACTTGTTTATTTTTGGTTTTACTTCCTTTACTCTAGGAGGTAGATCATAGAGGATCTTGCTTTATGTCATCAAGTTGAACTAGCTGCTTTTTAATTGAAATATTTTTTGTTTAAAGAATGAATAAAAATGAAGAATAAGCTGGTTATTCAGACTTCTGTTTTTGATAGATATCTTTTTAAAAAAATGAACCAAGTGATCTTGTCCATTTGAAGAAAACAACTGGTAGTATTTGTTACCAATCATAAAATTCAAGCTTTCCAAATAATTAGAACTTTGTAAAACGTATTTCTACTGCAGTGAGTTTGAGAGTCTTATTATTTAGAGACCTTTCTAATGAGACTGGTGTCGATATTAATGAATGAATTCTCTGTATTGCATTAAAAATGCATTTGGGGGATCAGCATAGCTCAGTGAACCAATATTTTCCATATGAATGATGCATGGTGTTATAAAATCAAGTGTAGGTAAAAGATCCATTCAAAGTCCAAATCATACCAATGAAAAAAGTTCATTGATATGATTTCAGATTCCACGTTGCTGCTAACCTTTTAACTACGACTTCTTGATTTTTGGCATGGTATCAAAGATGAATATCCACAATTATCTTTGTTCCACTTGTATATCTGTGTGGGGCTATATTTTCCTCACATGTTTCAACCAAACAATGTACCAGATTGAACGCAGAAACAATATAAGGATTCATTTTTATCTATTAAACTAAATATTACAGAGATAGGCAAAAATGTAAAATGATGCCATTTTCTCACTACTTTTTGTTTGGAAAAATGTAATTATTTTTCATAAAAACATGTTATTTGTGTTAGCTTTTAATGGGCTTATTATGTTATTTCTAAATTAATACATACTTTTAAAAACTCCTCAAATCTAATTGCCAAAATGGTAAATATTGACAGATATAATCCACAAAAACAAAAGCCCTTTGGGAGTCCTCAGTAACTTTTAAGATTACAAAGAGGTCCAAGGACTTCCCTGATGGTCCAGTGGTTAAGATTTTGCCTTTCAGTGCAGGGCGTGTGATCCCTGGTGGAGGCTTTAAGATCCCACATGCTTCAGGGCTTAAAAACCCAAAACATAAAGCAGAAGAAATATTGTAAAAAATTCAATAAAAACTTTAAAAATGGTCCACATCAAAAACAATTTTTTTAAAGAATAGAGATCATGAGCCCCAGAATACTCAGAACCAGTGATCTGGACAGTCATCAAATGCCTACTAATATTCCGCAAAAGAGAGATGCTGTGCCTAGCCTCTCTGATGCAGGGGCGCGCACCATCACCTATGAAGGGATTTTCTCAGAAATCAAACCTGGATCTGATCAAGCCTCTTGATCTAACTACAAATTTATAGAAATTTCAGGGAACAAAGGAACTTAGCCAGGGGGCGGCTGAAATCAGCAGTCCAGATGTGGAAAATCCAAATAATGTAGGATAAACAACATGGTTCCTTAAACAAGTAAGTTGCTAGGAAGAGATACAGAGGAATCTATATATTAAAAGGAACTGATGAAACATATCAAGCAATGTATGGATCTTATTTAGATTCTGCTTTGATTCTATTTTTAATTGGAGTATAATTGATTTACAGTATCGTCAGTTTCTGTGTACAGCAACGTGAATCAGCTCCATGTATACATGCATCCCCTCCTTCTTCAGCCTGCCCCCCACCCCACCACACCCCACTCCACCCCTCTAGGTTGTCACAGAGCACCAAGCTGAGCTCCCTGTGCTATATAGCAGCTTCCCACTAGCTATTTTTTTTATGCAGGGTTGTCTCTATATTCAAATGCTACTGTCTCAGTTTGTCCCACCCTCTTCTTCCGCTCTGTATCCACAAGTCTGTTTTCTATGTCTGAGTCTCTTCCTGCCCTGCGAATAAGTTCATCAGTACCATTTTTCTAGGTTCCATATATATGCCTTAATATACGATGTTAGTTTTTCTCTTTCGTACTTATTTCCGTCTGTACAAAAAAGAAAAAAGACAGAAGGGAACTCTGTGCACATTTGATGGTAATAAAGACTGATTGTTAGGTTTTTAGCTGATAATGGTGTCTGTGTGTGTGTAAGAACCTTTATCTGAATCACTCAAGCCTTAAGCAAAGAAGCAGAACTTTAATGAGGATTGCACAATAAGAAATTTATTATAGGAATTAACACAGTTTTGGGACGAGTTCCAAAAAAAACATTAGAGAAAAGTCACCAATCATCATAGGTGAATGAGCTGGAACTGGGAAGAATTCAGAAACATCTGTTTTCTGGAGTACAGCCACAAAGAGATTTCCTGGAAAAGTATATGAAAGGTTGTTTGTTCCTCATGGTTACCACTACTGTGAGTTCTCAGAAAAAGTTCTTATAGTGAACTTGAGGTAGTTGGTCAGCAGGGCCAGCTGTTGGGAAGGAGGGCTGGACACAGAGTTGAGGGAAAGAGGACCAAGTGGATGGAACTTGCCAGCATCTGCACTGCCTCTGAGTCTCATGCAAATTTCTCTGTGGTCATCCCTAACCTGGTGTTACACAGGGAAGGGAATTCCAGCTTGGTTCATCTGAGTACAAAACTGCCACATTACCCTTCAAAAATAGAATATTTACTGATGAAATGATGTGATGTCAAGATTTTCTTCGAAGTGAGGGAATAGGTGAAGAAACAGATTTTGTCCAGGAGTAGAAAATAGGTAATAGGTATAATAAAATTCATGTTATTGCTTTTTTTATTTGTTGTATGTACTTGGGATTTTTTTTCTATAATTAAAAAGTTTTTTTTTAAGTACCCTGATCACCCCTTGCATTTTTCCCTTGGAGTATCATTAACTTTATGGGTTTTATTTTATTTAATATGTTATAGTTAATTATAGTCATTGTTCTTGTTGATGTATCAACTATCTCAAATATGGCTGGTAGAAGACCCTTTAAACTGGCTCCTCTTTCTTGGATATAACTGTAGTCTTCTTAGGTAGCCCCCTTCCCTTCTGGCATCACAGGATATTCTAGACTTGCTTTGAATTTTCCTTAGCCAAAGCCAGAAACAGCCATTTCTGCAAGGGGCTCTGATTTTCTTTAGAGGGGAATGCTGTGTGTAAACCAAGATCCAGATGTTATATGTGCTCATAATTATTAGTGTGGTATCATTTCTTTCAGGTTCTTTCCTTTTTAAAAAAATTTATTGGAGCATGGTTGATTTACTATGTGTCAGTTTCTAGTGTGCAGGAGCGTGATTCAGTTATACATATTTTTATATATACTTTTTCATATTTTTTCCATTATGGTTTGTCACAAGATATGGATTATAGTTCCCATAGGAACTATAGGGTAGGACCTTGTTTATCCATTCTAATAGTGTATATCTGTTAATCCCAGACTCCCAGTTCTTCCCTCCCTTACCCTCCCTCCCTTGGCAACCACATCTGTTCTCTGTGCCTGTTTCTGTTTTGTAGATATGTTCATTTGTGTTGTATTTTAGATTATACATATAAGTGATATAATATGGTATTTGTCTTTCTCTTTTTGACTTTGCTTAGTCAAATAGATAATCTCTTAGTTATAGATAATCTCTATAACGTGTTGTTGCTCAGTTGTGTCTGACTCTTTGCGACCCCATGGACTATAGCCTATGAGGCTCCTCCATCCATGGGATTTTCCAGGCAAGAGTACTGGAGTGGGTTGCCATTTCCTTCTCAAGGGGATCTTCCCAACCCAGGGATCCAACCCGGGTCTCCTGCATTGCAGGGAGATACTTTACTCTCTAAGCTACCAGGGAAGCCCTATGATAATCTCTAGGTCCATCCAATTTGCTGCAAATGGCGTTGTTTTCTTTTCATGGCTGAGTAATATTCCATTGTATAAAGGTGTACCAGACCTTTATCCATTCATGGACAGTTAGGTTGCTTCCATGTCTTGGCTATTGTAAATAATGCTACTGTGAACATAGGGGTGCATATATATTTTTGAATTATAGTTTTGTGTAGATAAATGCCCAGGAGTGGGATTGCTGGATCATATGGTAGCAATATTTTTAGTTTCTTTCTCTTTTTTTCTTTTGACCGTACTGGGTCTTTGTTGCAGCATGTGGGCTTTCTCTAGTTGTGTCGTGCAGGCTCAGGAGTTGTAGTGCATGGGCTTAGTTGCCCAGCACTATGTGGGATCTTAATTCCCCGACCAGGGATCAAACTGAGTCCGCTGCATTGGAAAGGTGGGTTCTTAACTACCGGACCACTAGGAAAGTCCCTATTTTTAGTTCCTTAAGGAACCGCCATACTGTTCTCTATAGTAACTGCACCAATTTACATTCCCACCAACAGTGTAGGAGGGTTCCCTTTTCTCTACACCCTCTCCAACATTTAGTATTTGTAGACTTTTTAGTGATGGCCCTTCTGACTGGTGTGAGGTGTTATCTCATTGCAGTTTTGAATTGCATTTCTCTAATAATTAGCATTGGTGAGCATCTTTTCATGTGCCTCTTGGCCATCTGTATGTCTTTTGGAGAAACGTCTGTTTAGATCTTCTGCCCATTTTTTGATTGTTCTTTTTTGTTTGTCTTGATTTTGTTGTTGTTATTGAATTGTATGAGCTGTTTTTATATTTTGGAAATTAAGCTCTTGTAGGTCACATCATTTGCAAATATTTTCTCCTAGTCTGTAGGTTGTCTTTCTGTTTTGTTTATGGTTTCCTTTGTTGTGCAAAAGCTTGTAAGTTTGATTAGGTTCCATTTCTTTACTTTTGTTTTTATTTCTGTTGCCTTTGGAGACTGTTTTAGGTCCTTTCTTAAATAAGCGATGTTTAATAAATTAAGAATGGATGTTGGGGGTCTTCCCTGGTTGTCCAGAGGGTGTGACTCCATGCTTGCAGTGCAGGGGGCCCTGGTCAGGGAACTAGATCCCACATGCTGCAACTAAGAGTTCACATGCTATAACTAAGCTTGCATGTTGCAACTAAATATCCTGTGTGCAACTAAGACCCAGTACAGCAAAATAAACAAATTAATTTTAAAAAAAGAACGGAGGGAGTTCAAGAGGGAGAGGACATATGTATACCTACGGCTGATTCATGTTGATGTTTGGCAGAAACCAACAAAATTCTGTAAATCAATTATCCTTCAATGAAAAAGTAAATAAATTTTAGAAGAGAATGGATAATTTTATTAAATGATTTTAAAATCATCTGTCAATATAATCATATTGGGAGTTCTCCTGACTTGAATTTCCACTTGGTGAAATTTATTAATAAATTATTGGAAGGCGAAGATATTGAATAATATCCTCCTAACTGAGAAGGAACTTTGAGACCCAAAACCAAAGCAGGTAACTGCATGAAGAGCAATTATGAAGTTTATTGTGGGTGACTTACACATGGGCAGGAGCTGGCAGACGATCCAGAGGCATTCAAAGCTGCAGAAAAGGGTACAGGGGATTTAAAAGACCAAAGCTGAAAATAAAATCTGACTACTAGGGAGAATCTCATCCATGTTGATGGGAAATGGATGTTTTTCACTCCCTTTGTGTGTGTGGGGGGAGTCCGGTTCTCATGACCATTAACCATTCACATCAGCAAAAGGCATTCTTCCAGTTTTCATGTCAGATGAAGGCCAGGGGAAAAGTTAATAGGAAACTCCCCTGGCTTAGGCACACTTCTTGTGAGTAGGCTAAAGCTCAGTCTTGCAGGAAGGGAAACAGGTGATAGTTTAAGGAGGAAAAATTATATGGAATACCATAAAAGTCATTTACCCAGAGAATTTTTTCTCCTCATTTTTGTTTTGTTTTTATTCAATGACACACAGTTTCATTTCCTGCTAGCAGAAGGAAAAGAACCAAACCCTCAAAAAGGCCAAGACCACATTCCCCTATTGTTCCTGATTTGTTTCCTTCTGTTAGGTTGAAAATTGTGTAATGAACTTATGACATTGTTATTCTTAAAAAAAAAAAAAAGAGATAGGACTGTGGGCCTAGGAGGAAGTTGGAGTGTTTTAATCACACTATAAGATTGAATCATCCTTGCTCTCCTGGAAGAGCTTCATTTATTAGTGATGAATCTTTCATTTAGGATACCATTATACTCTGCTAATATTTGTTCAGCATGCTTACAGCATTATTCTTCAGTACTTATACTTGCATCACTGTAAAACTGGTTTTTGTAAATTGGCGTGGAATTGCTTACTTATGGAATATGGATTTCTGATTTTGTTGAGGCCTTTGACAACTTCCTTGTTTGTTTTTTTTTTTCACTTTAATGGATCTGTTTAGATCATCTCTTTCATCTAGGTATTCAAGATCTAGGCTTCTCCTTGTGTCTCTTACCTATTCTATCTTCTCTTCCTTCTCTCCTCTCCTCTATTCTCAGTTCAGGGGGCCAGATTTAGCTGATATCTGCTTACCAATTCCTGGAAAAGAAATTCTGGCTGATTGGCCCAGCTCTGAGGTGTTTGCCTTTGGTCCAACCAGTCAATGGTCAGGGGAGAATCATGTGATACAACTAGCTCATAGGTGTGACCTCTGTGGGTCAGGCCGGAAAAGAGTCTTAGAGCAGGGAGGTTATTAAGTAGGGAGATATCTAAAAAGTTGTCTCCTCCGTGCTTGGGTTTAATAATTATTCCACTTCAGATGTTTTCTAATTTGCCACTTTCCATTTGCATTGTTATTAGGTTCTTGTTTCTACTTTTCTTAGATTCATTTTGTCATCCATTTTCAAACTTATTTGATTGTTTAATTTATTAATTTTATGTCTTGTGATCAGAAATTTGTATTTAAATTCAAAATTTCCACTCAGCATAATTTTAGTGTATTCCATAGTTTTGTATGTAGTATCTTCATTATCCTTATATTTTTGTTCTGATACTGTCCTTGACTCAAACTGTTGCTTTGGAAAGCTTAAAAATTTTTTTCCATGTTGTGGAAGAGGGGGCTTACTATTATTATAGGTTGTATTTAAATTATTTATTTATTTATTTGTATTTGGCTGTGCTGAATCTTCTTCGCTCCACAGGCTTTTCTCTAGTTGCAGTAAGCAGGGGCTACTGTTCCTTGCAGTGTGTGGGCTTCTCATTGTGGTGGCTTCTCTTATTGCAGAGCACAGGCTCTAGGGCATGCAGGCTTCAGTAGTTGTGGCTTTTGGACTCTAGAGCACAGACTCACTAGATGTGGTGCATGGGCTTAATTGCTTCACAGCATGTGGGATCTTCCCTGACCAGGGATTGAACCTGTGTCTTCCTGCGTTGGCAGGCAGAGTTTTTACCACTGAGCCACCAGGGAAGCCCCTATCGGTTACATTTTGATTGCACTTGTTAGTGTGTGGAGTGTATAATCTAAATGATTTCTACTTTATTGTGGTTTTCTTTGTATTCAAATAAGTGGCCAACTTTTGTAAATGTACTAAAAGCTCTTTAACAGAATATGAGATCTAAAATGTAGCTGCAGACTTTCCTGGTGGTACATTGGATAGGAATCTGCCTGCCAATGCAGGAAATGTGTTTTCAATCCCTGGTCCGGGAAGATTCCACATGCCGAGGAGCGACTAAGCCCGTGCACCATAACTGTTGGTTCTGTACTGTAGAGTCCAGGACCCGCAACTACTGAGCCCTAGCTCTAGAGGCCATGCCCTGAAACAAGAGAAGCTACCGCGATGAGAAACTCACACACTGCAATGAAGAGTAACCCTCACTCGGCGCAACTAGAGAAAGCCCTCCTGCAGCAATGAAGACCTAGTGGCAACCCAAAATAAATAAAATACATAAATTAAAAAAAAAGTAGTTGCTTTCTTGCTTTATATATTTCTGAGACTTGGTTTGGTAGGGAATGAGATGCTAGAGTGTTAGACATGAGAATGTCTATGACCATGTCTATGACCATGTCTCATGGTCTATGACCATGAGAATCCATGACCACCTTTGGATTTGTAATCTTTCTCCTCCCATATTCTGCCATTCTTTGTGTAAATAATGCTATTATCTAGTGGATACAGTTCATGACCACTACATGATCTATATCTGTTTTGTAGATCACTCGTGATCACAGTAAGTGATCTTTTTGGCCCCATTTAATTTTTTTTTAATTTTTGCCTCCAATTCAACTATGTTGACATTAATACTGCAAGCCTTACTTTTCCCCTCCCCCCGCCTTGGGCTTTGGCACATTCTTTTATTTGTGATTTTTCTGAGTGTCTGTTGCAACTTGATTCTTTCCTCTTCTATTTATCAGAAATCAGTCTTGGTAAGTAGTAGAAGATATAGGTTTAATTGACCTTTTCCCTCCAGTTACTCTTCCCATCTATATTATATAGTCAGGTCCTTTTATGTTTCATGTAATCAAGGAAAAAAGATTTACACATCATTTGCTCTTTTGTGTCCTAACAGCTCTAGATGTCTGTGGATCCTCAAGATGTCGGTCTTATTCTTGGCCCTGGGCATTGTGTTATTTATGTTCAGAAGTGTGTACTTGTATCCAGAATCCAGCAGCAACAAAGCACCACTCCCTCAGCCTAGTCTGGCTGCCGGAATGCTGAAGCTTCTCCCTGAGGAACATATCAAGAACCTGTTTACCCACGATGGAATCTGGTGAGATAGCCAGTTATTCCCCCTTGGTCTGACCTCTCGCTCCCTCCTCCTGTGGCTGACAGTGTCCTATTGTGCCTGCCTTACAGCCAGTTTCCTACCTTCCTGCTCCTGTGCTGATTGTGAATGTGATTCCAAACTACAGGACCAGAAAAATCTTGGTTTGCAGAGCACAGGCTCTGTTCCCTATAACACCCAGCAAAGTCCCGTGTGATTTTGGAGGGCCCGTTTAACACAAACTACAGGAAAGGCGTGGCCTTTCTGTCCCTTTGGCTTCCTCTTCAGATGGGTGGGGCTGAGATGCCATTGCGGCTGTCAAGTTTAAAGCAGTTTGGAGAGGGCTTCCCTGGTGGCTCAGTGGTAAAGAATCCGCTTGCCGATGCAGGAGACAAGGGTTTGATCCCTGGTTCTAGGAAGATCCCACAGGCCGCTGAGCAACTAAGCCTGTGCCACAATTACTGAGCCGGTGCTCTAGAGCCCGTGCTCCACAACAAGAGAAGCCACCGCAGTGAGAAGCCCCTGCACCGCAACTAGAGAAAGCCTGCACAGCAGGGAAGACCCAGCAACAACCAAAAATAAATAAATGAAAATTATTAAAAAAAATAAATAAAGGGGCTTCCCTGGTGGTCCAGTGGTTAAGACTCCATGCTCTCAATGCAGGAGACACGGGTTCAAACCCTGGTCGCGGAACTAAGATCTCACATGCCATAGAGCATGGCCAAAACAAAACAAAAATAAATAAACACCTTAAAAAAAAAATAAAGAAGTTTAGGGAATTCCCTGCCAGCCCAGTGGTTAGGACTTGGAACTTTCACTGCTGAGCCTGGGTTCAATCCCTGGTCAGAGAACTAGCCACGGCTTGTGGGATCTTAAGTAGAAGTTTGGTGCCGGAGATGATTCAAGAGAGGGTTTTGTTTTTTTTTTTTAATTACAAAATTTATTTTTTATTATTTAAAACAATTTATTGGAGTATAATGACTGACAATGATGTGTTAGTTTCAGGTGTTAGCAAAGTGATTCAGTTATACATGTATATATATTCATTCTTTTTCAGATTCTTTACCCATGTGGGTTATTACAGAATATAGTGTAGATTTCCCTATGCTATACAGTAGGTCTCTGTTGGTTATCTGTTTTATATACAGTAGTGTGTGTGTGTTAATCCCAAGTTCCTATCCATCCTCCTGCCACATGTCTGCTTTGGTCACTATAAGTTGGTTTTGAGAGGGGGCCTTCTTATCCCTTCTCCTCGCTGTGTCTTTGGGAATGGCTACTGCTGGGATTCTAGAGTCTCAACCCAACCTGGATGGTGGTTGTGAGAAAGGAGAGTCTGGGGGGAACAGCACACTGGGTTAGACTTCAAGCGCCCGGTTCACCCGCCAGCCCACCCAGTCTGTGATCTTAGTCCTCATCTTGTTTTAGGCTCTTCCCGAAAAACCAGTGCAAATGCGAAGCCTTGAAACATCAGGAAAGCTATAACTTTGAGAATGCCTATGGCCAGACTGACCTCCCTGCGGTGAAAATGAGGAGACAAGCTGAATTTGAACACTTTCAGAGGAGGTAATGCAGACCACCGGGGCTCTTGGGCCCTGAGGTGGTGTGGAAGGTCTCCCCCCTCTCTCCTGAGGGTGTAGGGCCAGGGAGAGAAGAAAGGCAGTCCCACTCTTGCAGGGTCCCTGGAAAGAACTACTAAGAATAGACCAAGTAAAGAGAACTGAGGAAATAGTCCTTCAGTGAAGATTTACAAAACTTGGAAATTCCCTAGCAGTCTAGTGGTTAGTACTCAGCGTTTTCCTTGCTGGGGCCTGGATTTGATCCCTGGTTGGGGAATGAAGAGGCTACGAGCTATGTTGTGAGGCCAATAACATGCACACAAACCAAAAAACCCCCCAAGACACTTGACATGTCTCAAGCATTTCATAATAAAGAAAGAGGAAAGGAGGGAAAAGACTGAGACATCAGTGCCATGTTGGTGGCTCAGCCTCCACACACCCAGGCCATCAGAGCCTTTAGTCTCACCAGGTTGCACTGTCTGATTCATTTATATGTTGAGAATGTACTGTCCCTCTGCTGTGTGCAAAGCCCAGAGTTAACCTTTGGGATGTGTTGACCAGGATTGTTGGTTGAAAACAGGAGAAATGGATTCTGCCTGGCTTATGTTAAGAGGGAATCTGTAGGAAAGATGTTGGTACTTTCCCATAGCCGTAAGTGGTAGGATGACCAGGTTGGGAAATCAAGAACCAGGGGAGCACAGAATGGCTGGGCAGTTTCTTTTCTCTTTTTTCCCCCTAGGAATCATTTATGAGTTACAGTGGGAAGTGTGCTGTAATAAATAATAACCACTTAAGGACTTGAACTCTGGAATAGGCTGGATGGCAAGTTGCTTAACATCACAGACTTCAGTATCTTCATATGAAAAACTGTAACAGTTTATTACAGTAATAGCAGTTTATTACAGTAATAACAGTTTATTACTGTAATAGGTTATTTGTAAGAAAAACTGTGTTTACATGCAAAGAGCTAGCAGCTCATACAGGGCCTGATGTACAGAAGCATTGCAAAAATATTATCTACTGTTTTGCTTGGTTTATTATTAACATTATCATTCTTATAGCTCTTCATGGGCAGAACAGGATACAGTAAGAGGGACTTCCTTGATGGTCCAGTGATTAAAACTCCACGCTTCCACTTTCGAAAGCACATGTGTGATCCCTGGTTTGGGAACTAAAACCACATCCTACATGCCATGCAGAATAGCCAAAAAGAAACAAAACACATAAATAACCTAAGTAGTAATAAGTGCTATGGGAGGTAAATTAAATATCATTGTCGAAGGCGTAAAGTTTAATGGGACAATGAAAGAAGGTTATCTTGGACTCTGATTTGTGTTATCTTTTCTTGTCTATCACAATCCCCCATAAAAGAGCATTCCAGAAGGAAGAATTAACAATGCCCAAAGCCAGGGTGGGTTACGTGACAGGAAAACAGGCCTTTGCTGATGGCTGCATGACAGGAAAGCAGGCCTGGACCGTTTTGCCTAGTGTGTCAAGGGGAGGCTGGAGGTATGAGCCCAGAGAGGCCGTTGGTGACGGTGGTGGTAAGCCAGCAGGTGGAGTGTGCATTTTGCTTTCTGGGTAATGCAAAGAATTGAACAGTTTTTGTTTATTTGTTTATGATTTATTTTGGTTGCACTGGGTCTTGCTTACTGCGTGTAGGCATTCTCTATTTTCGGTGAGCGGGTGCTATTTGTTGCAGTGCTCTGACTTCTCCTTGTGGTGCCTTCTCGTTGCGGAGCGTGGGCTCTAGAGCGCAAGGGCTTCAGTAGTTGCAGCTTGCAGGCTCAGTAGTTGTCTACAGGGTTAGTTGCACTGCTGCGTGTGGAATCTTCCCAGACCAGAGATCCAACCCATGTCCCCTGCTTTGGCAGGTGGATTCCTAACCACTGTACCACCAGGGAAATCCTTGAACAGTTTTTAAAGTTGGCAACTTATTCTATGAGACAGGTGCAGGCTAAGTTGCTTCAGTTGTGTCTGACTCTTTGCGACCCCATGGACTGTAGCCTGCTAGGCTCCTCTGTCCATGGGATCCTCCAGGCAGGAATACTGGAGTGGGTTGCCATGCCCTCTTCCAGGGGATCTTCTGGACCCAGGGATTGAACCTGTGTCTCTTACATCTCCTGTGCTGGTAGGTTCTTTACCAACACCAGCCCATTCTATGAGATACTTTCATATGTAAAATACCACTGTGGCTTTTCTGCAGAGGATAAACTGGAGGGAAGGTAAAGGGAAGGCAGGGACAAATGTTGAGGTGCTGGGACGAAGGTAAACATTTTCTCCTGCTGCGACAATTGTATGTGCTGCTTTGATGACCAGTCCCTAGGCTTTACTGCTCAGTTGCCTGAGCCTAAGTCTTGAATTAAGGAAGGGAAAAGGGGACTCTCGCCCTTGTGGGTTTGATTTCGAGAATGAGCCACTACCCCAGACTCCATACAAGTGGAAGACTCCCTGGAAGACGGAGGAGCAGCAGAAGGGAGTGTTGGAGATCAGGAAGCCAGTGCAGTGTGCAGGTGATCCTGGCTGGGGTTTGAGCCCTGGGCCTCCACGGCTATGCGAGGAACATGGGGTTCAGTGGTTAACAGTGCTGCCAAGAGAGGCAAACCGGCTGCGTCCTCCATGTGTCAGATGGGCGACCTTGGACAAGCAGTTTAGCTTCCTTTATGGGGGGCCATAGGTACAGGGTGGAATGGCGATAGGGCCTCAGGTTGACATTTAGTAAGGTGATCCATGAAAGGCCTTAACAACCTCAGTGAAATCATAGGGTAGTAGAGGAGATAAGAAGAAGATGTAAATAGACATATGACATGGTAAGCGCTCACGCATGCAGTGTGTGCCCTGGCCCTGGGCCCCGGTAACACCCTCTGCCTGCCTCCTGCCAGGAAAGCCTGCTGCTTGCCTTCTGGTCTCTATTTGTCGCTGTCTGAGGTCCCTGTGCTCAGGGACTGTTAGCTCCTGGCACAGGGCTATCAGGCATCTGTAGAATTAGTGGATGGTGGCAGGGGAAACGCGTGAGACGGCTCCATCTCTGTCTGGGACAGCACAGGGCTGCAGAGAGAGAAAGAGAAGTCACGGAGTCCTCAGGAGAGAGCCCCAGCTGTGCACCGTGCATGGTGGGGGAAGGGAGAGCAGGAAGGGAGCTTTGAAGAGGTTGGAGCCGGCAAGGTGGGGACAGGGAGGGATAAGAGGAGGTACTAGCTCAAGTGGGGGGCTCGTCCAGAGGATGCTGGGCAGAAGGAGTTACAGAAGGAACAGATTCCAAACAGGAAGGGCCAAGGCCTGGCTGTATTCTCACCTTCCCCTCCTTCACCTGTTTGAAATGCCCCTCTCTCTTGGGATTATACCTGGTATGAACAAGAACAGGTATGAACAAGAACAGAGCCAGATATTGATAACTGACGCGAACCGAGTCTCAGGCCAGTAAGCAAGTTGCTGGGTGGGGAGACTCAGTGCAGGGCAAGGCACTGAGTCAGGCACAAAGGTCAGTCTGATCTAAATGACATCTCTCGATGAGCTTATAGTATTACAGAGGAGCATGGAGTGTGTCCTCCCCTGGGGTCAAGTGGCTGCTGAGTTACAGCCTCCCTGCACCGCCATTATCTGGGTGCGTGGAACCCAGCATTGAGTGCACATGGGCAGTCTGTGGCCTGGGGAGTGTTTTCAGCAAATTGCATGGAACTCAAGAGTTCCGTCCCCAGCTCAATGATAATAGCAGTCAGAGGGAGGGATGTGGTAGGGTTTAGGAGGTATTAAAAAAGATAATTAAAAAAAACATTCAGGAAGAAGGTGACATCCAAGCTGGCCTGACCTCTTTTACTGAACTGATCACTTTGTATTCTAGTTATGGGAGTTTGGCTCTGGGTTCTCACCCTTCCCAGAAAGGGACTTTACTGATATCTTTGTTCTGGGTTTAGCACAAGGCTGGGCAAGTCAAGGAAGCAATGAATAAGAGGCAAGGGGTGATGTGTGACTCTAGACGGAGCTCTGGGTGTGGTTCACTCCTTGATGGAAGAAAAGTAGTTTGGAGGATGAAGCTTCAGGAATTAAAAAGGAAAGAGAAAAAGCTCCCTTCATTTATTTAGTCAAAAAAGCAAGATGCAGACGGTTTGTACAGTGTGATACATTTGTGTTTAAACGAGGAGGGGGTGTTTCTCTGATTGTGTGTGTGCGGAGACATGTTTATATATGTTGAAGGGAGAAGGATGAACAGTGATGGTGTTTAACAGTGGGCTTTTGAAAGTAGCTTGTAGCATTTGCTAATTTCTGTGGTTCAACAGTCACACTGTGGCTGATTTCAAGCTATGAACAAGATTTCACTGGATTCCAGTTATAAAATATCTCCACCATTCAAATACAATAGATGAAAATAACCTCCAGAGCAGAGATAATAGGGAGATGTAGTAAAATAATTAGGAAGTGGTAAGTTTTGACTGCTTTTCAGCTGTGTTCCCATAATTTAATTTTTGTTAATAACTGTGTTTAAAAGCTGGCTTGCAAAATTCCTGAAAATTCAACAATTGACTGCACTGTGTGGGTACAGGCCGGCTCTCCCACACCACTATTACCCGTGAATATCAATGGCTCTGTGTCCCTTTGTGGTGGCAAGTGATTTTGCCTCACAAGCCCTTTGCACACAGTGTCCGAGCTTCCTGATGGACACTGGACTGGGCCAAGTCACTGAGGCACCCTCATTCAGGGGCCAGTATGCTGGCTACCAATTTAGGGGTATCCAAGAGGCCCAGCTCTGGGAAAAGTTTTCTGCTATTCAATCCCCTCAGAAAGAAAGATCCTGCTTGAGGTTAACAGTGTCCTTCTCCTTACCCAAGTCCTTCAAGGGCTCATTTCCCCCTCCAGTCTGAGGGATTCCCCACCCCCACCCCCAACCTCAGTTGTAATTACACTCTGGATAAACTACTCTCAGATGCACAAACTCCATCTGCTATCTCACTGTTTCTTTCTGCACTGCTGACAGTCCAGTGGCTTCTTGCTGGAATGAGGCAGGTCTGGAACTTGTGGGATGGATAGGACTCAGCCCTGGGTTTTTAATGTGTCAATACAGGTGTAAGCCAAGCTATCAGAATTTGGGTAACGCGTTCCAGTAGGTATCAGCTGAGTGGGACCTCTCAGGCCGGGAGCCTGGACAAAGACACTCTAAGGGTCTACCCAGATCCTCCTAGCCCTGTTCGTAGCAAAACACACCAGTTAACAGATTGCTTCCGCGTTCTCTGTTTCACACACTCTCCTCTGAGTTTCATTTGGCATCTTCAGGCTAGAAACCTGTCTCTCTCAACTTAGCAAGTACAGACTTGTCTGGCCAAGGTCAGGTTACCCAAAGACTTTCTGTCCCAGCACACCGAGGGGAATAGGGGACTCTACAGCTCTTTGGTAAGAGCAAGTGGAGATTTTTCTGGGGGTGTTGTGGGGAAGCTGGGTAATAGAAAAGATGTTATTCCATATAATTTTTATATTGTTACACAGATCAGCACACATAATCACATATTTATGTATGTGTATACATATATAAATGTATACTACTGGGGTTTTGTGTATATATATTTCTTTATCATTGTATTGGACCTTCATTGCTTTGTGCGGGCTTTCTCTAGTTGCAGTTCAGTTCATTTCAGTTCAGTTGCTCAGTCCTGTCTGACTCTGCAACCACATGGACTGCAGCATGCCAGGCTTCCCTGTCCATCACCAACTCCTGGAGCTTGCTCAGACTCATGTCCATTGAGTCGGTGATGCCATCCAACCACTTCATCCTCTGTCATCCCCTTCTCCTTATGCCTTCAATCTCTCCCAGCATTAAGGTCTTTTCCAATGAGTCAGTTCTTCGCATTAGGTGGCCAAAGTATTGGAGTTTCAGCTTCAGCATCAGTCCTTCCAATGAATATTCAGGACTTATCTCCTTTAGGATGGACTGGTTGGATCTCCTTGCAGTCCAAGGGACTCTCAAGAGTCTTCTCCAACACCACAGATCAAAAGCATCAGTTCTTCGGTGCTCAGCTTTTTTATGGTCCAATTCTTAACATGCATACATGACTACTGGAGGAACCATAGCTTTGACTAGATGGGCCTTTGTTGGCAAAGTAATGTCTCTGCTTTTTAATATGCTGTCTAGGTTGATCATAGCTTTTCTTCCAAGGAGCAAGCATCTTTTAATTTCATGGCTGCAGTCACTATCTACAGTGATTTTGGAGCCCAAGAAAAGAAAGTCTGTCACTGTTTCCATTGTTTCCCCATCTGTTTGCCATGAAGTGATGGGACCAGATGCCATGATCTTCGTTGTTTTGAATGTAGAGTTTTAAGCCAACTTTTTCACTCTCCTCTTTCACTTTAATCAAGAGGCTCTTTAGTTCTTCTTTACTTTCTGCCATAAGGGTGATGTCATCTGTGTATCTGATGTTATTGATATTTCTCCTGGAAATCTTGATTCCAGCTTGTACTTCCAGCCCAATGTTTCTCATGATGTACTCTGCATATAAGTTAAATAAGCAGGATGACAATATACATCCTTGATGTATTCTTTTCCCAATTTGGAACCAGTCCATTACAGGTCCAGTTCTAGCTATTGCTGCTTGACCTGCATGCAGATTTCTCAGGAGGCTGATAAGGTGGTCTAATATTCCCATCTCTTGAAGAATTCTCCAGTTTGTTGTGATCCACACAGTCAAAGGCTTTGGCATAGTCAATAAAGCAGAAGTAGATGTTTTTCTGGAACTCCCTTGCTTTTTTTATGATCCAACAGATGTTGGCAATTTAATCTCTGGTTCCTCTGCCTTTTCTAAATCCAGCTTGAACATCTGGTAGTTCTCTTTTCACATACTGTTGAAGCCTGGCTTGGAGAATTTTGAGCTTTACTCTGCTAACGTGTGAGATGAGTGCAATTGTGCTGTAGTTTGAAATTTCTTTGGC
This sequence comes from Cervus canadensis, assembly GCF_019320065.1. Taxonomy (NCBI): domain Eukaryota; kingdom Metazoa; phylum Chordata; class Mammalia; order Artiodactyla; family Cervidae; genus Cervus; species Cervus canadensis. The sequence goes on from NC_057386.1 coordinate 23,459,667, forward strand.
ATTGCCTTTGGGATTGGAATAAAAACTGACCTTTTCCAGTCCTGTGGCCACTCCTGAGTTTTCCAGATTTGCTAGTAGCAGTGAGTGGGGGCTACTCTTGGTTGAGGTGGGCAGGTTTCTCACTGCAGTGGCTTCTCTTGTTGCAAAGCACAGGCTCCAGGTGCCCGGACTTCATCAGTTGCAGCTCTAGGGCTTAGTTGTATATTTTTAATGTAATCAGTACCATAAGAACAAATCATTCTGAAATTTGCTTTTTCCTTCAATTATTTTTTTTCCATTTTAAACAGGAAATTTACTTAAATGATAAGATTTTTGGACTTCCCTGATGGTCCAGTGGTTAAAAATCTGTCTGCCAATGCAGGGGGCATGCGTTCGATATCTGGTCTAGGAAGATTCCACATGCCACGGGGCAACTAAGCCTGGGCGCCACAATGCAGTGAAGACCCAGCACAGCCATAAATAAGTAAAAACAAACAACAAGATGTTTGACTTGGTAGGAAACTATCCAAGATTAATTTCTTTTCTAGTAATTCATCCTTCCTTAAATACAGATTGCTCTACCTGTAACAGCTATGTATAAAAGAACTATAAAATTATCCTTGGTTTTACGATGATAAATGAAAAACATTTATCTCCAATAGAGGGACTTCCCTGGTGATCCAGCAGTTAAGAATCCACCTTGCAATGCAGGGGACATGAGTTTAATCCCTGGTCAGGGAACTAAGGTCCTACATGCAGCAGAGAGGCTAAGCTCACTTGCTGCAGCTGCTGGGCCCGTGGACCTCAACTGGAGAGTCCATGTCCACGTGCCACAACAGAGATCCTGCATGACACAACTAAGACCTGACCCAGCCAAATCAATAAAATTTAAAAAGTAGAATTCTCCAATAGATCAAAGCATGCAACGACTTTTATCTTGTTGTGTTAAACATCGAAAGCAAAATAACTTAATGAATATAAAGACAAGAGCTCAGTGAGCCTACTGCTAATGGCGAAAGGGATATTTTCTCATAACCAGTATTCCCCCATCCCATCTCCATTTGATGTTGATCAAAACATACTATTGGCTATTCAGTTTTTAAAAAATGCAACATGTGGGAATTCCTTGGGTGGTCCAGTAGTTAGGGTTTCATACTTCCACTAAAGTGGCCTAGGTGCCATCTAGTAGGGGGACTAAGATCCCACAGTCCCCTCATTTCAACAATAAACAAACAAGCAAACAAATAAATATGCATGTGCACACACACCAGGAATGGGGAAGGGAAAATGAAAGAATAAAGAAAACAGTACTGTAGTGATCAGGAGGTGATAGAACCAAATTGCAGTTTTTCTGGTTTCTGCAGTGGCTCCTTGGCCTGGAGGAACAAACCAGCAGGTTTCCTTTCTAGTGGACAGCCCCTGTCTGCTGCTGGGACGCTTCACTGGTATCTCTAGCCTCTATATCCGGCTGTGTGTGTCTATCTCATTGACTGGCTGCCCATCAAGTCAGAATCTGATCTACCTCATGGACAAACCTTGCCAGTCACATAAACTTCCACTGGTTTGCTGAGTGGTGTGTGCCTCTTCATCTCAAATGGCCTGCCTCCTTCAAACCACGTGATTGCCAGTTCTCAGTTTTGAGTCCTTCCTTGGGATTTTTGTGGGTCAGCTCTGAGTCTCCTGTTGCTGCTTCACAAAAGAGGAAGTGAGAAGCACCAGGAGACTCTGATAAGTTTTTAAGAGTTACCTATACATCTATTTTGTTCTTTTTAATTGCTATACAGCTATGAGTATGAATGCATTGAATTTTATTAAGCCATTCCCCTGTTAAAAGATACTCTGATTTTTAGAAAATTTTCATTATTACAATTTCATAATTTATAATATTATGTTGTACTTACATTCTTTCCTTCATTTATTAAGATGTGTATAAGGATGTTCATTTCAGACAGTGCTGAAACAAACCTCCTTATATGCATGTCCTACTGTTGACAACTTCAGGTTTCTCCCCCTACCTATAGCATCTGAATTGCTCAACCACAGGATATGCTTATTTCTGCTTTTAGTAAATATGGCCAAGATTGCCTTCAAGAGGACCTATATTAATTGACACTTTCATGAAGAGTCGGTAAATATAGTGCCTTGTTTATATACATGCTTGTGGGCAAAGTCGCTTCAGTCCTGCCTGACTCTTTGCGACCCTGTGGACTGTAGCCTGCTAGGCACCTCTGTCCATGGGATTCTCTAGGCAAGAATACTGGAGTGGGTTGCTGTGCCCTCCTTCAGGGGGTCTTCCCAGCCCAGGGATGGAACCCATGTCTCTTAAGTCTCATGCATTGGCAGGCGGGTTCTTTACCACTAGCGCCACCTGTGAAGCCCTGTTTATATATATACCTTCTACCTAATCAACACTCATTATTATCAAATTTTAAAACTTCAAGGAAAAGGTGCTGGTTTTTATTTACTCATTTGACTCACCTTCTCCATAATGTGCCTGCTCAGTAGTTGCCGCTTTCGAGTTCAGTTACCCCATGGCATGGGTTCTTAGTTCCCTGACCAGGGATTGAACCTATATCCTCTGCAGATTCTTAACCACTGGACCATCAGGGAAGTCCTCTTTTTTTAAATTTTTTATTTATCTGTTTAGGGCTGTGCTGGGACTTTGTTGCTTTGTGTGGGGCTTTCTCTAGTTACGGCTAGTGCGGGCTACTCCTTGTTGCAGTGCATGGGTGGCTTCTCTTGTTGCGTAGTCGTGGCGTACAGGTTCAGACAGGTTCAGTAGTTGCGGCTCACAGGTTTAGTTGCCCCACAGCATGTGGAATCTTCCCGGACCAGGGATGGAACTTCCGTTCCCTGCATTGGTAGGCAGATTCTTATCTACTGCACCACCAGAGAAGTCTGCCTTGTTGTTTTCTTAAAGTTTCATTTCCGTGACTTATATTGAAGCTGAATGTGTTTCATATATTTACTGGCCATTTGTATTTCCTCTTCTGTTAATTACCTATTTCTGTCTCTTTCCTCTTTTAAATTTTGGCTTTTTCATGTTCTCATACTTAAGTAGTCTAATCTTTCTTCCGGGTAATCTCGATGATTTCCATGGTTAACCAAGATCCCTGAAGCCTACATTTCAACTGTATTACGTTAGTCCCTCAAACAGTCAGTATCACTGGGTTGTCCTATATCCTTGACTGAGGGTTGTGTGATGTCCTTGACAACAAGACCATCTGAAAATTGTCATTGTGTTTGCTCTGAACATATTGAGAATCATCAACTCCGAGATAAAGTTTGTCACATGTTTTATTTTTTAGTTCAGCACCAGGAAGTTTGACCCCATTCAGCTGGTCTGCTTTGTCCTTTTAATAATAAATCCAGCACATTGATTGTCAATTACTTTGTACCCTGGCTACCAGGAAATTGGGTGTGACTTTGGTATTTCCCAAAAAAAACTGGCTTGACTGACATGACCTAATCATTTTTTTCTTTTTCATTGGTTGTGATTGTTTTTAATTAAAAAAAATATTTATTTTGGCTGTGCTGGGTCTTCTCGGCTGCATGTGGGCTTTCTCTAGTTGTGGAGAGCAGGGGATATGCTCTCTAGGCGTGTTGGCTCAGTAGTTGTGGCACAGGGGCTTAGTTGCTCCAAGGCATGTGGGATTTTCCAGGATCAAGGATAGAAAATGTGTCCCCCTGCATTGGCAGGTGTTTTTTTTGGGACTGCATGGACTGTAGCCCACCAGGCTCCTCTGTCCATGAGGTTCTCCAGGCGTGGAGCAAGTTGCCATTTCCTCCTCCAGGGGATCTTCCCAACCCTGGGATCAAAAGGATAAATAAAGTTTCTTATTCTGGGTGTTGTTGTTGGAATTTATGCCTGGAACTGTTGTACTTGCCTGGCAGCTATGACAGAAGAAAGTCTTCAGGCAAAGCTGACACCATCAAGGGGTAACCAGCAGGTATTCAACCTAGAAATCTGGCTATCTCACCAGAAGACTAACCAAACAGAAAACTAACCAGACTGATCACACGGATCACAGCCTTGCCTAACTCAGTGAAACTATGAGCCATGCCGTGCAGGGTCACCCAAGATGGATGGGTCATAGTGGAGAGTTCTGACAAAATGTGGTCCACTAGAGAAAGGAAAGGTAAGCCATTTTAGCATTCGTGCTGTGAGAACCCCATGAACAGTATGAAAAGGCGAAAAGATATGACACTGAAAGATGAACCCCCTAGGTTGGTAGGTGTCCAATATGCTACTGGAAGAGAGCAGAGAAATAGCTCCAGAAGGAACGAAGAGGCTGAGCCAAAGCAGAAACAGTCCCAGTTGTGGATGTAACTGGTGGTGAAAGTAAAGTCCAATGCTATAAAGAACAATTTTGCATAGGAACCTGGAATGTTAGGTCCATGAATCAAGGTAAATTGGACGTGGTCAAACAGGAGATAGCAAGAGTGAGCATCGACATTTTAGCAATCAGTGAACTAAAATGGACAGGAATGGGCGAATTTAATTCAGATGACCATTATGTCTACTACCGTGGGCAAGAATCCCTTAGAAGAAATGGAGTACCCATCATAGTCAACAAAAGAGAAATGTAGTACTTGGTTGCCATCTCAAAAATGACAGAATGATCTGTTTCCAAGGCAAACCGTTCAGTATCACAGCAATCCAAGTCTATGTCCCAACCACTAATGCTGAAGAAGCTGAAGTTAAACAGTACTATGAAGACCTACAAGACCTTCTAGGACTAACACCCCCCAAAAATGTCCTTTTCATCATAGGGGACTGGAATTTGAAAGTAGGATACCTGGATAACAGGCAAGGTCAACAGATACCTAGAGTAACAGGCAGGTTTGGCCTTGGAGTACAAAATGAACCAGGGCAAAGGCTAACAGAGTTGAAGATGTAGCTCAGATCATGAACTCCTTATTGCAAAATTCGGACTTCAATAGAAGAAAGTAGGGAAAACCACTAGACCATTCAGGTATGACCTAAGTCAAATCCCTTACGATTATGCAGTGGAAGTGACAAACAGATTCAAGGGATTAGATCTGACAGGGTGCCTGAAGAACTATGGATCGAGTTTCTTAACATTGTACAGGAGGCAGTGATCAAAACCATCTCCAAGAAAAAAGAAATGCAAAAAGGCAAAATGGTTGTCTGAGGAGGCCTTACAAATAGCTAAGAAAAGATGAGAAGTGAAAGGCAAGGAGAAAAGAAAAGACACACCCATCTGAATGCAGAGTTCCAAAGAATAGCAAGGAGAGATAAGAAAGCCTTCTTAAGTGAACAACGCAAAGAAATAGAGGAAAACAATAGAATGGGAAAGACTAGAGATATCTTCAAGAAAATTAGAGATACCAAGGGAACATTTCATGCAAAGATGAGCACAGTAAAGGACAGAAACGGTATGGACCTAATGGAACCAGAAGATAATAAAAAGAGGTTGCAAGAATACACAGAAGAACTGTACAAAAAATACCTTAATGACCCAGATAACCACAGTGGTGTGATTGCTTACCTAGAGTCAGACATCTTGGGAGTGTGAAGTCAAGTGGGCCTTAGGAAGCATCAAACAAAGATAGTGGAGGTGATGGAATTCCAGTTGAGCTATTTCAAATCCTAAAAGATGATGCTGTGAAAGTGCTGCACTCAATATGCCAGCAAATTTTGAAAACTCAGCAGTGGCCACAGGACTGGTAAAGGTCAGTTTTCATTCCAGTTCCAAAGAAGGGCAATGTCAAAGAATGTTCAAGTTACTGCACAACTGCACTCATTTCACATGCTAGCAAAGTAGTGCTCAAAATTCTTCAAGCTAGGCTTCAACAGTATGTGAACTGAGACCTACCAGATGTACAAGCTGAATTTAGAAAAGGTAGGAGAACCAGAGATCAAATTGCCAACATCTGTTGGATCATAGAAAAAGCAAGAGAATTTCAGCAAAACATCTACTTCTGCTTCATTGATTATACTAAAGCCTTTGACTGTGTGGATCACAACAAACTGTGGAAAACTGAGATGGGAATACCAGACCACCTTGCTTGCCTCCCAAGAAACTTGTAAGCAGGCCAAGAAGCAACAATTAGAACTGGACATGGAACAATGGACTGGTTCCAAATTGGGGAAGGAGTATGTTAAAGCTGTATATTATCACCCTGCTTATTTAACTTATAGGCAGAGTACATCATGCAAAATGCCGGGCTGGATGAAGCACAAGCTGAAATCAAGATTGCTGAGAGAAATACCAATAACCTCAGATAGGCATATGACAGCACCCTAATGGCAGAAAGCCAGGAGGAATTAAAGAGCCTCTTGATGAGGGTGAAAGAGGAGAGTGAAAAAGTTGCTTTAAAACTCAACATTCAAAAAACTAAGATCATGGCATCTGTTCCCATCACTTCATGGCAAATAGATGGGGAAACAATGGAAACAATGACAGGCTTTCTTTTCTTGGGCTCCAAAATCACTGCAGATGGTGACTGCAACCATTAAATTAAAAGATGCTTGCTCCTTGGAAGAAAAGTTATGACCAGCCTAGATAGCATATTAAAAAGCAGAGACATCACTTTGCCAACAAAGGTCTGTTTAGTCAAAGCTATGGTTTTTCCAGTGGTCATGTATGCATTTGAGAGTTGGACTATATAGAAAGCTGAGTGCCAAAGAATTGATGCTTTTGAACTGAGGTGTTGGATAAGACTCTTGGGAGTCCTTTGGACTGCAAGGAGATCCAACCAGTCCATCCTAAAGGAAATCAGTCCTGAATATTCATTGGAAGGACTGATGCTGAAGCTGAAGCTCCAGTACTTTGGCCACCTGATGGAAGAACTGACTCATTGGCAAAGACCTTGATGCTGGGAGAATTGAAGGCAGGAGGAGAAGGGGACGACAAAGGATGAGATGATTGGATGGCATCACCGACTCAATGGACATGAGTTTGAGCAAGCTCTGGTAAATGATGAAGCACAAGGAAGCCTGGCATGCTGCAGTCCATGGGGTTGCAAAGAGTCAGACACAACTGAGTGACTGAAAACAGCAACAACAGAAGAGCGCTGTCTGCTGGTGGTCCTGTCTTCACTTCATGAAACACCCACCAGGCAACAGTGAATAAAGGAGCCTGAAAGAGCAGCAGAGTATGGGAAAAAACAAGCAGTAGTTCTATCTACATGTTCCCTCATACCATATAAGGCAAGAGTCTTCCCATCCTAGGCCTTAGAAGGGAGGGTGTTTATTTATTTATTTATTTTAATGACTTACAAAGAATTTGCTTTATTGTTAAAAAAAAGTAAAATTCACAAATTGTCTGTATTTAAATTGACAACTTTTTACCATGTACTTTATTTTTTTTTTTCAATTTCTTCATCATGGGAGGGTATTTAATGTGGATGATCCGAATCACTCAGCTTCCTCTGTCCCCTCAATTCTCTCCCCTTTTCCCTCTTAGAGGACACACAGTACAATGCATCCCAGCCCCTTTTTGAGAAATTTCAGTCCTGGACAAAGGAAAAGTAGGTTCCGCTCCTTTCAGTCTGGAGGCAGAGAGCGTCAGCACTTCTCCTGTATCCCCTGCACATCCACTCTGCCCTCATGGACCTTCCCTTCCACACCGGCCGTTCTTTACCTCACACACCTGCAACCTCCCACCTGAGACCCGCTCTGCTGTGGAAGCATGCTGGCCTCCTTGGGGCGGGCCAAAAACGGGGCAGTGGTTGGGAATGAACAGCTCTGGGGATGGCCCTCAGTTGATGATGGGTAGGAGTTAGTGGATAAATGCCCCGGCTGTCTCATTCGTGGTTAGGGGAACTCTGAGATGGGTTCTGTTCAGGCCTGAGCTCAACTGCCCACAGCAGCCCCATTGGCTCATAACTCACCCTTGCTGGCTTCCTCCCCTCACCCTGCCTCTGCCCACGTTCCCTGGAATAGTCAATAACACTATGTCCTCAAACGCTTCTCGCTTCTCGGCGTCTGCTTCCCGGAGAACCCAACTTAAGTTCTTTGTTCCGCTTTATTTATTTTTATTTTATTTTTAATATTTATATTTATTTATTTGGCTGCGTGGGGTCTTAGTTGCCACATGTGGGATTCTTTTTTTTTTTTTTCAGTTGCAGCATTCCCTGACCAGGGATCAAACCCAGACCCCTTGCCTGTACTGGGAATGAGGAGTCTTAGCCACTGGACCACCAGGGAAGTCCCTGTTCTTTTTTAAAAAAAAAACCCAAACATTTCAGGATGTGGTCAAATAATTTCCAGTAATATTCCCCCCTGTGCAGTCTTTGATGAAATTAGGGGCATAGAATGTGGTTTGACAAAAGTGACAACACAAGTGGGCTCCCCAATTTTCTTCACACTCTACTAGCTTTTACTGCTAGTGTGGCATCTCCTGTTCTTTTTTCTTTTTTTTTTTTTAATTGAAAAGCATTTTTAAGACGTCAAATAATATGTGTATACTGTTTCAAGGCAAGTGATACTAAAAGGCCTAACCCCGCTCCCTACTTCCCAGTGCTGCTCCTCAGAGGCCACTATTCTCATCTAATATTTCGAGCTGTTTCCTCTGGAATTACCACCATATTTCTAAGTAAAATACTAATACCGTTAACTACAGATTTCTCAACCTTAGACATTATCCATTTTACTTATTATAGTAGCTGAACATAGAGCCCCCTTCAGTTCTTGATTTCTCCTCTTGTACACTTCCACACTCCACATAATTTTTGGTCAATTCAACATTTAATATTTCCATTTTATGACTGAATGACTATGACTCCCAGTTAAGCCATATGTTGTTGTTGTTTGTTGTTCAGTCACTAAGTCATGTCAGACTCTTTGTAACCCCGTGGACTGCAGCATGCCAGGCTTTCCTGTCCTTCACTATCTCCTAGAGTTTGCTTAGATTTGTGTCCATCGAATCGGTGATGCTATCTAATCATCTCATCCTCTGTCGTCACCTTCTCCTCCTGCCTTCAATCTTTCCCAGCATCAAGGTCTTTTCCAGTGAGTCAGCTCCTCACATCAGATGACCAAAGTTTTGGAGCTTCAGCATCAGTCCTTCTAATGAATATTCATGGTTGATTTCCTTTAGGATGGACTGGTTTGATTTCATCCTTGCAGTCTAAGAGATTCTCAACAGTCTTCTCCAGCACCACAGTTTGAAAGAATCAATTCTTCAGCTTTCAGCCTTCTTTATGGTCCAACTCTCACATTTGTACATGACTACAGGGAAAACTGTGTGTGTGTGTGTGTGTGTGTGTGTGTGTGTGTGCGCGCGCGCGCGCGTGTGCACTTAGTCACTCAAGTCGTGTCCGACTCTTTGTGACCCCATGGACTGTAGCCCACCCAGCTCCTCTGTCCGTGGGGATTCTCTAGGCAAGAATACTGGAGTGAGTTGCCATGCCCTCCTTCAAGGGATTGAATGTTAAGCTTTAAGCCAGCTTTTTCACTCTTCTGATCTTTCACCTTCATCAAGAGACTCTATAGTTTCTCTTCACTTTCTGCCATTAGAGTGGTATCAACTGCTTATCTGAGGTTGTTGTACTATAATTACATTTCCTTTCTTACATTTCCTTTTGTATGTAATGTTTTGGTTTGCCTGGAATTAACTGTTTCATTCTTTGATTTGTTTGGTTTTCTTTCTATTTACTACTAATTCTTCTCTCCTCCTTTCTTAATCCTATTTGTGGTTGAGAATATTTCTTTTATACCAAAGGTAACATTCTATATGGGCTGCCCTGGTTTCTCAGGAGTCTTCCCTGGTGGCTCAGATGGTAAAGAATCAGCCTGCAATGCAGGAGATCAGGGTTTGATCCTTGGGTTGGGAAGATCCCCTGGAGAAGGAAATGGGAAGCCATTCCAGTATTCTTGCCTGGAGAATGCCATGGACAGGGGAGCTTGGCTGGCTATAGTCCTTGGGGTCACAAAGAGTTAGACACAACTGAGGAACTAACACACACACACACAGCCCTCTATATAGATGGGTTTCCCTGCTGGCTCAGCGATAAAGAATCCTTATGCAATGCAAGAGACCCGGGTTCTATCCATGGATTGGGAATATCCCCTGGGGAAGGAAATGGCAACCCACTGCAGTATTCTTGCTTGGGAAATCCCATGGAGAGAGGAGCCTGGTGGGCTACAGTCCATGAAGTCACAAAGGAGTCAGACACGACTTAGGGGCTAAACAACAACAATACATATACAAGTTTCCCTTGCTATCTGAATGTAGACAGTTTCTATGAAATTTTTCATAAAATGAAATGGTGTAAAGTGAAGAAATAATTACCTCTGGACGCATCTTGCTAATGGAATGCACAAGATAAATTGAGATAAAGCACAGATGCCAAAGCTACAGTAGCGTGATGCTGAGATGCTGTGTATAGTTCCAAGGAAAGGAGCCTGGTGGTGCCACTCTTACTGCCTGGGATGCCTGCTGCCTCAGTAATTTTTGTTGTTCAGTCACACAGTTGTGTCCTACTCTTTGCGACCCCATGGACTGCAGCACGCCAGGCCTCCCTGTCCCTCACCATCTCCTGAAGTTTGCCCAAGTTCATGTTCAAGTTCATGTTCATTGCATCGGTAATGAGCTGCAAACGCTGAGTACTATCATATTATTATCATGCCGTTCTTGGTGGCGTGTGGAATTTTAGTTCCCCAAGTAGGGGTTGAACCTGGACCATCGGCAGTTTGAGAGTGCTAACCAGTGGACCACCAGGGAATTCCCTTTCACCTTTTTTTGTTTTTGTTTTGGCTGTGTTGGTTCTTCGTTGCTCTAGTTGCGGGGTTTTCTCTAGTTGCGGTGAGCGGGGGCTACTCTCTACATGTGGTGCGCAGGGTTCTTATTGCGGGCTCTAGGGAGTGCAAACTCAGTAGTTGGGGCACTAGCTGGGGCTTAGTTGCCCTGTGGCATGTGGAATCTTCCTGGACCAGGTGTTGAATCCGAGTCCCCTGCACTGACAGGCAGATTCTTTACCCCCAGAAAGTCCTGCTAGTCGTTTTGATTTTGAATGTGCTTTGTTGTAATCTGCTTCAGTTCTTTGTGGAGTCAGAGGTTGGAGAGAGGAGCAGGAATAAAGGAGGAGAGAGAATGGAGGGCAGATTAGGACCATCTATGAATGACTCCTCCCCACTGGCAGCGCAAAGCTCTGGGTACAGACATCACTTTAAGAACTAACCAGAGACAGGTGTCAAGGCAGCTGCTAATGGTTTTGTTTCCCTACAGAGAAGGGCTGCCTCGCCCACCGCCCCTGCTGGCTCAGGCCAACCTCCCCTTTGGATACCCAGTCCACGGGGTGGAGGTGATGCCCCTGCACACAATTCCCATCCCAGGTAGGTACCTCTCCATTCAGAAGACTGAAACAACTTTCTTCTTATTCCTTCTTAAGCAAAAGGTGGGAGCAGAAGGAAACAGTCATTCATGCTGTGTATCCAGCATAATGCACAAAGCTTTACATGATTTCATTTAATGTACCGGGAATCACCCTTAGTAGCTGTGACCTCCATGGGGATCTGAGATAACATAGAAGATGACAGAAATCTAGGTGCCTTGAGGAATCTTAGGGACGTAATAGACTACTTGGTGTCCTCCAGCATCAAAGCATGAGCCCGTCTTCACGGAGTGCATAGGAAAAGGATGTCTATGCCAGTTAAAACTCCCCTCCGTGAGTGTTTTTTTACACACTCTTCTAGTTAGTTCAGCATCACTTCCCTGTGAGGTAAATATTATTTTGCCAGCTTCACAGATGAGTTTAGTAAGTTATCTAAGAGCTCATAGGGAGGATATGTTTGTATTAGAACTTGAATTAGTCATATTATAAGAACAGAGATAGATGCTAAAGTAAAAAACATTTGGGATAAATTGCTAGTGTTTTTGAATAGTCGTTTAAAAATGATTCGCCATTTTGCATAGTTCTTTTTTTTTTATTGTGGGTAAATACATGTAACATAAAATTTACCATTTTACCCATTTTTAAGTGTCCAGTTCTGTGGCATTAAGTATATTTACATTGTTCTACAACCAGCACCCATCTCTAGAACTTTTCACCTTCCCAACTGAAACTCTGTATCCATTTAACATTAACTCCCTTTTCCCCCTCAGCCCCTGGCAACCACCATTCTATTTTCTGTCTCTCTGAATTTGACTGTTTGGGGAAACTCATATATGGATGATTCATTATTTAATATCTATTGCTTTCTCCCCTTCAGTATCAGAGATATCTGGAAGGGACTGGATTAATTGACATCACTCATCCAGAACTGATGGCGGGCAGCAGAGGCTTTAGAACTACCAGAGTTTGAGGAGGGCCATGGGACACCATCTAATGGAGCCCTGGGAAGGGGGAGTGGTCAGCAAACACCCTGGGCAGGTGACACTTGGGGTGACTCTGGAGGACATGTAGGAGTCGGACAGGAAGGTGAGAGCATCAGGAAGCCTGAGGCGTCCTCTCAAATGGTGTTGATTGTCTTTTCCTTGTGTCCTCCAGGTCTCCAGTTTGAAGGACCAGACGCTCCCATCTATAAGGCAAGCGTCCCCTTCCCAGCTTCCTTTAGCTCTTGGCATCCTGTCCTTGGCTCACTACCTATGCTTTCTTCTCCCAGTGGTGGCTGGTCTCAGATTCTGACAGAAACTCTATCCTGATTAAATATTAGACATGAGTCCATGGTGGGGAGTGGGGGAAGGGTACCTATAGAAGTCATGAATTTTCCAGCCATGGGGTGGCTGAAGTTCCAGGGAAGACTTCCAAAGAAGTGGCTACCAAGGCTTCTGCTGGCTTCAGCTCAAGGGGAAGCTTCTGCCACAGCTGGGCTGTGTTGCCTCTGTTTGGGTCAGCACCAGCAAGGTGAATGCTCTGTGGCCTGTCCTCCTTTCGCTACTTAACATAGCTCCAAATTAAGGTCTCTGCAAGTATGTCTGAGGGGTGGGATGCAAATTGCATCCAGAACCCTAACTGAAAAGGAGTCTGGGAAGTTTAGTTTTAGTTTTTCCAAGACAGAGGCTGGAATGGACAGTGATGGAGCTGTTCTGTTCTCCAGAGGACGCCTCTGCTCACCTTGCTCCCAAGTACCCTCACCTCCCTCCTCCCTCCCCCACCTTTGTCACTTTCTACTGTGTCACCTTCTTCATGGCTCTTATCATACCCGCAGTACTGTATATGTGTCATGATAGGCTTATTGCCACTCTTCCCCACTAGAACGTAAGCTTTTTGAAGGCAGGAAGTCTGTCTACTCTTTTCCCAGGACCTGTAGTTTGGATCTCAGAAAGTATCTGTTGATAGTCTAAAGTATTTTCAGCAGGAATGACATTATCCAGGTTGTTGTTTTTCAGTGGCTCAGTTGTGTCCAGCTCTTTGTGACCCCATGGACTGCAGCATGCCAGGCTTCCCTGTTCTTCACTATCTCCCAGAGTTTGCTCGAACTCATGTCTATTGAGTTGATGATGCAATCCAACCATCTCATCCTCTGTCACCCCCTTCTCTTCCTGCCCTCAATCCTTCCCAGCATCAGGGTCTTTTCCAATGACTCAGCACTTCACATCAGGTGGCCAAAGTATTGGAGTGTCACCTTCAGCATCAGTCCTTCCAGTGAATATTCAGGACTGATTTCCTTTAGGATTGACAGGTTTTATCTCCTTGCAGTCCAAGGGACACTCAAGGGTCTTCTCCAACACCACAGTTCAAAAGCATCAGTTCTTTAGCTTTCACAGTCCAACTCTCACATCCATACATGACTATGGAAAAACCATAGCTTTGAAAATATAGACCTTTGTAGGCAAAGTGATGTCTCTGCCTTTTAATATGCTATCTAGATCCATCATAGCTTTTCTTCCAAGGAGCAGGCATCTTTTAATTTAATGGCTGCAGTCATCATCTGCAGTTATTTTGGAGCACAAGAAAATAAAATCTGTCACTGTTTCCATTATTTCCCCCTCTATTTGCTATGAAGGGATGGGACTGGATGCCATGATCTTCATTTTCTGAATGTTGAGTTTTAAGCCAGCTTTTTCACTCTTCTCTTTCACTTTGATCAAGAGGCTCTTTAATTCCTCCTCGCTTTCTGCCATTAAAGTGGTGTCATCTGCATATCTGAGGCTATTGATATTTCTCCTGGCAATCTTGATTCCAGCTTGAGCTTCATCCAGCCTGGCATTTCACATAATATACTCTGCATATAAGTTATCCAGGTTACTTTCCCTAAAGATAACTGGCTGTTGCAGAAGACAAGAAGGCAAGGGAAGAGAACAGCAGTGGGGATGAAGAGAAGGAAATGAATTTTAGCTACATGTTGAAGGTGGACCCAACAGGACTCACTCCTAGATTGACTGCAGGTGTTGGGGAAACAGCAGGACAGGAGTGACTTCTGTTGGGGACTTGAACAGCTGAGTGGGTAAAGGTGCTACTCACAAGGCAGGGAAAACCATGGATGGGGAGGAAAACAGTTTTATTGAAAACAATCAATAGTTCAAATTTTGAAGATCGTGAAACTTCCTAGCAGAGCAATCAGCCAGGCAGCTGGACCTCAGAAAGATAGGAGCTAAAGATGTGCATCTTCAAAGCATCAGCATATGAATGGTGTTAAAGCCAACGCCTCTAGTGAGAAAGGTTCTGTTCAGTTCAGTTCAGTCGCTCAGTCGTGTCCAACTCTCTGCGACCCCATGGACTGCAGCACGCCAGGCCTCTCTGTCCATCACCAACTCTCAGAGTTTACTCAAACTCATGTCCATTGAGTCGGTGATGCCATCAACCATCTCATCCTCTGTCGTCCCCTTTTCCTCCTGCCCTCAATCTTTTCCAGTATCAGGGTCTTTTCAAATGTCAGCTCTTCGCATTAGGTGGCCAAAGCATTGGAGTTTCAGCTTCAACATCGGTCCTTCTAATGAACACCCAGGACTGATCTCCTTTAGGGTGGACTGGTTGGATCTCCTTGCAGTCCAAGGGACTCTGAGTCTTCTCCAACACCACAGTTCAAAAGCATCAATTCTTTGGTGCTCAGCTTTCTTTATAGTCCAACTCTCACATCCATACATGACTACTGGAAAAGCCATAGCCTTGACTAGACAGACCTTTGTTGGCAAAGTAATGTCTCTGCTTTTTAATATGCTGTCTAGGTAGGTCATAACTTTTCTTCCAAGGAGTAAGCGTCTTTTAATTTCATGGCTGCAGTCACCATCTGCAGTGATTTTGGAGCCCCCCCCCCAAAAAAAAGTCAGCCACTGTTTCCCCATCTATTTGCCATGAAGTGATGGGACCAGATGCCATGATCTTAGTTTTCTGAATGTTGAGCCTTAAGCCAACTTTTTCACTCTCCTCTTTCACCTTCATCAAGAGGCTTTTTAGTTCCTCTTCACTTTCTGCCATAAGAGTGGTGTCATCTGCATATCTGAGGTTATTGGTATTTCTCCTGGCAATCTTGATTGGAGCTTGTGCTTCCTCCAGCCCAGTGTTTCTCATGATGTACTCTGCATATAAGTTAAATAAGCAGGGTGGCAGTATACAGCCTTGATATACTCTTTTTCCTATTTGGAACCAGTCTGTTGTTCCATGTCCAGTTCTAACTGATGCTTCCTGACCTGCATACAGTTTTCTCAAGAGGTGGGTCAGGTGGTCTGGTGTTCCCATCTCTTTCAGAATTTTCCACAGTTTTTTGTGATCCACACAGTTAAAGGCTTTGGCATAGTCAATAAAGCAGTAATAGATGTTTTTTCTGGAACTCTCTTGCTTTTTCGATGATCCAGCGGATGTTGGCAGTTTGATTTCTGGTTCCTCTGCCTTTTCTAAAACCAGCTTGAACATCTGGAAGTTCACAGTTCACGTACTGTTGAAGCCTGGCTTGGAGAATTTTGAGTACTACTTTACTAGTGTGTGAGATGAGTGCAATTGTGCGGTAGTTTGAGCATTCTTCGGCATTGCCTTTCTTAGGGATTGGAATGAAAACTGACCTTTCCCAGTCCTGTGGCCACTGTTGAGTTTTCCAAATTTGCTGGCATATTGAGTGCAGCACTTTCACAGCATCATCTTTTAGGATTTGAAATAGCTCAACTGGAATGAGAAAGGTTAAGAAGGGAAAAGATAAAGAAGGGAAAAGGACTCAGAACCAAGCCCTGAAGAGCTCTCTTTGGAGGTCTGATGGATGAGGAGGAATTAGCAAACGGAATTCAAGGAGCCGCCAGCAGGGGTAGGAAGAAATCTTTAAGGATGGTATCCTGAGGCTTCCCTGGTGACCCAGTGGTTAAGAATCTGCCTTGCAATACTGGGGACACTGGTTTGATCCCTGGTCTGGGAAGATCCCACATGCCTCAGGGCAGCTAAGCCCTGTGCACAACTATTGAGCCTGTGCTCCATAACAAGAGAAGCCACTGCAGTGAAGCGCCCACCCACGGCAACGCAGAGCAGCCCCCACTTGCTGCACCTGGAGAAAGCCCACGCACAGCAACAAAGACCCAGCGCAGGCAAAAATAATTAATTACAATAAAAATAAACTAGTAAAAAAAAATAGCATCCTGCATGGCAAGAGTTAAAGAATGTTTCAGAAGTGTCCCTTGAACACACCAGGTCTTAGGACTAGATTCTTCCTTACTGAAGGTGAGGCAGTAACTCCTGCAGAGACCGACCCTAAATTTCGGGCACAATCTATCCTCTCATTCTTATGTGCTCTGCCCCCTGTTGGCCATCCTGGGTGTGTGCTGTTCTTTGCATTTAGTCTTGCTGTCTCATCCACCCTAGGTCACCCTGAAAGCTTCTCTGGGGACACTGAACACCCTCGCTGACACCCCAGACAATGTGGTGCAGGGCAGAGGCCAGAAGCAGCTGACCATTTTGACCGGTAGCCGGAAGGTTTTGAATTTCATCCTCCAGCACGTGACATATACCAGCACAGAGTACCAGCACCACAGGGTGGATGTGGGTGAGAGCCTCTCCTTGGATGACAAAACGCTTAGGGACCCAGGAAAACACCACCAGCCCTCAAAGTCTTCCTCCTCCCAGAAGGAAGACTTCTATTTCTAACTGGCTCCTATTTCTAACTCTAAACACTGAACTTTCCAATTACTGTGTCCAGTAATATCCCCCCATTGCCACTGACCCCACAGGACGGGCAGAATGCCCGCTCGTGTCTCCATGAAGGGAGCTCATTCGTGCTGCCCACCCAGCTCTGTTCCTCGTTCTCGGCAGCGAGCAGAGCTGGCGATTCCAGCTGCAGCAAGGAGGATGCAGTCTGTGCACCAGTGTCTTGTCCTGGGCACGGACCGGAAAGTGGGGTGTGAGGAAACCTGCAGCTGGGAGGGCAGGAGCTTTGTCTTCCTCCTCCCATCCCAGCCCGAGAATTCCTGGGAGAATAATTGCTGACTCTAAGGGCAGCCCCAGTTTCTTTCTGGATGAATTAAAGGCGCTCTTTCCCATTTTGAGCAGCTCCACAGGATGCATTCCCAGGACACCCACACACACCAAAAAATGAACTGTGGGACAGATTTCCCATGAACACAAACTAGGGAGAGAGTTCCCTCCACCTTCAGGTTTTCAAATGTTTCTTCTCACAGAATGACCCTGAGAGGTCAAATGAGGCAGGTAGGGTTTTCCTGGTTTTGTAGATGGTGAAGGAGATGAATGATTTATGCAAGGTATTTCAGATAATAAATAACAAAGTCAAACTTAACCCACCCCTCTGATTCCAAGCCCACTTCACCCTACAGAGCCTCACGGGGAAGAAATGTGAGTTTCAGAGGCAGTCAGCAGGTTGCCCCAGGGACACACAGTGAGTCAGGAGCTCGAATGCCGTAGACTCTATGCCGTCCTCCATCTCCTTCCACCAATCTTCCATTGCCCCATCTCGTTGGCTTCCTGGGCAGCATGGGGAGTGACCCAGACGCAGTACACAACTCTGACCTTATTTCTCCCTCCAGTGAGTCTGGAGTCCAACTCCTCAGTGGCCAAGTTTCCAGTGACCATCCGCTTTCCTGTTATGCCCAAGTTATATGACCCTGGACCAGGTAAGGCCCTTGTCCCTGGGGCTCCATAGTGGGTCCTATAGACTACTGATGAGATTCAGAAGGGATCCCCTCTGAGACAGAGTAGGAGAGTAATTGTAAAAACAGAGTGGTACTAGAGGAGGAATAGATATATCAATAGCATCAAATTAGAAATCTAGAAATAGACAAGTTGAAATTTTACCATATGATAAAGGTAACTTTTCAAATTAAAGGGGGAAAAGATGGATTATTCAAGAAATCATGTGGGATAACTGTGTAGCTATGTGGAGAATGAGAAGTTGAGTATATCTCACAGCTCACATCAAGATAAATCCCCAATAGAGCAAATCCTAATTTTTTATAAGTATTCAAAAAAGGGTTCCCCTGGTGGCTCAGAATCACCTGCCAAGCGGGAGACCCTGGTTTGATCTCTGGGTTGGGAAGATCCCCTGGAGAAGGAAATGACAACCCACTCTAGTATTCTTGTCTGGGAAATCCCATGGACAGAGGAGCCTGGCAGGCTATAGTTCATGGGGTCCCAAAGAGTCAGACATGAGTTAGCAACTAAACAACAACTAGAAAAAAACAACAACATGGAATTTAAAAATAACTTTGGAACATAAGATTTTTCTAAATGTGACACAAAACCCAAAGGCCATAAAAGACTGGAAACATAAAATACATAACAATTTTTAATTGTTTTTCTTTTTTATGGCCACTGACGTGGCCTGTGGGATTTCAGTTCTCTGATCAGGGATCGAATCTGGTCCCTCAGCAGTGACGCATGAAATCCTAACCACTGGACTGCCAGGGAATTCCCAATTTTTAATAACTTTTTTGGACAGAAATCTACCATATGCAAAGTCAAAGGACAAACTGGGGGAAAAATACTTTCAACACAAAGTCAAAGATCTAATTTTACTTAGGAGCACTTGTGAGGACTTCCTGGTTGTCCAGCGGTTAAGACTCCATGCTCCCAGTGTAGGGGGTACTGGTTTGACCCCTGGTCAGGGAACTAAGGTCCCACATGCTGCACAGTGTGGCCAAATAAATAAATAAATTCTCACTACAGTCCTATAAAGTAGGTTGTTGTTGTTGTTTAGTCGCTGTGTCATGTCCGACTCTTTGTGACCCCACGAACTGCCACATGCCAGGCTTTTCTGTTCTTCACTATCTCCCGGAATTTGCTCACTCATGTTCACTGAGTCAGTGATGTTGTGAATCAATAAGAAAAAAACAAATAAGAGAAAAATAAGCCAGTTCACAAAAAGTTAAATTCAAGAATACTTTCAGTCATTAAAATACATGTTCAGTCTCACACTAAGTGCAAATGAAAACTACATCCATAT
Source organism: Cervus canadensis (assembly GCF_019320065.1). Classification (NCBI taxonomy): domain Eukaryota; kingdom Metazoa; phylum Chordata; class Mammalia; order Artiodactyla; family Cervidae; genus Cervus; species Cervus canadensis. The sequence goes on from NC_057386.1 coordinate 23,478,931, forward strand.
CAAAAAGTATTGGAGGAGGAGTGAGGAAACATTCTTTTAAACTGCCAGTAGGAATGTAAATTGGCACAACCCTTCTGGAGCAACTTAGCAATGTCTGTCAACATTTTAAATGTATACGCACGTTGGGTCAGCGATTCCACTTGTATGAGTTATCCTATAGATGTGTGAAAAGACATCTGTGTGAAAAGACATTTGTTTGAGGGTGTTTATTGCGGCATTGTTTGCAATGACAAAAACCTTAAAAATGGTTGTGTGTGTTAGTCGCTAAGGCATGTCTGACTCTTTGTGACCCTGTGGGATTCTCCAGGCAAGAGTGCTGGAGTGGGTTGCCATTCCCTTCTCCAGGGGATCTTCCCGACCCAGGGATTGAACTTGAGTCTCCCTTATTGCAAGCAGATTCTTTACCATCTGAGTCACCAGGGGTTAAATCAAGTGTGGTCCATGGGTATAATGAAATGCCACGCAGTGACATTCAGAAGGACAGAGGAGGAAAACATGAGCCAGAAGTGTTTTTTATACTGATACAAAATGCTTTCCAAGATGTAAGCAAGGTACAGAAGAGAGTGGAAAGTAAGCTACTATTTCTGTAAAAAGAAAGGGGTAAAGAAGACGTAACTGCTTGATTATAGAAAAATAAACAAGAAGTTAGTAATACCTGGTAAACTCCTGGGGAGGAACCAAAATGTTGGGGACAGAGATGGGAAGAAGTATTTTCATGGTATAACTTTCAGTATATTTGGAATTTTGAGCTAATTGTCATTTTTGACGATATTTCCTATATATTCAAAATGTAACATTTGAAAAAAAAAGTAACGTATTCAGATAGATTCTATTAAAAATATCCTGTTCAATAGGATTCAGTAGCTACGGAGAGGAATTCACAGTATGTGCTTAACATCATCATAACTATCTCAAAAATAAAAGAAATCCGTACAACAGTTCACAAAAAAGCTTTTTTGGCTTCAGATTTGTCTTAAAGGTGAACTATTACCCATAAAATGGAAATCTCCACAGTCCTATCTCCCTCCCTTCTTCCAACAGTCATGGTCTTTCTTTTCCTGGTTTCTGTACATTTTAATATGTAGATTTCTATTCCAACACACAGGTGCACACACAGAGCTTACAGTGTGGTATAATGCATTTTTGAACTTTTCATAAAACTTATCACATTATATGGTATAGAATTCTAGTTTCTGGCCTTTTATCAGTCCATGGCTTGTCTTTTGGTTTTGCTTCTGGGGTCTTTTGTTTTATAAAACTTCATCCTTTAATAAAATTGATTCATTGCTTTTTTCTAGCTTTTGCTTTTTTGCCTTAATTCAAGAAATTCTTCCAACATTGAAGCCATAAAGATATTCTCCTGTATTTTTTTTCAAAAGTCACATATGCTTGTTTCTCACATTTAGATATTTAATCCACCTAGAAGTTATGTTTATGCATGGCATGTGATAGGGACCTAATATTTTACACATGGAGAGCCTATTGTCCCACCACCATGGAACAAGTGGTCCAGCCTTGTCCTCAGCCCCTCACACGCACAGCTTCATGCATGTAGGGGTTTGAACCAGCCTTTGTTGGGTTGCATTGATCTGTGTCCTGGGGCTCATTTTACATTTCCGTATGCTTTATAACAGGTTTTCTATCTAGTGCAGATAAATTCTGTATTGCAGGATGACTGTACTTCATTTAGTGAAATGTTCTTAGCTCTTCTTGGTCATTAACTTTTTCATTAGAGTTTTAGCATCAGCTCATCAAGATCACCCAAAATGCCTTGAGATTTTGATTAGAATTTTCTAAAATTTGTTGATTAATTAGAGATGAATTGACAGTTTTATGAAGTTGAATATTCACAACCATGAATCTGCTATATCTCTCCATGTGATACTCTCCATGTCATAGTCTCTTCATAGGTTCTTCAGTAATTTATTTTGTAGTTTTATTTGTAAAGGAATTGTACATTTTATTGGATTTGGTTTTAGGTAGTTTATATATATTTTTACTTTTATAAATTGGATTTTGTTCTACATTTTAATTGATGTTAGTATATAGAACATTAGTGATTTTTGAATGTTGGACTTAATAGGTATCCTTCTTGCACACATATTAGTGATTTTTTTTTAACATATAGAGTCTCTTAGACAAATAATGATTTTTATTTCTTCCTTTACAATTCTTATCATTTGTTTCTTTTTCTTGTCTTAATGCATTTTGCTAAAATCTTCAGTACAGTGTTGAATAATAGCAGTAGTAGCACACACTTTTGCTTGTTCCTGACTTTAAGAACCTTCTGATGTTATACTACTATTCTTGTTTGCTGGGTAGGAGTGTGGTAGATGTGTCAGGGTAAGAAAGTTTCCTTCTTTCCTTCTGTTTCTAAGAATTTTTCTATTTCTACTTTCTATTTCCTTGCTGAGAGTTTTCATATTTATATGAATAAGTATTGAATTTTATCAAAGAAATTATCTGCACCCACTGAAATAATTTTTCTCCTTTAACTGGGTTCATGAAGTGACTTACATTGATTTTTTGCTGTTGAAATTGTTCTTGCATTTTGGGGATAAACCCATCTTGATTGCAGTGCATTTGATTAAATGCTCAATTATATTTGTTGCTATTTTATATAGGATTCTTAACATCTGTATTCAAAACTGAGACTGTCTTTTTCTGTAATGTCCTTGCTCAGTTTTGTTATCGATATTATACAAGTCTCATAAGACAAGTTAGATACCTTTCCTTTTTTCACTGTTTGCTGAAATGAATTGAATTATAATAAAATAGGAATAATATGTCTCTTGGGGTTTTATTAAAACTTCTCTGTCCTTTTGTCTTTTTTTTTTTTTCTATCCAAGTTTTGGGGAAGGTGGTTGGGGTGTGAATGTGAACGGGAAAGAGTGAGAGAAAGGGAAGAAATTTAAAACTAACATCTCTACCGCTTTAATGGTTATTGATCTATATGTACATGAGTCAATTTTTAAAATGTTTCTATAAAGTTGTCTTAAAGTTAATATAAATTGTCTATTTTTTTTGCCATAGAGTTGTTCATAGAATTCTCTTATGCTTGTTGAAAATTTTCTTAATATCTTAAGTCATGTCTCCCTTTTGATTCTTTGTATATATCTTAAATGATTTTAAGTTGGTTTCATATCTAAATATTCTCATTTCTTTTATGCCTGTTTTGTTTCATGTTTTCTTTTTCATATATGTGATTCTATGATTTATCACCTTAAAGGTTTTAAACATTCTCACTTTGAGTCCCTTTCAGATTCGTCTATTGTTTGTCTATCTAGAGTGGATACTTCTAGCACAGGATAGATTTGCTGGCTTTGAATGTCTTGGGATTTTTGCTGGTGGCTCATCTTGAATATGAGACTTTACAAGCTTGTTTTGTTTTCTCCTCTCTCCCTCTTTCTCTCTCCTGATTCCTTCCCATCTCACAGCTTTATAGTTGCCCCAGATTCTCAGTCTATCATCATATACTACAGTCTTGGGGTCCCTGTCCCCTAGTGATATGGGCATCACCGAAGAGCCAGTTGCTGGGCCTCAGGGTGGCTTGGCACAGGACACGGCTGGGTGAGATGCTGCCATCGCTGAACCCAGAGGTGTGTCTGGGGATGATGGCTCTTTGAGGTTCCTTGCCCAGTGGGTAGTATGTCGTGAGAGCTGGAGGGAGTGCAGCCTGGCTCCAGTCCATGGTTTCTAGCAAAAAACCTGGTTGTGGACCCACATACTTCATGAGACACTTTTTTATTCCATTAACACTCAAACTCTGCCTCCCAGCCTCTGCTGTTCTGACCCCAGATTGCAGCAGACCCAGCTCCAGCTCTGCTCACTGCTTTTGACTCCTGTTCCTTGGAAGAAATGTCATCTGTTTTTGAACATGGCTCTGTCTTTGCATATTTCTTTATCATTGCTCTGTGTTTAGAACAATAAACAATCTCAAAAACAAAAACAAACAAAAAAAAAACAATCTCAAAGCAGGATGCTATACTGCCCACCTGGCCGGGAGTCTCCCACCTTGACTACCTCTGTGGTAACTCAGGCTCCTGATCCTCTCTTTACTGTAATGAAAGAACCAAATTTGTCACGTGGCCTGAGAAGAGAAAAGGTAGGAGAGCTTTCATGTGACACGCTCTCGAACATGATTTACGTGACTCTTTCTGTTACTGAGCCCTTTCCCGATTCTTGGACCATACCATACCATAGAAATGAATATCACTTCCATAAGACTCTTCAGCATGCAAAGCCTTTTATTCACAGAGATAGTTTGTACATAGGAGAGAAGGCAGGGAAAATGCCAGCTCACCAGGTAAAATGGGGTGAGTTGCTTTTATAGCAAAAAGGATGGTTTGTCTCATGATCACTGATAATTTCCAGAAATCATCAAATTTCTTGGATCAGCTGCAGGTGGCTGCATGATGGCTGTCAGGAAAAGAGAGTGTTTCTGTGCGGGGGAAGAAATGCATGAGAATTTTCTGCAAGAAAGCCCAAGAACAGATATGGTTAAAATTTACAGTTGAGCTTCTTATCTTGTAGCAACTAGGTATACTCAATAGTGGACCAGAGGTAACATTAATCTTTTATTTCTGTGATCCTGGTTTCTCCCCCCCAGGACTTGGACCCCAAGGGCCTTTGTTCTTTAGTTTGCAAGGCTTGTTCTGCCCAAGGCCAGTCTTTTTCTGAAGTGACTGTACTGTTGTCTTCCTGTCTTATTTCCACTCACTCCCAAAGACTCAAGAGGAGCTGGGTAATGGTGCAACATGTATTAAAAAAAGGAGATCTGGAATGACCTCTGACTTCTGTCATTCTGAGAAAGTGGCTCTGCAGTGGGGTTCTGTTGCACTCACGCACAAACAGTTGGTGGGGTGTGACTTTCAGCATGTGTTAATTCCAGTTGATCCCACCCCACCAGACGACCCACCTGCCTATCAGCTGGTATGGCTCCACTCTGTGGCTAGATCTCCTAAACACACCAGCAGCTATGGTTGTTTGACCCAAGGGTCTTTTCCATAGAAAGCCTGTCCTTTCTTCAACTGTTTCTATAAATCACACAACCTGGTCTACCCCCTTCCGATCTCCAAGTGGACCTGTTTCCACTTACACCTTCCAGAGGATAAAGATCAGGCAAGTTTCTCTATAGGAGTGCAGCTGATGACAGGGCAGGTCTCAAGTTCTTTAGAGCTTTTCTCCTCTTCCTGGGCCCTGTGACACTACATAGAAAATCCCTTGATGGGCAAGGCTCTATGCATCTCAACTCCTAGCATGAAAGCAGGATACAAGCCCAGTACAGACAGGCAAGCATAAAATGAAACATCCAGGTAAATAGTAGGAAATAGCAGAATGGAACCAACAGAACCAGGAAAGAGACTTTAGATTAGAACACAGACAAAATTTAAACAAATCATTATGGTTGTTTTTCAGTCGCTAAGTCATGTTTGACACTTTGCAGCCCCATGAACTGCAACATGCCAGGCTTCCCCATCCTTTACCATTTCCTGGAGCTTGCTCAAATTCACGTCCATTGAGTCAGTGATGCTACCCAACTATCTCATCCCGTCACCCCCTTCTCCTCCTGCCTTCACTCTTTCCCAGCATCAGGGTCTTTTCCAATGACTTGGCTCTTAGCATCACATTGCCAAAGTATTGGAGCTTCAGCATCAGTCCTTCCAATGAATATTCAGGGTTGATTTCTTTTAGGATTGATTGGTTTGATCTCCTTATAGTCCAAGGGAGGACTCTTCAAGAGTCTTCTCCAACACCACAATTTGAAAGCATCAATTCTTCGGTGCTCAACCTTCTTTATGGTCCAACTCTCACATCTGTACATGACTACTGGAAAAACCACAGCTGTGACTATACAGATCTTTGTTGGCAAAGTGAAGTCTCTGCTTTTTAATACACTGTCTATGTTTGTCATAGCTTTTCTTCCAAGGAGCAAGTGTCTTTTAATTTCATGCAGTCACTGTCTGCTGTGATTTTGGAGCCCAAGTCTATTGACACTTTCCCCCCATCTATTTGCCATGAAGTAATGGAACCAGATGCCATGAAAAACAAATAGGGTATGTTTAAATATATTTTTCTAATCCAACTAATGAACCCTTATTAAGCACTGACTGTATACAAGAGGCCTGAGGTCCACAAACACTTGAGAGATCGTGATATAGAGAAACCCTCAGAACAACACAAGTCAAGACAGTGAGGCTTCCCAAAGACAGAACTCTGATGTCTACCCTTTCTTGCTCAGAGAGGAAGCTCAGAAACCTGGTATCCATTGCCACCAAAACTTTCCTCCGTCCCCACAAGCTCATGACCATGCTCCAGAGCATTCGTGAGTATTACCCAGACTTGACCGTGATTGTGGCTGATGACAGCAAGGAGCCCCTGAAAATTAATGACAGCCATGTGGAGTATTACACTATGCCCTACGGCAAGGTATGTTCCTCCCGGGTGGGGAGACACCTGAATCCTGGGACAAGAGGGCCTCAGTCAGAGTCAGGTCCTTACCCAGGAGGGGCCAGCTTCAGTAGACTTCGAAAGGCAGCAAGATCCTGGCATGGGAGGGTGTGGGATTCTCCTCTGAGTCCTTTTACTGACTTCAAAGTCACAGAGAAATCAGGTCACTTTCCCTTTTCTGCATTAACAGGGTGGTTAATCCACCTTTTCTCATGCATGGTTTAGAAATTGATTGTGATCCTTCTAAGTGACTTGCAGCGTCTGACAGTCTAGTTTCCTGGCTTGCAGGTCCAAGAGCAGAGAAACTGCTCATCCCTATCATTTCACCCTCCCTGATGCATCTCCTCCACTCACTTTCCTTCAATCAAAGGAGGAGGTGGACATGATGCACACCAGAGTGCCCCTCCCCCCCGCAACAGCTTCCAGGCTACATGAGGGGAAAGGGCTTAAGAGCCCAGAGACTCTGTCCCGTGAAAAGAGACTCCCATCAGTCCATATTGGCCACAGGGCCAAGGAAGGACTCTCCCCTTTCTTGGTCTCAGTGTTTGACCCAGAGAGCCCCTGTCCTTCCCCCAGTATCTCTGAGGCATGGACTCCCTTTAACCTAGAGGTTCCCGACCACTGTTTGGGGTGCAGTGCAGCGTGGCTCTTGGGAACTGAGAAAGCTGCCAGGTGACACTGATAGGTGGCAGGGCAGAGGCCACCACCATCTAACCTCACTCTGCTCACAGGGCTGGTTTGCTGGTAGGAACCTGGCCATATCTCAGGTCACCACCAAATACGTTCTCTGGGTGGACGACGACTTTCTCTTCAGTGACAAGACCAAGATTGAGGTGCTGGTGGATGTCCTGGAGAAGACCGAACTGGATGTGGTAAGGGAGAGCTGCTGGTTCTACCTCCTCTGTGTGACAAGCCAGAGGGGAAGGAGGGAGAAGGGCAGAGAGGGAAGTGTTCAGGGGAGGAGGAGAGGGAGAGAGGTGGGGGGAGCCAGTGCAGGAGGAGATGAGGGGCTGAGACCTGCACGTGGGAGTCAGATGTGCGAGTTCTGCTTCTGCCTCCATTCTTAATTTTCTTTGAGCGAATATTACACCAACCCCCATCCCCCAAACGCACCATTGTTCTGTCTTTGAAATGTCGTGTTTATGCATCACTTCTAACTTCCTCCCTGCAGTGGTGGGAGAAGGCAGGCAGGGCTCTGGTTCTGTCACACACCCTTATACACAGCAAATGGCACAAAGCTGCGAAAGCACGCGTAGCCTTAATGAGATTAAAAAAGATAACAAAAACATCAAAAACCCATTCACATACAGGAAAGAGAAGAAAAATGTGACAATAATTAATAATACTGTATTATATCTTGAAATTTGCCGAGATGACTATACTGTATAGAGATGATGGATCTGTTAATTAGTTTGAGTGTGGTGATCTTTTCGCAATGTACACATCTATCAAAACATGTATAACCTCAAAATATGCAATTTTAATATGTCAAAGAAAAAGCTGTTAAAAAGAAAGAAAATGGATAAGAAGTAGCACAGTGACCGTGGTTATCTCTTACTCCAAGCGGACAGTCCCCAAAGTGTCTGGCTTGACTAAGATGTCTCTAGAGACCCAATCACAGTGGCGTAAATGACATAGAAGGTACAGTTCCTGCCCTTGTAATGAGAGCTGGTGCTGGACTCTCCTTCCAGAGGCATTCTGGACCAGCTCCATTCCCCGTTGTTCGTCCATTTTTGTTGTCCTCGGCTGTATGGTCAGAAGAAATGGGGAAAGAGGGGAATTGAAAGACAAGCAGTTTTCTTTTAAGAGTGTGATATTTATAAAAGTAGCAAGCATCTGTTTTAAACTACATCCTTTCAGCCAGGACTTAGACACATGGTCAAAACTTGCAAGGGAAGCGGGAAATTTTCAACTTTGGTGGGATAGTAGCTAGACCTTAATTTCGTTCATCAAAACTCAGTCCATTTACTAAGAGGAGGAGAGAAAGAATAGGGGACAGCAGACAGCACACTGCTGTGTCCCTCTGGGTGGTTATGATGGTTCAGGAACAGAAATACTTGCCTGTCCTGTTTTGCTTAGGCTCCAATATAGAGATGTACTCATCTCCCATGAGTGCAGGGGCAGGCATCGCAGAGAGGTGAGCCAAGAACAGAGAATGGGAGGAAGGAGCCTGAGACAGATGGCTGGCTGCAGGGAGTCCACATAGGGACCCTTGGATATGCAGGCTGCCTCTCGCCTGCACCCAAACACTGCTTCTCCTACCAGAAGGGAGTGAGCCACCTGTAAAGAGTGAGCTTGCAGGAGGGTAAGCACAGCAGAGTTGTCTGCCCTTTGGACTTGGTGTAGGCCTAGTGTGAAGGGTAGATAGAGAAAGGGTGTGATTCTTGTCATAACAGGTTCAATCCAGTGAGGTTTCCTGGCAGGGGCTACGTGGATATCGTCTGTTCTCTAACGCAGATTTCTCTGCCCACTGGCTAGGTAGGTGGCAGTGTGCTTGGAAATATGTTCCAGTTTAAGCTGTTCCTGGAGCACAGTAAGAACGGGGACTGTCTCCATCGGCGGACAGGATTTTTCCGGCCCCTGGACGGCTTCCCCAACTGCGTGGTGACCAGCGGCGTTGTTAACTTCTTCCTGGCCCACACAGAGCGGCTCCAAAGAGTTGGCTTTGACCCCCGCCTGCAGCGAGTGGCTCACTCAGGTGGGAAGGCTGGGGGGGAGAGGAGGGAGCTGGGCTGTGGACTGACCTCAGAAGTCTGCTCTCCCCCAGGGAGGGAGGGAGGGCCGTGTGCCACAGATTCAGGCAGCTTGCCCATTCTCCGCAAACTGGGGAGCCCACAGTTTCCCCTGCCTCCCTCCACTCTCTCTGCCTTCTTGCCTCCCACAGGCTATTCCTCCTTCTCTGAGATACCCTTCCCCTTCCTCTCCCTACAGCTCTGGCCCCTACCTGCTGCTGCACCTCCATCTCCAGACTTCCTTTCCTCTGTAACTGCAGCTGGTGAACTTCCTGTCTTAAATTGCCCTCAGTCCTGGAGTCCCCAGTTCCATCCAGTTGGAGCTAATCTGTGTCTCTCTATCCGTATCACTGTCTGTCCTTCTAATTCATTAGCCTGGGCAGGTGGTTCCACATGGGTGGAACCACCCCAAGGGTGTAAACCGTGTCCCCTCCCCCGACTCTCCTTCCGGACCTGCAATAGGGCCCTGGGTCTGTGGCTTGAAGGTCACATTTCCTTCTCTTGCTTCCCCTCTCTTGGCAGAGTTCTTTATTGATGGGCTCGGGAGCCTGCTCGTGGGGTCCTGCTCAGATGTGATTATAGGTCACCAGCCCCATTCTCCAGCGGAGGACCCAGACCTGGCAGCTCTGGAGAAGACCTACAACATATACCGGACCAACACCAATAATGAGATCCAGTTCAAGCTAGCTCTCCACTACTTCAAGAACCGTCTCCAATGTGCCACATAAAGATGCCTGGGCATTGGCAAAGTGCTGTGTCAACCAGTTGCAAGTATCTAAAACAGGAACTGGAGAATGAGCTACGAAAAATGTGAACTCCTGATAAGATGAATAGGGCAGATGGGTCTGGCTCAGTTGCTGTAGGTCATTAGAAATGGACCAATCACAGATTAGGGTAATGGAGATTGTATTAATAATTATTATTATTGATCACCATTTGTGAATCACTTGTACACACCTGATGCGAAGACCTGACTCATTTGAAAAGACCCTAATGTTGGGAAAGATTGAAGGCAGGAGGAGAAGGGGACAACAGAGGATGAGATGGTTAGATGGCATCACCGACTCAATGGACATGAGTTTGGGTAAACTCCGGGAGTTGGTGATGGACAGGGAGGCCTGGCGTGCTGCGGTTCATGGGGTCACAAAGAGTCGGACATGACTGAGTGACTGACCTGAACTGAACTGAACTGTGCATATAGTGGTGGTGGTGGTGGTTTAGGCACCAAGTCGTGTCCAACTCTTGTCTCACATCATCTCATGCAAAAGAGCACATGATGGGCTGGTATCCTTGATCAAAAGGATTGGTATCCTTCTGGGTCCTTGAGGGTTATTTGGTGGGTATTACATCACAGATCATCTCCAGCATCAACTATCATCCACAAATTTTTATTTGGTCCTACTTTGTGGACTCAAATAATGTGAATAACCCAGAGTACTTAACCTTGAGGAAGTGGCAGCCTGGTTCAGTTCATTCCATTAGTAGCATTCAGCAGCCAGGCTCAGAGGATCAGAGGAGAGAGAGCTCACAAGGGCAGGTGAGGAGGGCTCTGTGGAGTCAGCTTACCTGGAGTCCAGCACATGGATGGGATGCAGGAAGGTGGAGGGTAGAAATCACTGGGGTAGTCCACTCACTGCTGGAATAAAGCTTTTCCTGGCATCAGATGCGTACCATAAAGACACACTCCAGAATGCCTGGGATTGAACTTGGAACTTGTGCTGAGTTACTTTGTAAGCGCAGTGGCCAAGCCACTAAATTCCAGGGCCTTAAGATCAGTTGCTTACTACTCAAGATTGATGTCATCTGCAGAATGGAGCCATCATGACGACACGGGTTTTCTCTGTTATCTTGGGAGTCAGTGGATTCTCCCACTGCTGCACTGCTTTTTTCTACTCTTTCCTACTGAAGACAGCCACGGTAGCTCAAAATCTCTGAAAAATGTGTGAGATGTTAATTCATGAAAAATGTTTTGGTATTATTAAATTATTAAAAATAATTTTTAAAAATACTGCATGCTCTATCTCTTTGACAGCCACAATTCCTATTAGTATATTCAAGGCTCTGAGAAGTCCTGCTGTGAAGAAATTGATTCAGCATTTCTCAGATACGGATACAGACTGGCCATCAATTTTTTGTTCTCCCAAACACAAATAAAGCACATACCTCATTCCATTGTATATGTCATAATGATTCTGTTGCAAAAGTTTTATAACTTTTAACTAATGTGCATAACCATTTAGTACAGTAGTATATGTATTTTATGTATAATACCATAGCTATAAAGGGAGACGATGTTGGCTTGCTCCATTCAGTACTGTCCTTAGACCCAGGCAAGATGAGACCCTACCTGTGCTTTAGAGAACTCTGCATATCACAGACACGTGTATTTATTTTAAAAACCAAACAGACTCACAGAAGAAGAGATCAGATTTGTGGTTACCAGAGGCAGGTGGTGGAGGAAGGGAAGATTGGATGAAGGTGGTCAGAAGATATAGACTTCCAGTTATAAGATAAATAAGTACGAGGGCTGTAGTGTACAGCATGATAAATATAAGTAATGCTACTGTGTGTTACCTATGAAAATGGTTAAGAGAGTAAATCCTAAGAGTTCTCATCACAAGAAAAAAATATTATTTTTCTATTTAATTTTGTATCTATATGAGATGGTAGATATTCACTAAACTTAAGGTGATAATCATTTTATGATATCTGGAAGTCCAATCATTATGCTCTACATTTTAAACTTTAACAGTTGTAGTTGATGTTTTTGTTCAGTCACTCAGTTGTTTGACTTCTTGCCACCCCATAAATTGCAGCACGCCAGTCCTTTACCATCTCCCTGAGTTTGCACAAATTCATGTCCATGACGCCATCCAACAATCTCATCCTCTATTGTCCCCTTCTCCTCCTGCCTACAATCTTTTCCAGAATCAGGGTCTTTTCCAATGACTTTGGCTCTTTACATCAGGTGGCCAAAGTATTGGAGCTTCAGCTTCAGCATCAGTCCTTCAGTGAATTTTCAAGGTTGATTTCCTTTAGGATTGATTGGTTTGGTCTCCTTGCAGTCCAAGGGACTCTCAAGAGTCTTTTCCAGCACCACAATTCAAAAGCATTAATTCTTCAGCACTCAGCCTTCTTTATGGTCCAACTCTCACATCCATACATGACTAGAGGAAAAACCGTAGCTTTGACTATGGGGATCTTTGTCAGCAAAGTAATGTCTCTGCTTTTTTTTTTTTTTTTAATATTTATTTATTTATTTGGTTGTGCCAGGGTTTAGTTGGGGCATGCAGGATCTTTAGTTAAGACACAAGAACTCTTAGTTGTGGCATGTGGGGTCTAGTTCCCTAACCAGGGATCAAACCCCGGTCCCCTGCATTGGGAGCGTGGTCTTAGCCATTGGACCACCAGGAAGTCCCCAAAGTAATGTCTCTGCTTTTTAATATGCCTGTCTATGTTTGTCATAGCTTTTCTTCCAAGGAGCAAGTGTCTAATTTCATGGCTACAGTCACCGTCCGCACTGATTTTGGAGCCCAAGAAAATAAAGTCTGTCACTGTTTCCATTGTTTCCCCGTCTGTTTGCCATGAAGTGATGGGACCAGATGCCATGACCTTAGTTTTTAGAATGTTGAGTTTTAAGCCAGCTTTTTCACTCTCCTCTTTCACCTTCATCAAGAGGCTCTTTAGTTCCTCTTTACTTTCTGCCATAAGGGTAGTGTCACCTGCTTATCTGAGGTTATTGATATTTCTCTCAGCAATCTGGATTTCAGCTTGTGCTTCATCCAGCCCAGCATTTTGCATGATGTACTCTGCATGTAAGTTAAGTAAGCAGGGTGACAATGTACAGCCTTCACAGACTCCTTTCCCAATTTGGAACCAGTACGTTGTTCCATGTCCAATTCTAACTGTTGCTTCTTGTCCTGCCTACAGGTCTCTCAGGAGGCAGGTAAGGTGGTCTGGTATTTCCATCTCTATAAGAATCTTCCACAGTTAGCTGTGATCCACACAAAGGCTTTAGTGTAGTCAGTGAAACAGAAGTAGATGTTTTACTGGCGTTCTCTTACTTTTTCTGTGATTCAACGGATTTTGGTAATTTGATCTCTAGTTCCTTTGACTTTTCTAAATCCAGCTTGTGCATCTGGAAGTTCTGGGTTCAGACTGCTGAAGCCTAGCTTGAAGGATTTTGAGCAATACCTTATTAACATGTGAAATGAGTGCAATTGTGCAGTAGTTTGAACATTTTTTGGCATTGTCCTTCTTGGGGATTGGAATGAAAACTGACCTTTTCCAGTCCCGTAGCCACTGCTGAGTTTTCCAAATTTGCTGGCATGTTGAGTGCAGCACTTTAACAGCATCATCTTTTAGGATTTGAGATAGCTCAGGTAGAATTCCATCACCTCCGCTAGCTTTGATCATAGTGATGCTTCCTAAGGCCCACTTGACTTCATACTTTAGGATGTCTGTTTCTAGGTGCATGATCATACCATTGTGGTTATCCGGGTCATTAAGAGATCTTAATGAACTTGTATAGTTCCTCTGTGTATTCTTGCCACCTCTTTTTATTATCTTCTGGTTCTGTTAGGTCCATATCGTTTCTCTCCTTTATTGTGCCCATCTTTGCATGAAATGTTCTCTTGGTATCTCTAATTTTCTTGAAGAGATCTCTAGTCTTTCCCATTCTATTGTTTTCCTCTATTTATTTGCGTTGTTCACTGAGGAAGGCTTTCTTATCTCTCTTTGCTATTCTTTGGAACTCTGCATTCAAATGGGTATATCTTTCCTTTTCTCCTTTGCCTTTCCGCCTCTCTTCTTTTCACAGCTATTTGTAAGTCCTCCTCAGACAACCATTTTGCCTTTTTGCGTTTCTTTTTCTTGGGGATGGTCTTGATCACTGCCTCCTATACAATGTCATGAACCTCCATCCATAGTTCTTCATGCACTCTATCAGATCTAATCCCTTGAATCTATTTGTCACTTCCACTGTATAATTGTAGGGGATTTGATTTAGGTCATACCTGAATGACCTAGTGGTTTTCCCTGATTTCTTCAATTTATACAGTGCTGTTCGTCAATTATATCTCAATAAAACTGAAGGAAAAGAACAAACACATGTGTTTACTTATGCTGGGCATCTCTGTCACTCAGGATCTAGTGCTCAGCACCAGGACAGCATAATCTGTTTCCCTAAATATCTGCTCTGAGACTAGACACTGTCCAGGCCCCAGAAAAATGCTTCTCTATTCCTCTTGCCCTGTGTTCTCAAAACAAAAGACGGTTGCATCCAAATGCACTGAAAGTCTGAGGACAGTGCTTTGAAATGTAGGTAAGATTTGAGCAGCAAAGTGCTTAGGTAAAAGAAAAAGACATTTTTACATTTGTCAAATTCTTCCTCTCAAATAACAATAGTCTTGCTCACTACCTAGTGTGTATTTTCTTGCCTTTTAATGCATGGTTACAAAAGTGCTAGAAAATTAGTATGCTATTCACAATTGCATGTGTGACTTAAGAACATTTAAAAATAGTAAGCAATTTTTATTCTTTAATTTTTATACATGTGGTTCTATGCTTAAGTTTTCAAAACTTAAATCTAACTATAAAAACAACAGCTTTACAATATTTTGGATTTTGCCTTTTAAAGATAAATTTGTCACGGTAAGAGGATAGTGAAAGTCATTATTCAGTCATGTCCGACTCTTTGCAAGCCCATGAACTATATAGTCCATGAAATTCTCCAGGTCAGAATACTGGAGTTATGCTTTTCCCTTCTCTAGGAGATCTTCCCAACCCAGGGATCAAACCCAGGTCTCCCACATTGCAGGCAGATTCTTTACCAGCTGAACCACAAGGGAAGATAAGAATACTTAGTGGGTAGCCTATCCCTTCTCCAGCAGATCTTCTCAACCCAGGAATTGAGCCAGGGTCTCCTGCATTGCAGGCAGATTCTTTACCAACTGACCTATCTGGGAAAATTTTACTTTAACAGTTTGCTAGCTTTAGTTATTATAGCTTTTACATGTATTAAAAATAATTAAAATATACTTTAAATATTGAGACATTTAATTTGTCCCAGGCCTGGTTCCCCACTCCTCCCCAAAAAACTCTGTCTTCCTCATGAATTGCTTGCAGCATGGCATGTGGGGCCTTAGTTCCCTGATCAGGGATCAAAACTTTGTCCCCTGCAGTGGAAGCATGGAGTCTTAACCAATGGACCACCAGGTAGGTCTCTTGCATTCTTGATACACGGAGATAGAGGTCATGGCAACTGTAGCATCTTTGAACATCCTCCAGCAGGGACTGCTGTGATGTGCTGCAGTTACCATCAGTAGGCTCCAGGAAAATCTTCCTTGTTCCCAAGATCTGGAACCTTCTACTCCAGCCAAGACTCCAAGAAGAGTTCTTAAAATGGAGGATGTTTGCTTAAACCATGAGCCAGTTCTCCAAGAAAATTTCTCTAGGAATAGATCAAATTCCCAGAGAGTGTGTGTGATTCCACATCCTGGTCTTACTATATTGGATCAAGAGAAGCTGAACCACTAACCAAGCCGATTGTTTCTCTTGGAATGTGAATTGAATCTGAAAACATCAAGTGGGTGACTGCACAGCGGAGTGCTCCCATATGCTATTTGGACTGGGGAGCAGAAAAGTTTGCTAGACTGCAGTGAGAAAAGGAATTCAACATAAGCACAAAGAGAAGCTGAAATGAGAGACTTCTGGCAGCCTTCTGGTTCTTGCCTGAGGTCTGGCTATGGTCCTGCCCCGGGGTTTTGTGAAACACTATATCCTTATAATTCTTCTTTTTTCTTAATTTGAGTTGCTTCCTGTAACTTACAAGCAAAGTGTCCTAAATAATACAACTATTCTGTGTATCAGTGTGTTTTCAAAACAGGCATAAATAAAATGTTTTCTCTTTGGGTAGTTTGGAAGCCAAAATCAGGTCGTAAAGAATAACCCCTGCATGGGCCTCCCTCCAGTCTTGAATTTCAGACACAGTCTGATCCAAGAGCAGCCTGGATCAAACCAATAACAAAGGTATCCTTCCAGGACAGTGAAGGGTCTCTGCTACTTCCTGCTAGACAACAAATTCCTGGACTGATGGACATGCCTGCGTGCTAAGTTGCTTCAGTCGTATCTGACGCTTTGCGACCCTGTGGACTGTAGCGCCTCTGTCCATTCTCTGTCAAGAATACTAGAGTGGGTTGCCATGTCCTCCTCCAGGAGATCTTCCTGACCCAGAGACTGAACCTGTGTCTCAGGTCTCCTGGATTGGCAGAGGTGGGTTCTCCCATCCAAGTACTAACCAGGCCTGACCCTGCTTAGCTTCCGAGATCAGACGAGATGGGACGCGTTCAGGGTGGTATGGCCGTAGACCAGAGGTGGGTTCTTTACCACTAGCGCCACCTGCAAAGCCTGAGACAAATTGGTGCAAATAATTGTGTGGGCCTCCAGAGGCAGCTGAGGTCCTGTCCGTTTCCCCTCTACTAAGTCCCACTCCCCAGCTCTGGAAAGGAAAATTTCTATGAGTTTCAGAAAGCAATCCTGTTGGCTACTGGGCTAGTGGTCTTTTTCTTGAATACATGAGGTGTGTCCATTTCATGTGACTGAAGTAGAAGGATGGGGGTTTGCCTCTTTTGGATACTCTCCCTGACTCAGGAAGTTATCTCCCCAACTGTTTTTTGATTATCAATTGACCAACAATATGTACAAGCCACTATAAAGGGGATCTATAAGAATGCATTTGTCTGCATGTACCAGAAGCTTGACCCAAACTGTCTTAAACTGTCTCATATATAGTTTGAAGCCCAGAGGTGGAGCAGACCACAGGTTTCCTGTCATTGACAGGAATAGGCATTAGGGATTCCAAGCCCTGGCAGTGGAGGGGGCACCTTGCTTAGCCCATCTAGCACTGCCCAGAACAATCCAGGTTCTTCTAAGAGGAGTCACCTTGTCCGTTACATTCCTGTTCCCCATCTGAGTGAGCATTGGGCAGGGTGACCTTTCTGAGGCCTCCACAGCCATAACTGCCTACTTCCTGCTCATGCTGTTCACAAGTCCGGGATTGGCTGCAGGAGTTAAAACACATTAGCTGTTATCAGCCAGGTTTTTTGTTTTTTGTTTTTATCAGTCAGATTTTTAAGGAAACGATTGCCAATGAGATCTCATTGGAAATTCCTTTCTTTTATTTCAGTCCAGACATCTTGTCTAGACAGTCTTGGAAACTAGGAAATCCATTCTGGTAACCACAGGTCTCCACACCTGGCCTTTGCCGTGATACTATCATCTAAGTTACAGTCATCTAAGGTACAGAGAGACCATTGATAATCTCTTCACCCCCAGGTTTTTCCTCTTCATGGGTAGAAAATGTTTAAAGCACTGCAGTGTAATAGGCTAGGCTTTTGCTCCAGTGGGTCTCCTGCTAAGTCTTCTGTCTCTGCTGGTGCTTTCTCCCAGGGGGTAGATTTCAGCTTTTCTAGTCCTAAAGGCTCCACATTACAGGACATCCAGTAAACCTGGATTGCAAGCCACTCTTAGCAAAGCCATAGTATACCTGCTTTAAAACAGGCTGCCTCAGCCTAAAACTCTGTATCATAGGACCATCATGAAAATGGCATGAAATCACCAACACGTGCCAACATCCTGTTTTTTTTCCTACCATTTGCCATTATTAATATTGATGTTGATATTGATATTGATATCCTACAGTCTTGCTAGGCCCATAGTCTGTGTTCCAGACCCCAGCAACAGTTTCAGGATCAGCTTCCAAGGAAGTCACTGCTGTCTACCCCAGTTTTTCTGCTCAAACCTACACCTAATGACCTTCACAGTGTTTTTGTCTATATACAGCTCTTTTTCTTAATCCTTTGTCTGGATGCTTCAACCACCTTTCTGGCCTTCAGCCTCCCTGTTCCAGCTTCAGACGAGTCTGCTATATAAAACCTATATCCCTGAAACCTCTTTAAATTTTACCAAGGTATTATCAGTTTTCATTATGTAATTGAGTAGTCTGTATAACTGCACAAGCCCCTCTATCCCATGTGCTTGGAAATATCCCTGATCTCTGCATGTAAGAACACAGGTATTAATAAAAAGAATAATTTCGACTTGATTGAAACTAAAACCTCTGCTATACAAAAGACACTATTTTTCCTTGGTTGTGTGGCTTGTGGGATCTTAGTTCCTCGACCAGGGATCAAACCCAGGCATTCAGCAGTGAAAAGGTAGAGTCTTAACCACTGGACCACCAGAGAATTCTCAAAAAGACACTATTAAGAAAGTAGAAAGACAAGCCATAGACTGGAAGAAAATATCTTCAGTATTTGACAAAGGATCCAGATACATTAGGTTCAAACTGGAAACAACCCAAATGTCCATCAACTGAAAAATGAATGAACTGGTATATTCATAGAATGGAATACTCAGCACTGAAAATCATACTGCTAGTATATAAAATGACATGGATGAATCTTGAAAAAATGTTTAGCAAAAGAAGTGAAGTGAAGTGGTAGTTACACAGTCGTGTCTAACTCTTTGTGACTCCATGGACTGTAGCCTGCCAGGCTCCTCTATCCATGGGATTCTCCAGGCAAGAATACTGGAGTGGGTTGCCATTTCCTTCTCCAGGGTCTTCCCAACCCAGGGATTGAACCCCGGTCTCCTGCGTTGCAGGGAGATTCTTTACTATCGGAGCCACCAGGGAAGCCAGACACAAAAGATACTGCAAAACAGTATATGAATACTATAATAATAGGCAAAACTAATTTCTGATAATAGAAACCAGAGTAGTGAAGACTGGAAAAAAGGATCAGTAAAGACTGGGAAAAAGGATCAGAGAACTTTCTGGAGAGATGGAAATGCCCTATATCTTGATCTAGTCGGTGATCATACAAATGTATACATTTGTAAAACATAATTGATTTCTTCAGTTAAGGTATGTGCATTTTCCTTAACATAAATAATATCTCAATAAAATGATTTTTAAAAAGTGAGGTGGAGGGCTTCCCTGGTGGCTCAGTGGTGAAGAATCCACCTGCCAAAGCAGGATGCACGTATTCGCTCCCTGATCTGGGAAGATCCCACAAGCCACAGAGTGACTAAGCCCATGTACCACAACTATTGCGCTTGCACTCTAGAGCCAGGGGACCACAACTACTGAAGCCCGCGTGCCCTAGAGCAATAAAAGCCACCACAAAAAGAATTCCGCACACCACAACTAGAGAGTAGCCCCCACTTGCTGCAACTAGAGAAAGCCAACATGCAGCAATGAAGACCCAGGGCAGCCAGAAAAAAATGAAGTGGCTCAGATTTCCTCATCAGAGCCTGGGGAATGCCAGGCTCAGAGCAGGGGGCTGGACAGGAAGGGTTGGGATGTGGCCAGTGGAGACTCAGGGCATGTCACCCTGCGCAAGTCGGCACTGGTGGCTTCCCTGGCATAATCAGGGTTCGCAAGGCAAGATAGTGACTTGTGGCAGATCTCACCTATCCTGGGTGGCCAGGAAAAAGAGCAAGGCTCATCCTATCCGTTAACTGTGAGCATCTGAGCATGGTTACAGGAAACGGACTGAACAGCCTTGAGAGTGAATAGGAACGCTTTCCACCTTGACCACTCAAAGCATTATCGTCCCTACTCCATGGTCTGTTCACTTACAGGCTCGTAAGAGATGGGAGAATATCTTTAAAGTTCCTAATCCTGGACTTCACCCCTGTTTTCTTAAACCCTGGCCTCATTGTACTTTCTGGGGTACAATCTGCCCCAGTTCACCCCTCAGTCACAGGTGCCACAGCTGAAGCTACGCTAACCCCACCTCCAGCAGAGCCCTGAACTCCCCTAGCTCAGGAGCCACCTTGTGGAGGCTTGAGAGTCTATCCTCAAAGATGCCATGAGATGCCATATTTAGGATGCCACACACAGCAGGTTAAAAGAAACTAGTTATACTGGGCCAGGGAGATTACATGTTGTCTCTGTTATCCTTTATATATATATATATATATATATATATGTATATGTGTGTGTGTGTGTGTGTGTGTATTTTAAATATATATGTATTTAAAAATAAATATATTAAAAAAAATATATCGTGTGTATGTATGTGTGACACTAAAGGGTCTCTGAACACAGAACTAGATTGTAGTTTCTTCTTCCTAAGTTCCCCTGTGCCCTCTAATGGGGTTCAGGGAACATGTCTGTTAAGACACTAGCCACGCTCAAAGATAAGCAAGTCCCAAGGAATTCATAGCCCGACCAAGGAGGAGAGGGAGGGAGGATGGGAGAGACTGAGCCACAGAACACAGTTTCTTATAATTCCAATGAGTCATGACAAAAGTTGTAAGAGAAATGATTCTTTTACATCCCTCGGGGAATGAGAAAGTAGGGCTGGTAAGGTTTTGTTCAAGCTGAGAAAGAAGGTGGAAGGAATTGCAAAAGAAGAACTAGGGACTAGAGTAGGGAGAAGTGGGAATAGGAGGGCAGTGAATCCTTCTCTTTCATACTGGAGAGAGGAACTATGCATATACTTTCAAAGGATATAATCACCCTTTAGGAGTTTCTGCAGTAGCTTTTGAAAAATTAATTGCAATACACTTTAGCCTGTACTGAACCCTTGCAAGAAGAAACTAGACGGGAAGGCTGAGGTCCAGAGCTGCCCAAGTCATTTAATGTTAAGTCAAGTAGATATTATGTCACTCCAGCCTCGAGAGAGGGATACCCTTATCTCACCATAGAAACTCAAGGGGAATTTGGTTATTTCTTCAAAAAGGAAAATCGTTAATGTTTCTTCTAACAATATATAAGAGTTATATACGGGGGGTGGGGGTGGGGTGGGGTGTGGGGGAGAAAAGTTCTCGTAAATTTACTCCCAGGAGATAACTGTCATCAACAGACCTTTTTGAATTTGGACTAAGCAGGTTCTTGACTATATGTAACAGAAAAGGACTCTAGGTACCTTCCACAGAAAAGGGGCTTATTAGGAGGACCTTACATAGTTCATAACAGCAGAGGGAAAGCAAATTCAGAAAGATGGGCAAGAATGAAGGGAAACTAGGCAACCAGGAACCTGCCAAGGTCAGGATCCTGGACAATCTACGAAGGATGCTGTGTCTGCTGCCAGGGGATACGGCATGGCCGCCATCACTGCCTCTGAGACCTGGCGTCACAGCCACCACCAGCAGCCAGCTAAGTTCTAAAATGTTGCTGCTTCTGGATTCTAAGTCCAGTTGCCCAGGGTAAGGACACACACTTTCACTCTGGCAGCCAGGAGCCTGGAGAGTATATCGCACAGTTCTGCTGTCAGCCAGTCCCATACAGTGTTGAATCCCTCAAGAAATCATATGACCCAGGGCAAATATTCATTGTATCTGTATGCATTCAGCTTTTCTGTTTGTGTATAAGTGAGATTTTATTACACACACGAATTGGTAAGTAGATTTTTGTTTTGGTTTGTTTAGAACAGTGTATCTTTTCATGCCAATATAATAATTTCCCCCTAAATTCTTGCACAGTATGTATTGTATAGATACTGTCAACATTTATTTAATCAATTTTCACACGATGGACATTTATTTTTATTCTTTACTATTATAAACCACACATCTGAGAACATTCTTGACCAACTGGCACTCATCCTAGTAGTCCCTAAGCATAAAGTTCCAAAAGTGAAACTGCTGAGCAAATGGCCTATAAAATTATCTGTCACCAGATCGAACTTAGGAGACACTATCCATTTACACCTTAACTAAAACTTATAAGAAAGTCCAAAATCGACTATCTTTCACTGATCTGCTTCTAATTTTGTTAGAAGGAACCATCCACCAAGAGAGGGAAGTGGAAATGAGACGTTCTGTACTAATTTCTTGGCGCTCTAGCCACGTGGAACGCCAAGGAATCAGGTGCGGCGCACTTCCTGGCAGCGATTCGCGCTCGGGGCACCAGGGCCTTGAACCGCATTCGCCCCACGTGCCAGTCGGCTTCCCTCCCGGCTCCGCCAAGATAACCTACCCAGAGCACCTTCTGCGTAAATAAATAAACAACACGAAGACCAGGATGGGAGCGCCAAGCCTCCTGCTCGAGAGCTGGAGGTCAGAGCCGGCCGTCTCAGGTCCAGCATTGCTAAGACCGATCCCGGCAGCCTGCCGCATTCCGTGCTTCCCCAAACTCGGTGAGGACCCCTGGGGGACAGCAGAGAGAGAGAGAGGCGACAAGCAATGACACCCCGGGACCGGAAATGTATGGGACGCCGGGGATGCAGAAGCCCTCGCCTCTCCGCTTTGGCCCGCTCCTGCGGCTCGGGGCCCAGAGCCCACAGTTCAGCGCCGGCGGACACTGGGCATCTACTACTGCTTTCCAAAGGCAGCCTCACGCGCCCGCTATGTGGCTTGAGAAGACTCCCGGCCGCCTAAAGCAGCCAGCAGGTCCCATGGTGTAATGGTTAGCACTCTGGACTTTGAATCCAGCGATCCGAGTTCAAATCTCGGTGGGACCTCACCAAACCTTTTGGTTCTCCAATTCCTATTTTGGAGGCCTCCAGCGGTAGTGGGTATCTCGTGCTGTGCCTTCTCCCCAGTGACCTATCGGACCGCGGTTTAGGCTCCCTCGGTCTTGCTCAGGATGCGTTCTTTTCAGGGTCGGCTTGAAGGTTGCCGCACGCATGCGCAACAGCCCGGGCGGAAAAGTAAGCGTGTCTGTGGGGCTCGGAGCGGGACTTTACCCCGTAAGGACTGCCAAAGGCGCCCGGAGGGTCTCCAGCATCCTGCTTCCGGCGGGGAGCGGCAGCAGGCTTCGGGTTTAGGAGACGCCCCCTGCCCGCGCAAGCTGCCTGGAATCCTTCTTCCCATTGGCTAACGTGCCAAACATTCTGCTCTGATAGCTGGGAACTAAATGACCGGCGCTAGCCGAGGGTGAGGGAGTAACCAGCGTGTGTTTGGGGATCGCTCCGCCCGGAAGTCGGTCTGATACTGAAATGTGTCTGTCTGGATTGTCCGCCACACGGACGGCCGACTTCGAGGTTGTTTGTCTTTCGGTCGGGAAAAAAAAAAAAAAAATCCCTTAGTCAAGGAATCCGTTCTTCAGTTCGTTTCGGCCGGTCAGGCTATCTGCCAGCGGTTTCTCGTCGTATCGATGGGCTGTTTCTCCCGAGCAGACGATAGGAATCTCCGTGGGATTCACCCACAAGGTTGAGCGAATCTCTTTTGGCGAATTTGTCCAGGGTCGGTATTTGGGTGCTGAGCACGCGCACGTGATTTGCAGGAAAGGTTGTACCTCTGGGATAGCCGCGAAGAGAAGCGAATGGAGTGTTGTCTTCTGGGTTGGTATCTGGGTTTTAAGAGCTGTCTGTCTCTCGGGAATAAGTGACGAGGGAGCCCGCTG